>NW_005841951.1:3165321-3179050 GCF_000455745.1 Alligator sinensis | reverse complement strand
CCAGGAGCCGCTGGTCCAGTGCTCGCCCTCTCATCCAGCAGCTGCTGCTGCTGCTCCCACCGCTTGTCCAGGAGAGCATGGGGGGGAGGGGGGGCATGTGTCCCCAGATCTGTACAGGGCAGGGCACCCCACCCCATGACTCCCCTGATGACTGGTGGGAGCAGTGGTGGAAGTTGCTGGACCAGCAACTCCTGGACGAGCAGCACGCAGTGGCGGGGGGGGGTTTCCCCCCCCCCCCCCCCCCCCCCAGACAAGCCATGGCTCTGTCCCATGCTCACTCCACCCTGGCAGGGCCGTGCTTTCCCCTGCCCCTGCCTCAGCCCCAACCACACTCCTCTTTCTCATGCCCCTTCCCTCCCCCTCTCCTTCCACCATGCCAGACTTACCAGCTGTACGCCGTTCTCCAAGCTTCCAAGTTGGTATCAGAAATCGGATTGGTATCAGCCAATATGCCTCCTTAAAAATTAGCTATCAGTATCCTCCCCAAAAATCTCTATCAGTGCACTCCTACTTGCAGCCTCTCACTGTTATAGCTGTGTGGATAGGTATAACAGTTATTCTAGCATGAGATGTTCCAGTATAGTTGTTACATCTGTTCAGTCCTACTGCAAGATAATTGGAATGATAATACCATAACTTTACCTGTTTCATTCAAGGTTAAATTTAGAGCAGAATAGCTCATTTATACTACTATAGGAATGAAAAGACATAACAGTTAAATCGGAACAGCTGATGTGTGCTCCTGATTGGCAAGTCTCCCATCCACCCCCACTTTTAAAAACATTTAAAGTTACATTTATCCACAGCATCAGTGGGCAGATGAGATCCACCTTTATGTTTTTATCTCTTCTGACTCCATCAGCAATGGTGAGTGGCTTTCCAGATCTGAGGCTAGGGCAGAGACAAGAGCAATCTAGCTGAGCTTCAGGGAAAGCAGAGATGAGTGCAGCAGATTTGAAAAAGCTATTGACACTACAAAAATTACATCTGGCCCTCTAAGATGGTAGGTCATTATTTGCTACTGGCATTTGGATTTAGGAATCTGGTCAGATTTCCAGTCAATTTGAGGGCAGCCATGGTGGGTTTTTTCCAATTGTCTGCCTAGGAGCTGGCAATACCTTCTATTTCACTATTATGATTAATGCCTATTTCCCCTCAGAGTTCAAATACTGCACTGTGTTTCACCTGAGATGAGCTTAAAATCTACCGTGAAACCAAAGCTGCTAGAGAATTTGGCAGCCAACTAACTAAGCAACTATCTTTACCACCAGCACTAGTTGCCAGTCAGCCACTAGGCTGAACTAAAGGTTCAGGAAAGCCTTAGTGATTTAGGATCTGCCTACACAGGGACAACAAAGACAATATTCTACCAATCCTACATAGGATCTAGCTACATAGAAGGGATGACTGATGAAACACAGTATCAAATCGTCCTCCTGTGATACTGCATCAGGTGAGAGGGAGAAGGCACTTGAGATGAAGTATTATCAATATACAAGAAAAGCAGCTTGGTTCCATGAGAGCCCTGTGGTCATAGAATTTGATGCCCATCATGGTCCAAAAATAGTCCAGATATGTTAACCTTCAGGACAGATTTTAATTCTGGATGTTTTAATGGGAGCTTTTGTGACGTTGCTAAAGGCACGACTTCAGCTTTACTGTTTTTAAAGCTGAACCAGCTATTGCTGTTTATAATGAAAACTGTAGCTGGATTTTGTGTTTATGGTTGTGGTGTTAAATAATGGATAAAAGGCCCTCTGGGGGCACCTATTTTGTCAGCTTAAAAAATTCAACTAAATAAAATAGAGTCCAGTAGCTGTTTCACAGAATTGGCCTTCTCTCCTTCCTTATTCTGCTTTGGGGGAAATTCAACTTAAAGTTGTAGAAAATTCTTAAATGGCCACATGTATTATTTTTGTACCATGAAAATGAGTAAAACGAAGAAGGAAGTCAATAACAATCTCAGTGCAATACTTTTTCATACCTAAATATGCAGAATGGCCTACCAGGGAAGGTTCTTATACTAAGGACACAATTAGATCCTAAAGAAGTAAAGTACTACCATGAAAGGGATAAGTCTTGCTGAAAAAATAGCTTTCAGTCATTCTCGAAATAACTTTTTGTTTTTGACACCAAAACTATATTTAGCTAAGTTCTTGCAAATGAAAAACCTAATAATTATGGAAAAGTAAAATAAAAATATCATTGTCAGTGTTAAATAATAATGTGGCTATTTAACTTAACAGTACTGCACATGCCTATAAATCCTAAGGAATCCCTCCTCCTTTCTCCCTAGTGGGATAAACCTGGTTTGTTACAGTTGGAGAATATTCTATACCACAGGAATAATCAGAACATATTGTTGGCTCCAATTTTCCATCATTTATTTTTTGGTATCAAACAAAAGTAAAGCTCAGTGGACAATTTAGTCATGGGTGGAAAGAGAATTAGCCATATAATGTGAACTGCTCTTGGAGAGAAAAGTTGAATGCTGCCTTGTGTTAATTCACATTGTTCGTTGTGCTTACTAATAGTATGAAAGGATTTTGATTTTCATTATTATGTACTTTGCATGTTGCTTGTATTAAATCAATGTTCTACTTGCCTCCTTGCTTTTCCTGCAGCTGATCTATAAGGCTCTTTGAAAGGAAACTGAACTCACACAGACAAAGACTGATTCTTCATCCATCTGACATGTCATGCCAACAAATGGTTTTTTTGTGCACTCTGTCAGTGTCTTAATCAGAGTGTCACACCAGCCTGCAGCACCTTCACAGCCCTGAAACCTCTTCCAACACTTAATCCTTCAACTTGTATATGTTGTAAAGACATTCAGATGAGGCCTGATAATGCACAAGATTTACATGTTTCTGTCATCACTTAGATTTGTCACACATCATAATCATCCACCCTCCCCCATACCTTTATTCTTATTTTAAAATCTGAAAGCCTAAAATGCCTAGTAGATTAAAAAAAAAAAAAGGAAAAAAGAAATAATAGGAAAGCTTGTTTTATTCTGATCATAGTATCTGGTGCTGGGAAAATATTTTGCTTAATAAGGTTAATTGAAATAGACAAATTTATTAAGATGAATTCCTCTTAGTAATTCAAACAAGGAGAACGAAGAATCTGGACCTTATTCACTTTGTGTGAAAGAAAATTAAAAAAAACAAGCTCATCTAAAACCATAAATTGCACATATCAAAACATGATGCCCAGGTCCTGGACCACAGGTTTTATACTTTCATCACTGTCTACTTTGACTGTTAATAAGAGTCCTGCATACAATGGTGTCTGCTATATGGGCATTTTATGTTTCAATGAGTGTTTTTTATATGGAAACCTAGAGCCTGGATCTGTGGACATGTTGAGGGCACTTACGGGACTCAGTGCTGGTATCTCCACTGCCAGGTCGATTGATTTATGTATTTAAGGCTCAGTTATGCATTTGTAACACTGGCCCTTGTTGTTATCCCATTCTACCTCAGAGGATACTTCATGAGATATTGGGCTTGACTGGGTCAAGATATCTCCTGGATCTGTATGGTATGGACAGCACCTGCTTCACCCTTTAAGGCGGCACAGCAGACAGTATACTCTTTCTTCATAGATGGCTATAAAAAGGAAACAAGGCTGTGTGCTGCTATGTCACATCCCCTGTTAGTATGGTCTCTGGCACTAGCCAGGCATGCTGCTTGCATCCTGGAGAAGGCAAGGACTGAAGTTCTGTTTGGCTCTGCATGGGAGGCATAAAAAGAAGGAAGCTGCTTATGACATTGTCTTAAATACTTGTACAGCAAGGGCAACAAAGACAATGTTCTACCAATCCATTGTGTGATCATATATAAAGCATTGGATTTGCAAATAAAATTCCCCTCCTGGAGCAAGAATTCTTTGATCTATTAATGAGTAAAGCCTAAATCCTCTTCATTCTCATTTTAAATATGGAAAATAGTGCATTCGCCCTGTCTAGGTTACCCCAGCTCAATTAAGGCAGGCCCTTCCTGCCCAGCAAATTCAATTATTACAGGCCTCCCCTTTAATTTTCTCAACAAAACATTTAACCTGGGTTAGCTGTACTTACAGGTCTCTGTTACTGCCTGCATGCTTGGGTACACCCTATTTTGCTGCTCATGCAAAAAAAACCAGAATGGCTCAAACCATTTTCATATATAGGAAGTGGAAGACTTCAGACGAAGAGCCCGTTCACCTAGAGCTGGCTTGCTTTTGGTTACTTCCTCTTCTAGTCAGATGATGTTGGTTCAGCTTGTTCATGATCTCCTGCTCATTTCAGTTATTCAAAATCCAGTTAGCTACCAGGTAATTTCTTCTGAGCATGTTCATCTGCTCTTTGGAGAAGAAGGCCAGAGAAGACCCTGAGCCCTCTTGAACCAGAGGTCACCTCCTCCTTCCTGCAATCTTCTTCTTTGCTTCCTCTCCCACACACAGTTATTGCAGAGAAGCATGGAGCTTTCTTTATATAATATACTGCAGCCCACTGTGAAGGGCATCAACTAAATTCAGCTAAACTATCACTGTTAAAATAAGTTAACAAGGTAAATTTTGGTATTGGAGTATAAAACCAAGGTGTAATCACATTCACCTGTTTACTTACACAGGATAACAATTTGTAATGATTTTGCCCAGTTATTATGTTGTTCAATTTTGTTCTGATGCATGCCTTTATGGAATTTGGTTACGCTTATCTATTTATTTGTTGTGGGTTTAAGAGAAGCATTTAGTCTTTTTTTTTAATGTGAAACCGGAGTCTAAAATAATTATGTTTATTTGCTGGGATCCTTATAAAGACAAGGACTTGAAGTGAATTAAATAAATCTTTGTAAATTTGCCACTTTACTACTTTTTTACCACTAAAAACTTCTAGTTATTTTGATATGCATCTATTTCCACCCTGATTCTTTGCCAAAATAGATGGTGAATAACATCTCTGCTTCTACTCGTGTACCAGTCAGAATACAGTTTAACCAATATTTTTTTCTATACAAAATCTCTTAGAAGAATAGGCATTAACAAACACCAGTTGTTAAAATAGTCACATCTTCCATGAACCACAACATGAGATTTTATTTATTTTAATCTAATTTCACCTGAAGCAAATTCCTGGATAATAGAACTCCAGAGTGTTATTAGAAGTACAGCGAAGGCCACTGAGCTGGTAATATCTATTCTATAGCAAAACTGTATCAGAATAATACTCCATTGTATTTCTCTTGTAATTTTAACTGCAGCCCAGCTATGTCAAGTGGCTTTCAGTGTAATTCAATAAAATTGACATAAGATCCAAAATAGCCAAACAAGAATGATTTTTGTAACTCTTGTGTTCTGCTTATGAGAGACTCATAAGGTCCTTGACAAACAGATGAAGATTTATACCAAAAATTGGCTAGGCATACTCCTCAAATAGAAGTAGATTCTGTATTGCTTTCTCAGTTTTGCTAATCTAGATACCAGAATTGACTTTCTTTATACAGTGAATTAATAAATGTCACATTGACACTAGAACTATAACAGCTGATTCCATTTTTAACTTGCTCTAGTAACCATCTGAGCAGTGTAGGCCAAAGTAAACCCAAACTAGTTCACTCTTGTTCCTCAAAATTTTACTGCCTTATGGGATGAAAGATGTCCAGGGTCACCCCCTTTTTACTGGTCTAAGCTAAGAGTTGAACGTTCATTACCCACATTCTATTGCACAAGGTAGAAAGTAGATGATCTTTAGGCTGTCTGTGCTCATGCCTACTGTTAGACTAGCACCGTGGTGGTGCAGAAATCCATTCGTTTATGCACTCATCCCTTAATTTCATCAAGTCAACCACAAAGAGTTGGTCCTTTCTCCTATCCAATGTTTATTGACTTCTGAACACCTCAGTTGCCACTTACCTCAGCTACCAGTTCCAAAAACACGTAAGTAACAAGTAGGGAATGGGAGAACACTGAGTTGGCAGGCATTTCTAGCTGGATACTCATAGGAGAAAGTTTTCTCAGTGCATGTTTGGAAAAGGAATCTCACTCATTTAAGAAATGGAAGAGTTGGAACTGCTATATGTTTGTAATTTGTTAAACTCAGCTTGATACCAGTCTTTGTTGGAAGAATCTGCTGCAGTCTGCTGCATAAACTAAGGCCCAGCTAAAATACATTATTGAAAAGACGCAACTGTCTCTTGTCATCTTGTTTAGCCATTTAGTTTTCAAGCTAGAAGCTCATCATTTTTTCACTTAAATTCTTTTTGCACCTGGAAGTTAAACATTTATTAGCCTTAACTGTAATTAAAAAAGAAATAAAATAGTTATGGGAAAGAGAATGTTTCAAGTTCTCTTGAAACATACTGAACAATCAAAAGTGATCCAAAACAGCTTCCAAGTCTAGCTTCACTGCTGAACTTACCTTCTGATGTGTACTCACAATTTCCTAGAGTTATAGCCCTTCCAATTAGACTGCTTCTCTTCACAGTTGTAAGGCTAGTGCAGAGATCATTTTCATCTGTCCAGAATCGATACCACAGAAATAATTAGAAGTAAACAGTAGGCCTGTGTGAGTAGGCAGCTGTTCAATCCAGCTTCAGACCTGGCCGCTTCAGATGCCAGGGATCTGATCTGGAGCTCAGGACCAGGTTCCCGCTTTAATCCGGCTGAAGTGGCTCGGAAAGCCTAACAAAGCCCGAGCTTCAATCTGGACATGCTGCTTTGGACGCCAAAGCATCCAAAGCTTCTCTGGATCCAAAGCACAGTCCGAAGCACCGCACAGCCCTTGTAAACAGCTATGATAGCACATACTTAATACATTAATGACCAAAACTTTTAAGGCCAGATGTTGAACTGAATTACATCAATACAAATATGAAGTAATTTCACTACAGTAAATGGAGTTAATTTGGACTTGAGGTAGTGTAGCAGAGTTCAGATCTTGAAGCAGCATGTCCAATGATTCTGTATCAGAAGAACAGAATATTTAAAGATTTTAACCATATTTTTCTTGTCTAAACGTTCTTATGGGCAATTTGCAGTCTTATTTTGAGTGTCACTATATTAATTTACTGTGATATTTCTCAGTTAGACCTCAGATTAGCAATATGTAGTAGCTCAATTCTGACAGTTAAATATGGGCACTTACCCACTAATTCCAGGTTTCAAAAAACACAGAGACTAAGTTTTCAAAATGGAAAAAAGTTATGTGACTTTCTTAAAGCAAGGAAAAGAGAACCAGTGAAGCATGCTAGGAATGCATGGAACAGATCAGTTTTAGTTAAAACTGGGTAAATAATGGATTTTTCCATTTCATAGCTGAACCAGAAAATAGGGGGAAATTGTTTACAGTTGAACCAAGTGAGATTTTTAAAGGTTTATTTTTTTTTGGTTTTAGTTCATGTTTTTGTGAAGTGAAAAAAACCAAACTGAAAAATTCATTTTACGGCAATCTAAAGCTTGTCTTTTAAGCCCAAGTTAAAAGTTTGGTCCCATTTATGTGGTATTTAACATCTTATTTAACTTTTCTTCTTTTGAATACAAAAAATAAAGATCTGAAAAGTTTTGGTTCAGAAATGAACAAAAATTTGATATGAATTTGAATTGAATATTAATTTCCTTTAATATATTGTGGCCAAAATTATTCCAAACCTTCCCCTGAAATTTGTAAAATGTTCTCACCTTGAAACTCCATTTTTGGAGAATTTATGATTTCTCAAAAAAATTTCTCTCAGCTTTAGAATGATGCTGCTAGAAACCTCAGATTTATGTCAATTCACTACTAAAAGATTTTCAGAGTTTCTACTAAAATAGTATGTGGGAAACACCTTCCAAACTCCAGGGCATGATTCATCAAAGAAGGGTTTTCTACAGCTGCTTTATTACAATATAGTTTAGCTATCAGCAATGTTTTGCTTCTACTTGCGATAGAGAAGACACTGGCTCACATTAAAGGGCTCCCCCTCCCCTGCCCTTTTCCCCTCCTTTGTTCTTTTTCTTTTAATGCAGTTCTAGTCCTTAGGAAAAAAAAATCACATTTGATTTGTAAACCTTAAAGTAAGCATTAAGTATTCAAGAAGTGTTATGACAAATGCTATTAAAACTTGGCCTATTTCATCTGATATATAGTGTTTGTGTAGCTTTCACACCTCCAGGTAATAAATTACCAAATTTGATGTTCACAAACATCTACAACTAATAACATGAGACTTAGTGGATAAAAGCATTGAACTTGTTTTACAATTTCTTTTCCGTACCTTTTAAATGAACAGACTATTTAACAGGAGGGTATATGCCTGATAGGAGGAAAAATGCAGCTAATATATTTAGCCGAGCATTTCCTCCTTTTGTGAAAATTCCATCAAAATATCAGTTACAACCTCTTCTGCTGTTCCGTGTGCTGTAAGCAGCCCCGCTAGCTTTTGACTATCTACTGTATTATTGTCTTCTGAAATGTATAAATACAGCCAGCTCTGTGCACCACACAGAATACTTAAATCGAGCTGGTCTTTGTTTGACATCCAGTTTGTCTGGCATCTGACATTAGCATTGCTAAGTACCTAATTGCTAAGTGCCTACCAATTCAGATATTGTACCACCACATCATTCATCCAACCCAGCAGCCAAAAAACAATTAAAAAAAAAGAAAGCCAAGAAGACAGAGGCACTTTGTAGCCAACAAGGTACTATACTGAAAAACAAAATATGCTAATTTCCAAGCTTCAGAAATGTGAATGTTAAGGGAAATCTAAGAATATGTATGAAAGGATTAAAATAGCAGATTTGATTCTTTCCAAATGAGAATGCTGGTCACTGTAACCTTTTGTGCGCCAGGACATCGTGCTGGACAGTTATCCTGTAAAGACCAGCTCCAGACTAAAAACATAGTCTTGTAGACAATGCAGTAATCTGCTCGTGTCTGCTTTGTTTATACCAGGACTCAGGCAATAAAGCCTAGGCTAAGCTAACTGCGAGTCAGAAAGCCAGAGCAAAATAAGAGGGTAAATGAAATAAATAAAAAGACATGGCTTACAATCCCAAACAAAGTGTATCTTTCTATGTTTATTTTAGTTCAGGAATTTTCATGTACTGGGTTGATTTGTAAAAAAAGGTGTGTTCCCCACTTCCCCCCACCCAGCTGATAACCTCGTAGACGACATCTAGTAAGTGAAGGTTGTGTTGGGTTTTTTCTCCTTTTGGATCCTTGGTAATAATAAAGGTTCTGCAAGCAAAACTATTGCTTCAGTGACAGCTATGTAACCCCATTGCTATTTGTGGGGCTGGACATGTGAAACTGGGCCTACAATCTGAATTTATGCCCTGGTCCTGATGCATATAATTTAAGTATATGAATTGTCCTTTTGAATTCATAATAGGATCAGGCCTTTAGAAACACCAGATCTGGCTGGAAAAAAACTTCAGTGGAATCATTTTCCATCAGACAATGTAGTTCCATTGCAATTAAAATGTTTCAGAACACATTGGACAGTGGATCAGGGAAGAGGGGTTGCCACTTGGGAGCATACATCATCCCTTAAAATGCAACTGCTATGTCTGTGTGCTTTAATTGAGCTAAATTGTTCTAGCTTTTACCCTGAATTAAATGGGGTTGAAGGAACAACGGTTTTCCTCAACTTATCCTCATATGAGTACACAGACATAACAGTTACATCATAAGAATTTATGAAAAGGATAAAATTCAGTACTGGCATGATAGTTATATCTGTCTACATCCTCAGTTTCACCAAAATCTTATTTTTGAGAAAAACAAGGAGAAAAATCTGATAATGCTGAAACTTTTTATTTTGACATTTTCAGAATAAAATCTCATGATTTTTTAATTTAAAGTAATTGTTTTAAAAACCTTTAATTTTGTATGACATTATAACAACAGAAAGAAGCTGAAAGCTAAAAAATTCTTCAGGACAAATACTGGTGGATTTTTTTTCAGAATCTCTTTTTACTTGTTTTACTTTTTTCAAGGACTTTTGAAATTTTTGGATTTTGTTCTGATCTCAAAATTTTTCTGAAAAGGAATTTCTATCTTCTGTACTGGCAAACTATTCTGTCACTGCTACACAAGTATGTTGATTCTGCAGTTTTAACTGGAGAAATAATATATCTTTCACTAAAATAAATAAAGACTATCCTCACCTTATGCAAAGCACAAATTTGTTGCATAAAATGTGCAATATTTACATATTTACTTTTCAGAAAAGAACTGCTTTACAGGAGAGCTTTCACTTTAAAGATACCAATAAAAAAGAGAGGAACAAATGCATCCTGATTCAAGTCTATTGTTTCACACACTATAGATGGGGTGTGTTCTATAATTACATAAAGCCATAGATGGGGAGGTGCCATTTAATACATTTGGTAGTACTAAATCAACCCTGGAATATTACTTTGCTGTCATGTGCACATGATATACATTCTTCCCAGGGTCCACACTTCTGTTTCTGCTAATACTGCTTAATATTGTAATGTCAGCAAGCGGAAACCTGTGGCTTTCTCTAAAGAAATTCAGTATGGTAAAACAGTGGCAGAAGGCCACTAAATGCTCTCATTACAACTCAGAAGGCACTAAATAATATTAAGAGAAACTCAGGACCTTTACACAAAATGTAGATAACATCCAGAATGGCTAATATCTATTTGTGCTGTTGGACACTATCACAGACAACACATCATGCTAATGATTAGAGTGAAATACCTCATTGCCTAATTTGTTTGGAGAATTTTGTGAAGTCCTCAGCAATCTAAAATAATTGTTAGGGTCAACTAGTACATGTCAGAAGACAAGTTAGGTAGCATTCTGTAATTCTGTAAAAATAACACCAAAACTCAAATCCTCACACTGACAACAACAAAGATGTATCAGCTTTTGTAGTTATAACAGGATTTAGTAAAAGTGTTACAGAATTAATTTAGCTTTATCTCAATCTGATTCTGAAATGCCAGTTTCAGTAATATTGATTTTATACTATGTAGTATAAAAAAGTTATAATTCATGGCAGAATAAAGAGTAACATCTATTCTGTGCAAATGTAATGCTTACTTATAATCACTTCAACACATATTTTAAAGTACATTATGCAATACATTAAAAGTAATGATTTTGAGACAAATTAAGACATAACAGCCTCAAATCAGTTTGCCTACACAGTTAATATGTTGATTAATGTCCTGTTAGGACCGAGACACTCATTTTTATCTCATTATTCAACTCAGTGTTTTCCCATAGCTATTGAATAAAAATGTAATTATTGCTCTAAATGATGTTATTATTAACTTTCACATGGTGTTTCTTGATAAACAGCATCACAAATAGAGGGCTGCTAATAGTAAAGAGACAAGAATAAAAAAACATAAATAAACAGAACCATTTAGTATCATGTATTACAAACATATTTGAAGATGCAAATAAAGAGTGGACAGTGTTTTTAAAAAAATACAAACACAATATGGCATTAAGTGCTTTAAATGCCACTGTAATGGATCTTCATTTTTCAATTAAAGTGCAATTGATGTGAAAAATACTGACTAGTGTTCCAAAGAGGGCATTTGCCTTGCATGGTATATGGTGAAGACCCTCTTCAGATTCCCATATTTATGAGTTTCTGACAAAGTGATCTACACATTGGTCCTTCATCTTAATATTTCTTTACATTCTTCTAATATCTGAAGTTTCAAAGGAACATTTCTTGGTGACCTTTACCTAAAACAAACATGACTCCACAAATGGAGCTATGGGATCTGAACTGTGTCTGTGTACTTAATGGAACACTTTCTTCTTATATCTTGTCAGAGATATTATACAATGCATGACCACAAAGCACTTATGAAGTCTTTAAAGATACTGTATCAATCCTCCACTTGAATTTTATAACTAAGCTGGACCTTTTCAGAGTTATGATTTTGACATTGTTATGCAAAACTGTATTTTGATGCATTAATTCCCACAAGAACTGTGCATGCTACCAGCAGCGTTATCAAATCCAGTAAGAAAGATTGCCTCCAAGTTTGGTACTTGCATTTTCTTTGGATTGGTGATTAGCAGTGATATGTTATAAAATAGACCTTAAAAATTCTTATTTGTGGCTGACTACACCAGTGAATTAATGTCTTGGTTCTGTCCATTATTTGTCTGTATCTAGATGTTTTTATATTTATATGTCCCTTCCTATCACTTACTAATTTATTAATTAGCATTACCTGCAACGTGTGGAAAACTTGTATATTAAGTAACTTTACCACACTAATAAATATAAAAATGAATATATAAAATATAAAAATGTATTTATTTCATCCTGAAGTAAATCAGTGGTTTCAATGAAGAATTCTTATGGTTCAGACAAAGAACTAAAAACTGGATTTGCATTCTATTCCAGTCTATGGATGTTATTTATTTACACATGTTCTGGGGAGTGTGTGTATGGGGGGAGGGAGGGAGGTTTTCATTAGAGTGGCACTAACAAGAGTGTCTTGTGTATCAGTGTCCCCACACTTCAAAGGCTAGGGACAGACATTACACATAAACCAGTTTAAGTGACCAGATGTTCCGTGCACATACACCAGTTTAAGTGATCAGAAACTGGTTTAAACCTGTAATATGAGAAAAACATATGTTCAGTGCACATAAACCAGTTTGAAAATGGCTGAAACCAGTTTGAGATAAACCTGGTTGAACGTAGTATCAGACTTAACTCATTTGGCTCAAACCGGTTTATGAAATGTCTGTCTCAGACCCCTTGCTGGTTTAAGATAAACCAGACTCCCCCAGCATCCCAGCATGCTCTCTGGGCTGGGTGGGGCTCTCTGCCCCACAGCAGGGCTGGCCCCTCCCCTCTGCTCCCTGGCTGCAGCTCTGGCAGAGACTTGTAGGCACAGCAGGGTCTGCCTGGCTTCCGCCTGCCCTACCCCCACCCTCACTGCTTCCCACTCACTGCTCAAGCAGGAAATCTCCCTCTCCTCCCTCCCATGTCCCACAGCAAGGACCCGTGCCCCATGGACCCGAGGCATGTGGTATGCTAGCTAAAGCAGATGTGTGTGTGTGTGTGTCTCCAATTTCACTGGGACAGGCAGACAGAACAGTGACTGCTTAGGGCTTTTGGACCTAATCAACAGGTCAGCTGGTAAGCTGTTTAAGAAGAGAAAATGTCTGTCCAGTTATAAACTGGGGCAGCCTAGCCAGGTTAGACTAACCTGCAAAGACTGAATCAATTCAGGCTTAGGCTTTTTGAATGTCTGTCCCTTGCCAAAATGGCAGTGGGGCACTTTATCTAAAGTTTGCAAACAAACTTTAGTTAAAGTGCCTCTGCCACCATTTTGAAGCATGGGGACACTGATACATGAGACATGGAGGCTGGCTGGAGCACATTAATTACCATGCTCCAGCAGACTCAAGTCACCTGGGATCATAGGATCCCAGCAAGATAAGCATCCAGTTTGCTCTTGAAAGTGTTCAATGTAGGCGCTTGTTGGGCAGGGGGCTGGACTCGATGATCTTCCGAGGTCCCTTCCAGCCCTAATGTCTATGAAATGTATGAAATCTATGAATTACAGTGAGTTAGAGTAGCCTCCTGAAATTGTGGGTAACTCATTAGCTTCTCAATGCCACCATTTTCTTAGTTTCAGATTGTAGGTAATACCTACATATTATTAAGGAATACAGTGAGTAGGGATGGGCAAACTCCCATCCTCAGCCCCCCCCCATAAATATTATATATTCACAACCTCGCCCCCC
>NW_005841951.1:3127375-3165290 GCF_000455745.1 Alligator sinensis | reverse complement strand
CCCCCACAAAATAAAATAATGTAGTTTCAGCCAAAATAATGGGAGTTTTCAATATGGTATAGGTCTTCTGACTAGCTAAGAAAAGTGGAGGAGGAGTGTAAAAATCTCAGAAAATAAAATTATATGCGTTTCAGTTGAACTAAAGCCATTTTTTTTCTGGAAAACTTCTGAAAAAAAAAAAAAGAATAATTTTTGTTTTGGTTGCCAAAAATATCCTACCCTAGATTTTTCCCAGTATTTTTGGCTTGATCAGTGGGCCAAAAAAATCAATCAGCTGTTCCATTATAATTGTGAGGCTTAATCTATTAATATGTATATAATATTTTATTATATAAATTGCAGATGCTATCCAGATGTAAGAGTAAAAAAACAAAATTAAAAAAATTAAAAATCTTTAAACAGGAAATTAATTCTACATCTCTGTTTGAATTCTTTGAGAACTACTTGAGGATCCAAAATGCGGGAAAACTAGAGGGTTATTTGCTCTTGTTTTAACAGCACATGTAGCCACAACAAGAAAGCTGTCTCAAAATAGTAATGAAACTAATGTAGTTATTACTTAAGCACATGCATAATGTCAATATGGGAGCACTTTGAAGCTCTTTTATTGAGTAAGGAAGGTTTCCTTGGCATTTTCCATTTATATTCCAATTGCTTGTCATGTATTTTAATAATGGTCTCACTTATTAAAGTTAATACTAGTTAATATCTCACTTTTTCATGTTCAAGGAGCTCAGATCCTGTTTGTGTCAGTCCTGAGACCATGGACGCCATGACAGAGACATTCTCCCTTTGTGAAATTAGAAACATTTGCCCTGCTAGTTCTCAGGATTAGCTGGCTTTCTACAGGGGCCTTGTTTTAGAGACTGGTATGCCTGTTCATCAAGAAAAATCCTTTCCCTTTCTCTTTGGATCTTGATTACTAAAGTAAAAAGACTCATTTGTGAACTTTCTCAGTTAAGATCCAAAATGTCTTTCAAATTCCTTTCTAGCACAATTTAAACCACCAGCTGTAGCTTAAAGGTAAAAAAAAAAAAAATCGAACTTAAAATAGTACTATTGCTTTATTAATTATTTAATACAATTAAAGGGCATTCAGTCCAATGGTATACCTGTAGAAAATTGCTTCCTAAGCAATAACGTTCAAGACTGTCTGGAAGAAACTTGTTAATATTTGACTTTGTAAACACTTTAGTATCATATAAAATAACCTTGCAATGGAGTATGCTAAAGTAGCAGTTTTCTAAATAGCAATATGATGGTATAGGGTCAAAATTGGAGAATTCCTGTAGGACATTCTCTAACAGAATAAAAGAGTTTACAAGAAATTGCTTACAAAATACAACACCTTTTTTCAATGGAATATTTAAAAAGTCAATCAGAAATTAGCATTAGTTGATGGCATCAGAGAGCACCTGTTGTCCCTTCTATGTTATTTCAAGAAAATGAGCAGGTGAGCTGTGCACTACATATATGCAGCATCTCGGGACTGACTCTTTAAAGCAGTGGAGCTCAACTTTTTAGTGTGGTGGGCCAGGTGCTTATAACCCATCTGTACCATGGGCCACCACTTCACTCCAGCAGCATGGGGGAGGGGGGAGGGAGAAAGGAGAGAGGGAGGTGGCTGCCCATGTCAAAGGCAGAGGAGAGAGTGAGGGAGAGAGGCAGATTGCTTATTTGGGGTAGGCAACCCCTGCCATAGGGGAGAGGAGAGGAAAAGACAGGAAGGGCTGTGGGGAAGATCAGTGGCATGGCTCTGGGCAGAGAAGGGTGAGCCAGGCTGAGCTGCTTGCTGTGGATCCCCCATGGTGCAGACTGGATGCAGTTACTTTGAGGGTCTGGCCTGCAGACTATAGACTGAGCACTGCTGCTTTAAGGTGTTACATAAAATACATTGAAAGCTCTTCAACTATACATGAAACTTAAACAATACCTTAATAGCATGAATCATGCCAAGGAATATGGCAAAGTCCATCAGAATGTGTTCAAGCTAGGACACTGCAGACTTAGTACTACACTCAGAAGTGGTTACTGAAAGAATATTCCTAGCACTTAATAGAGAAGCAATGGTTTTTAGTACCAAAACACATAAGGAGACATGTGATTCATAGATTCATAGATTGTAGAGTCAGAAGGGACCACAATGGATCATCGTGTCCAACCCCCTGCCCCAGGCAGGAAAGAGGACCGAGGTCAGATGACCCCAGCCAGGTGACTATCTAGCCTCTTCTTGAAGACCTCCAAGCTAGGTGATAGCACCACCTCTCTTGGAAGCCCATTCCAGATCCTGGCCACCCTTACTGTGAAAAATTTCTTCCTAATATCTAACCTAAATCCACTCTCAATTAGTTTACACCCATTATTCCTAGTCACTCCCTGGGGCACCTTAGTAAACAGCGTGTCCCCTATTCCCCATTGACCTCCCCTAATAAATTTATAAGCGGCCAAAAGATCCCCCCTCAGCCGTCTCTTGTGAAGGCTGAAGAGATTCAGCTCTCTCAGCCTCCCCCCGTAGGGTCTATCACGAAGGCCACTAATCATGCGAGTGGCCCTCCTCTGGACCCTCTCCAGATTCCACGCTTACCTCTTGAAGTGCGACACCCAGAACTGGGCACAGTACTCCAGCTGTGACCTGACCAGTGCCGCATAGAGGGGGAGCATCACCTCCTTTGATCTATTAGTCATGCACCTGCTAATGCACGACAAGGTGTGATTGGCCTTGTTGATGGCTTCGTTACACTGCCGGCTCATCTTCACCTTGGAGTCAATTATGACTCCAAGTTCCCTCTCTGCCTCTGAGCTGCTGAGAAGGACACTCCCTAACCTATAAGTGTGCTGGGGATTCCTCCTTCCCAGGTGGAATACCTTACATTTTTCTTTATTAAATTGCATCCTATTTCTCTCTGCCCATTGATCCAACCTGTCCAGGTCGGCCTGAATCTGCTCCCTGCCCTACTAACTTTGCCCCATAACTTGGTATCATCAGCGAACTTGGAGCGGGTGCTCTCCATGCCCTCATCCAGATTGCTGATGAAGATATTAAATAATATCGGTCCGAGGACCGAACCCTGCGGCACCCCACTGCCCACCTCCCTCCAGGCCAAGAAGGAACCATCCATCACCACTCTCTGGGTGCGGTCCCTAAGCCAGTTGGCCACCCACCTGACCGTGTAGGCATCCACCCACAGTCTGCTAGCTTCCCAATGAGGATAGGGTGCGAAACTGTGTCGAAGGCCTTCCTAAAGTCCAGGAAGATGACATCAGCCTTGGCTCCCGCATCCAGGCAGTGCGTGACCTGGTCATAGAAGGCTACAAGGTTTGTCAGGCAGGATCTACCTATGACAGACCCGTGCTGGTTTCCCCTCAGCATGTGATCTGGGTTCTGTTCCTAGATGTGCTACAGATTAGCAGTGTGAGAACTGGGCCTCAGTTTCCCTAGCTATATGGTGGAATAAATAATGCCTTCCATCCTGATCACAGGCTTGCAAGATTTTATTTGTGCACCCTACCTTGACTGCTGCTTGGTGCTGCACACAAACATAGAGAGGAGTTCTTTTTTTAAATATTATCTCAGTATATCACAGAGGGTGCATCTACACATGCATTTCCTGCAGCACCAGTTTACTGATGAATAAATAATTCACAAGTAAATAGTGCCAGGCATGCAGAGAAACGGGCGCAGATTTCCTGCCAACCTGCTCCCGCTTCCTGGGGCCAGGCAATGGGCCCCTGCCACCACTAGGCAGAGCTTCAGGCTCTGGCTACAGCTGCCAGCAGCCACCAGCCCTCTTCAAAAGCCAGTCCTACTCTCTGCTCGCTGGCCAGCCACTTCCCTAGCCAGGAGCAGTATGTGCAGCGCAGGGACAGCAGGCGGTAACACTATCCTCCCAGCCTGTGCCTCCCTGTGCTATAGCTGCGCCAGCCCCTGCTCCTGGCAGTGACAGCCAGCACCCTGCACTCCTGCTGGCTGCTGTGCTGGCCCTGCTGGCTGGCTGCAAAGACTGCCACCTGGCCCACAGCCATCTCGACCCTCCCAGCTCTACCACATGTAGTGACTGGAAGCCCTCTGCATCACCTGGGCCCTCTGGGACCTCCTGGAGTAGCTCCAGCTGGGTACTATGGTAGTCCCGCCCCTCCTCAGTGATCCAGCCTACCCACTCCTGCACTGGCTCATGTGGCCCCACACTGGCCACCTGGACCCCTGCCAGGCCCATCTTAACTGCTGCCTGGGCTGGACCTGTGTCCTGGTGGCGTGCACTTTTGGCCACCTCAAGGGCCACTGATGCACCCTCACCATCCACCTCAAGTTCACCAAGGACAACAGCCCCTAGGTCATCATCACAGCCTGTATGCTGCATACGTCTGCAAGGCCCAGGTGGGGCTCTTCTATGAGGTATGGGTAGAGGAGGTGTGAATCATAGAATCATAGAAGTAGGGTCAGAAGGGACCTTGTAGATCTTCAAGTCCGACCCCCTGCCTGGGCAGGAAGGAAACTGGGCTCAAGTGACCCCAGCCATGTAGGCATCAAGCTGCTTCTTAAAGACCCCCAGAGTAGGAGCCAGCACCACTTCCCTTGGAAGCTGGTTCCAGATCCTAGCCACCCTAACTGTGAAGTAGTTCCTATGGATGTCTAATCTGAACCTACTCTCCAACAACTTGTGGCCATTATTTCTTGTTTTCCCGGGGGGCACTGGGTCAACAAGGTCTCCCCCAAACCCTTCTGGTCCCCCCTAGTGAGTTTATAGACGGTCACAAGGTCCCCCCTCAGCCTTCACTTGTGAAGCCTGAACAGGTTCAGGTCCCTTAGCCTCTCATTGTAGGGTCTGCCCTGCTGTCCCCGGATCATGCGGGTGGCCCTCCTCTGGACCCTCTCAATGTTGTCCACATCCCTCTTGAAGTGGGGTGCCCAGAACTGGACACAGTATTCCAGCTGTGGCCTGACCAGTGTCGCGCAGAGGGGAAAGATCACCTACTTGAGATGCACCTGTGGATGCACGATAGGGTCCAGTTAGCCCTGCTGACCGTGACCTCGCATTGTCGAACCATGTTCATCTTGGAGTCGATGACTCCAAGATCCCTTTCTGCCTCCATGCTCTCAAGAAGGAAGTTTCTCTGTGGTGCGCAGAGGATGCCTGGCAGTGGAAGCATCACCTGCGGTGGCAGCAGCAGAGGTGCGCACCCACCCCGATGCCCCAGAAGAGCTGTGCACCTGCCAGCAGGGGCCAGTATACCAGGTGTAGGAAGCACTGGCTGACCACCTCCTCCAGGACTCCCCACTCTAGCCCACCTGGACCACCACATATGGGCCCCCCAGCAACCTGCTCACTGCAGACATGTCTCAGAAGACCAAGTTCTTATTCCCCTCACATCAAACAGACCCTCTCTCCCCAACAAGCAGAGCCTCCCTTACCCCCTCAACAAAGAGAGCCTCTTCATCACCCACCCCACCCACCAACAATAAATCACCTTCCCTGTGACAACTTTGTTCAGTGTCTCTTGTGTGCCATCCTGGGGTGGGGAGCATGGGGTGGGGGCAACTAGGGGCAGAGCCTGGGGACAAGCAGCCACCATCCCAGCCTCTAGCCACTCCCCTGTGGGTGCATATGCTTCAGTGAGAGCAGTGGGCAGAAAGCTCCACCAGGGGCAATGGCAGCCCATGCTCCCTTGGCGTGGGTGGCTCTCCCTCCAGCAAAAAGTGTTCAGGGCCAGCAGGGTTGGCATGCAGCTCTGGCCCCACTGCAGGCAGCTCTGGTTCTGTGCCCATGTGGAGGCAGGACTGGCCCAGGCATAGGGACTGGGTGGTGGGAGATCTGGGGTGGAGGCCAGGCAAAGGGTCCCTGGCTGCTGGTGCAGCACAGGACCTCCTCCCAGGCCCAGGTGGGGGCCTTCTGTTGGGTGGTGGGTGACTGCCAGGGTGCAGGTGGGGCTAGGATTGGGGCCCAGGGAGTAGGTGGCATGGAGGCAACTGCCAGGGTCAGAACAGTGTCCAGCACCTGGCAGTCATCATCCATGGCCTGCATTGCCAAGACCAGGATGGTGTTCTGTTCCCAGAGGTCCTCCACCTGCTCGTGCTTCAAGACTAGGAAATGTGCCCAAAACACCTGGCCTGCCCAGTCCCACACCTCTTTGTGCCAGTCCCACACCTCCTCGTGGGCAATGTCCTTCATCTGCCAGCTGTCCTGGCAAGCCATGTCCTCCATCCACCAGGCCCAAGGTTCCCCCAGCCAGTCCACCGACACCGTGACCATGCAGTCCAGGAGGAGAGTCTTATCCAGGGTGGGGCCAACATATCCACAGAGCCCTGGCTGTGAGAGGCAGCAACCCTGGGGCTGCACCCCAACTGCCAAGGGCAGCCTCTCCCCCATGTGCAGCTGCAGGACCTGTAGAGCCATGAGACAGAAGCTGTTTTTGAGAGTTTGCAACATTTCAGCAATAAGACGCTCTGTACCAAGGGCTATGTGGTGCCTCACCTCAGATCGGGGATCGGATGTGCATGGGTGGTCAGGGACCATGGTGGGTCAGCCTGGCAGGCCTAGTTCCAGGTGGCTGCTGGCCAAGCCCCACCATGCCCACTCACTCCCCTGGGGCCGGCAGGCTGCTGGGTGCTGGCTGTGGGCAGCCTGCCTCCCTCACCCTGTTCCCATGGTGGGGTAAGCCAGGCTCCTGGAAGCATCTGCTACTGTGGCTCCAGACCCCACTTCCTCCCCTCTCCTTCTGCAGTCCAACCACTCTTCTGGCCACAGCACCCAGGCTCAGGGGGCTCGGACTCCCAGATGACTGGGATGAGGAGCAGCCCATGCCCCTGCCCTCCCCATAAGGGTTTTCTCCGGGGAGGCACCTCAGGGCTAGCCCCCACCATGCCGCAGCTGGGCCCAAGTGTGACCCTGCTGTGCGTGTGGCAGGTGGCGCGTTAGGAGCTGTTTGTATAGTCTGAGAGATGCCCAAACCACTACACCCTGCTTTTGGTGATGGCCAATGTGTCCCAGGCACACCTGCACACTTGGTACAAGACCCTGAGCTATGATGGCATGGGGGGCAAGCATGGGCTGCCCCGCAACCTCTGTCACCACCTGGAGGGTTACCAGTGGCTATGCAACACATCCCTGCCCCCTGCAGCTGAGTAGAACATTGCCACTAGCTTTGACTTGTTCCTCGATTTGTGAGAAGCCTATGCCCACTTAGCTGCAGGGACACAGGTTGCTCAATGCCAAAGTTTGCGCAGAGTTTGGCATTGTCTCCTGCCTCCCTGTGTGCTGTGGGGGGGAACCCAGAGCCAAGAGAGCGCAGGTGGCCTGGGCAGGGGGAGGGGGGCAGGGGCAGAATGCAGGGGCATGGAGGGCTGCCCCCTCAATCCACGTGGCCATGATTGGCATGGCTGGCAGCTCCACGCAGTCACGGCTGTCATTGACAGTGTGTGGCTCCAGGCAGTGTCCTCAGATGCTGGAGCACAGCAGATGGGCACCCAGCCAAGGCCCTCCCCTGGTGGCCTGGGCTCCCCAAGCTGTTGGTGGAGGGTGCAGCTGGGGACCTCAGCGGGATGGGCTGCTGGATGCCTGGGTGCCAGGCTAGGGCAGGGGCAGGCCACCCATGCTGCTATACACAGCAGGCTGTGGCCTGGTCCCAGAGCATGAGTATGTCTTTCAGTTGCCACATGAAGGGCATGGACTTATGGGCACTCCCTGAACAATGATTGTGGTTGGTGATGCTGACCCACTGTGCCCACAGGGCCTTGACCTTTATGCAGCACTGCCGCATTGACTGGTCATGCCTGTGCTCCCACATCCAGGATGACAGCCCCTCATAGATATGGGCATTGGAGCGCCTGCCCTGCTCAAACTGGCACTGCACCTCTGAGCAGCTGTCCCTGTGTGCCAGGTCTGGAGAGCTGCAGCACCCAGCACAGGAGCCCAGCACAGAACTGGCAGCCACATGACAGAGGCAATGAGTTGCAGCACCTGCGAGCTCAGGGCAATCTGCTGGGGGTGGACTGTGGGCAGGTGGAGCTGGCCAGAAGCTGCCTGCAGCTGGGCCTGGGGGTTGGCAGGCCTGGCTGAAGCCTACAGTAGCCTGGGGGAGCCTGCAGGCATGGACAGTACAGGCTTGGCAGCTGCACAGCAGTGTGGTGCCACGCCATAGCACCAGGGTGTATGCAGGCTAAGACAGCTGGCCTGCAGCCTGCCTGGGGGACACAGGGGCCTGGAGTGGCCTCAGGCTCCCTGCTGGTGTGCCTCAGGGCTCTGAGTTTCTGCAGACTTTTAAAGGCCTGAGGCAGGGGCTGCCATAGAAGCAGCCCAGCCCTGGGGCAGGAGAGGCTCCCTGCCTCCTGGGGCTAGGCTCAGGCCAGCCCTCTAGTGGCAGGGCTGAGCTGGGAGCAAACTTGCTACCGGGTCATGTCTGCACCTGCATAACTGTGCATATTATGAGTAAGTTTGCTACATGCATTTGCAGGTAGCAAATTTACCTGCATTTAAGCATTTTTACTGCACGGTAAACATGTGCGTGCATAGAAGCACCTGCTTACTGTGCAGTAAACTATGCTACTATGTAGTTAAGTGTCTCATGTAGCCCAGTGACCATTTTTAGATGAGGGCATGAAGAAGAATGTTTGCTGTGTCACATATGTGTCTTACTGCTATGCTATCCCAGCCTGATTTATATGAATGCTATTGAGGTCAATATGGAAAATTTCCTTTGATAATTAAGCGTGCATTACCATGTAAGGTGTGCAATCCCTAATGAACCTTCTTCAAAAACACATCATCCTTGTGTTTTAATAAGAACACAGGCCAACATCAGTGCAATATTCAACAGAGGGTTTGGGGTTTTTTCAAATCCTGAGTGTATTGTGCCTACTTAATCATAACTAAGTTTCATCAGAAAAGACTTCCTTACTTCATAGACAAGGGCTTTTTTGTGATACCTTTTATCAGACTAGCTGTGTACAGCTGTGCCCGTCATACATTTCCTGAACTATCACAGCTATAACAACATTCCAAACTACTGCAATATAGGAAAAGTAGTAATTTTTAGGGGGAAAAAAGATTTCATAGATTTCATAGACATTAGGGCTGGAAGGGACCTTGGAAGATCATCGAGTCCAGCCCCCCGCCCGAAGGGCAGGAAGTCAGCTGGGGTCATGGGATCCCAGCAAGATAAGCATCCAATTTACTCTTGAAGGTGTTCCATGTAGGTGCTTGAACCACCTCCGATGGCAGGCTATTCCAGACCTTGGGGGCTCAGACAGTAAAGAAATTCTTCCTTATGTCCAGCCTGAAACAGTCTTGCAGTAGTTTATAACCGTTTGACCTCGTCATCCCTTGGGGTGCTCTGGTGAACAAACGTTCCCCCATATACTGGTGGTCACCCCGATAAACTTCTGGTTGGCTATCAGATCGCCTCTGAGCCTGCGCTTTTCCAGGCTAAAGACCCCATAGCTCTCAGCCTGTCATCATAAGGTCTGTTTTCCTGACCTCTGATCATGCGCGTGGCTCTTCTCTGGACTCTCTCAAGCTTCTCCACATCCTTTTTGAATTGGGGGGCCCAAAACTTGATGCAGTACTCCAGCTGCGGCCTCACCAAGGCTGAGTGCAACGAGAGAATGACATCCCGGGATTTGCTTGAGAAGCATCTATGGATGCAAGCCAGCGTTTTGGTTGCTTTACTAGCTGCAGCATCGCATTTTAAAATCGTCAATCAAACTTTACTAGTGCCTTAAGAAGCAATAATCCAAATGATATTTGACTGCTCAAACAAATGTATTGAATTTAAAAATCATTTGAAAACTCGAATACAAGTTTCTGTGATTCCTTTAAAAAATAATGCTCCTGTTTTAAAGTCTATTATTCTAGAAGGGCTAGCAGTAGGGGAGGGAAAACTAAAAAATTGGGGTGAAACAGGAACTTACAAAATGAATTCATTTGGGTCCATCTTCTCTCTCTTAGTTAATACTGGTGCTTTTGGCTTCCGCTAGATGACCAAGAATCCCAATGCTTTGTTCTTCTAAGCCTAGTTACCAAAAGAAACCAATAGAGACCAGATAAAAATTAGCACATCCATTCTATACAAGCATACCTCCCTGTATTGTCTGGTTCTGCATAATTTGTGTGCCCATTCTGAATTCATAGCTAAGTAAAAATTCCCTGAAAAGGCAGCTGCAGATTCTGAGGATTTTATGCCATGTATACTAACTGCAAGAGGATTAGACCTGTTGATATACTATATAGAGATTGTTCATCCACCACTTAAATACAGCTAACCCTGGAGAGGAACAGAGATCTCCACTCTGTACCAAAAGAGTATATAATAGAATTTTTAGGAAGAGTAGAGATTAATAAATGTCTTTGAGGTTGTCAATAACATCCCCAAATTAAATTACAAAAGAAAATGTTAGTTTGGCAGAATGTAATTGCTAGAGGGGCTGATATTTTTAGCAAATAATTCTACTTCCAGCACTTTTCCTTTCTCTCCCTGAAACTTAAAACTATTGGGAGTTGCCAAAGTCTCTCTGTTAATGGGTAGTAGGATGAGCAATGATGCAATGATACCTTGGGTGAGTACGACAACATTAGTACTTTTCCAAAGCAATTGTGTATTCTAAATATGCCTGGAGCAGCACAGCAACTATGCTAGTAAATTCCTCTCTAAGGGTCTTTCCACTGACTTCAGTGGACTTTAGTTCAAGCCCTTATTCCTTGGGTCAGGACTTGCACAAAAGACATATAAATGCTAAGAAATGATCAGCACTGTAAATGCTCTTGGGAATGAACTGACGTAAAAGCACTGCACATGGAAGCACTAGTAGTCTGAATTGATGCCTGCCTTTTATCCACGTGAAAGAGGCGATGTGGGTACACAGCAGTTGAGAAGGAGGTATGAGGGATGCTTAGCTTGATTGAGAAAGGTTAATTACATGTGAAATGAGACTGGGATTCAGACTGTTTGCTCTAGATTTTGTGTAATGTTATATCAACATTGGGATTCTCTGTTATTCTATTAACAAAACAAACTCATTTTGTTTGGTTTCATTTTACTGTTGTTTTAATCCCACTGAACATTTATACTGTTATTTAATTTTACTAAACATGTGTGGATAGTAAAATACCTACAGAATTAAACTACCCAAGGATATTAAAGTGATCCAGTTCTCATACAGATTTGATCTGCTAATTAGCCACACCAATTTTATGGATCATTGCAGCACACTTAAAATGTATTGTTATATGTTCATAATCTTTTCATAATGAGCTTTTATTGAGAGCATAGGCCAACTTCAGTGCAATGTTCAACAGAGAGGGTTTTTTTTCAAACCCTGTGTATGTGCCTAGTTAATCATAATTAAGTTCTATAAGAAAAACAATCAGTTAAGACTTATTAAAATGATCTTTTCACCTATATGAAATATAAATTATTTGGGTGAGTTTGAGCAGACATACTGTGCTTTTATAATATGAAATGTTAAAAAACCCTCTCTTATACAATGACCTCTTGCATCCATAGATGTCAGTGCACTTTGTTAAGCAGGTATCACTATTCCCACTGTATAGTTGGGGAAAATAAGGCATAGAAAACTGACCTACATAAATCAGTAAACCAATGGCACAGACAAGAACGTAATACAGGTCTCCTTCTGATGTTCTACCCCAGTATTCATTCCCTTTGGGCAACACTGCCTCCCAAAGCACTTCTATTACATCAAACTGGAACACCTATTATCACTTGTAACCAACATTATTTAAACCCTGGGGGAAAATAAGGCATAGAAAACTGACCTACATAAATCAGTAAACCAATGGCACAGACAAGAACGTAATACAGGTCTCCTTCTGATGTTCTACCCCAGTATTCATTCCCTTTGGGCAACACTGCCTCCCAAAGCACTTCTATTACATCAAACTGGAACAACACCTATTATCACTTGTAACCAACATTATCTAAACCCTGGTGTTTCAAAACTGCAACAGAGATGTGCACATTTTTGATCTACAGAATTATGTCTAGTAATATCTATATATGACCTGGGGAGCTGTGTGAAATTTATATATAAAACAAGAAAAGAACTCAAAAGGGATAAAACTTGGGTTCAAGTCTTACATTTGAGTTTTAATGGCAAATGAGCCAGGTTTCCAATTGAGCTCAAGTCAGAAATACTGTTTTGGGTAAAAACCACATACCATCTAGGGTTTTTACAGGGTATTGATATTAAAACTATAAGTGTGTTCAACTTTGAGATTTTCAATGAAATTTTGCTTTGATTTTGCATTTTTAACGCTTTACGCACACAAATCAGAGGGAAGTAGAGTTGCAAGGAATCTGAAACAGTCATCTATTCCAATGCCCTCCTCAAGGCAGGACCATCCCTGCCTAAACCATCCCAGACAAATGAAGTCCAGCCAAAGCTACAGCATAAACTTGTGTGCACTGAAACCAAAGAGATTTGTAATAACATAAAAATAATGTTTGGGCCATTAAAAACATGGAAAAACTTAAAAAACAACTGATGGACTGATCCAATAAGGTGTTGGGTATTTATAGTTCCTATTGAGGTGCCTTTATAAATATGGAATTTTGCTCTGGGTCCATTAGAGATGCATTAGCATTGAAACATTTGCAATTTTGTTTGCATTTACTCAATATTTAATCTCTGATTTATTTTTCTTATTTAAAAAAATACAGATATTATTTTCACCAAAACATAAAATAAAATTAAACCAGATTATTGTTTCAGGCTTTTAAATACACAGGATAGTAGACTTTAGCTCTGCTTAGGATGGAACTGATTTGCAAGCCATGATTTGGAAGTCTTTTACCCTAACTCGTTTTTTTTCAGTATTCAAACTAAAAATAAAAAATTATTGTTCTCTCCCAGAAAGTGAAGAATACAAATTGGATTCAATTTTTATTAACATTAAGCACTGATTTTTCTTTAAACATAAGTTAACTCAATTCAACAAAGGTTCAAGATGCAGGAAAGGACCCTCCTGTCTTTCACAAAGAGCTGAGGTGAATAAGTTGATTTTATGTATTAATGTACTTCAGTGGTCCCCAATGAGGAAAGTGTGCCATATTCCTTATCATAGTACAGAGGTAGAATTGCATCAGATTTAGCATTTGGAACTGAAGGACCAGGGGAGCCTGAATGGGATTTACCCTTTCATGTGTATCATTCTGTGGATAAGAATGATATTAATTATTCACAGCCAAATATATGTGTATTGTGTTTAATTACCTTCTAATTTCTAACATACAGGAAGCAAAGCCCTACAAAAATATCATAAGGAATGCAGTGTGATTTAGATTCTAATATAAATTCCCAGCACAGCGCTCCTTTTTAAGCTTTAGAGTAAACAAGGGCTTTTTACTTACCATTTCGTTTCATTTCCTGGAGAAAGGCCTTTTGCCAAAAGCGAAAAACAGGCCTCTTGTGATATATCTATAGTAAACAGAATATGAAACTGAATGATGAGTAAATGCACTCTTTAGCTGTAGGATTTAGCAAGGTACCAAGGTAAATCCTGTACTGCAAGTGAACCTTGGGAGAGTGTTCAACTGAAATAAATCATGTTGTTTTCTTTCCAGATCTTCTTTGTACCATACATGTTCTACACTCAGCTGGCTTCAATGGGAAGGATATTTTACTAGCTTCAGTAAAGGAGCTCTGCCAAACAAGCCTCAGAGAACCTTTTATACCAATATCATCTCTTTCTTTGAGTTTCCAGTACTTTTGTAGAAACAGAGTGAAGAATGAATTCAACTGTGAAGCAGCAATTCTGTGACATGGTAACAGGGACGTGTAATGGCAATGTGCTGGTCATAACAGAAGCTGTTAAGGGTTTATTTGAAAAAAAATGTTTGGCAATTTGTATTTAAACATAAAATAAAAAATTCTGGACCAGAATTCAGTTATAATAGTTCTTGTTGGTGAAATCAGGTATGTTAACTTCACTGGGGCTATTTGTAGAGCAAATACTTTCCAATAGGAGTAAGGTATGTCTATGCTGAAGTCATAAAAGAGATTGTAATACACTGTAAACATACCCATGCTAAACTAGCAAGCTGGCCAGCAGACTACTTGAAGCAGCACAGAGCACAGTATGACTAGTTTTCCCTACCAAGAAGCAGGTTAGATTAATCTAAACTAATCATCTGTGCTGCTGAGGCTAGCAAGGTTATCCTGGTAGCTAGTATCCTGGTAGCTATGCTGATGGCCAGCCTGTGGAATTGTGGGGATCCCTATGTGGTAGCACCTAGTTGCACTGCCCCAGAAGCAGCCTTGGGACCAAACTATGACTAGAATATCATCCAGGAGGGCAGTAATCTATGTTAATGCTTTCTTTGGAACTGCTCACTCCCCTCCACACACCGAATCAACTCTGGTAGCCAGCACGTTCAGGGCAGAGTGGGTTTGTTCTTTCCATGAGCACCTACATAGGATTGGAAGTAGCAGCCCAGTGGTTATCCCAGGCACAGACTAGCACTGGGGACAATCAGTGTAGGAGAGCTTTTAGCAAGTCCCATTTAACCCTTAAAGGATAATTTGTCCTATTCAGCTTCCTGTGCCAAGGAGGGGGGTGAACAAAGCTGCAGAGCCAAATGGGGACAGGAGTTGTGGTTGCTACACAGTAGTTTAACAAGGTCTGGGTTACTGGGCACCAGTCCTAGGCACCCACTTAAATAAGGTGCAAGGAGTGCTGCCTCCACTTACTGGACCTGCTGGAGCTGCTCCCACTGCTGGCCTCAACCCTGCCATCGCTGCTGCTGTTCAGGGTGCAGACCCTGTAGTTACTTCTCTGTAGCTAGCTGCACATTGGTTCAGCCTGCATGGCCAGTTCTACCTGCGGTCTTGCATGGATACCACAGTAGTCACCTTATAACTCTGTGCACCTACAAGGTTACACCAAAGTACCTACCATGGCAATTGCAATAGTGCTTTGCACATGCCATGTATGCTTTCCCTGCATGCCCATGTAAGTCTCTGCATCTCCTGGTAACAATGTGCATATTTAAGGTCCACTTGTAGTGGCCCTTATTGAAGGAGGAAGCTCCCAGAAGCCTGAAAATTCACAATTGACTTGTTTTGACACTTTTATCCACTGACTTTAGAAAAGGAAACTCCCACACTCTGGGCATGTCTACACAAGATGCTTTAATCTAATGCGCAGTAAAGCGTTACCATTTACACATGTGCGGCACTTACCATGCATTAGATTAGTTTTATTCACCATCTACTAGTACTTACAGAGTACTGTGCAGAAAATTCAGGCACATTAAAAAAATTGCACATGTAGGCATGCCTTCTTACAATCATGCGATAACCTGAAATAAGCATTTTGGTTTATCATGCATCTATCTGGCATCACCAAAAATGATCACTTAGCAGATAAGCAATACCCTTTCAATTCTAAGCTACTTTTAACTCTTTCTCTTTTTCTGTCACTAACCTGAAAAATGACATGCTTTTCCCAAAGCTGGTCTAATGAAAACTTTTGCTGCATCACCTTCAGTATTATTTTTCTAGGCGTTGACAGAGGCTGAAGTCCAAGGAAAAAAAAGAGAAAAGAAAAAGAGAAAGAAATCTTAAGCTTTTAAATGGGGCTTAGAAAGAATTTAGGGGCCTGAATCCCAAATGGCAAGTGTTAAAAATACCTGCTCTGCTGTTCCCAGTCCAAGAGGCAGCTCAGTTCAGACAGGTCTCAGCAGCTTAGTCCCAGTTTCTGAACAGAGTGCAGAAACCAGGCATTCCCTCCCTTAGCTCCTCTGAAGGACTCAATCTTTTAGGCATTCTCACAGCATGCCTGGCAGGTTAGGCACTACAAAAAAGTCAGTGGTGACAGCACTTTGTTTTAAAACATGACTAGAGAAGGAGGTTAGAGCACTTATCCACGATGTGCAAGGCCCTTGTTCAGTTTACTAAGGGGATTCAAGCTCATACCTCCAAGTGAGTACCCTGAACACAGGTTAATGGCTACTCTGGGATGGGAGCATCCTCCAGATAGCCCTTTGTGCAGAAAGGATTTAAGATTCATTATGTGAAGGAGCATTATGTGAGGGAATGATTACAGTATTCACCTGGGAAAGGGGAGACCTGAGCAAGCATCACTTATGCCTGACCAAATAATGGTCTTTAACGTGGCACAGTTGTTGGGAGACATGGACAGACCATCCCTCCAGTACCTAAACCCCTTTATGGATCAAGCTCAAAGTGCTTATAATGGAAATGAACTTACTGTGACATTTTTTTCAAATATTAACTAATTAATACTGCCAACACCCCTGTGATGTAGTGACTGCTGAAGGGGCATCGAGAGAGGATAATGCTAAGCAGTTCCTCCAAGGCAAGTGTCAAAGAAAGGGCCAGAGTTGCTGGCTTCAAGTCTTATATTCAGACCAGTTAATCCATAGGTGTAGGATAGTGTAGCATCAGGGATATGAGAATAAATGAATCTACATTGCACTAACTATTCCCACAGACTTTAATGAAGCCAGAGCCCTAGCAAAGTACTTCCTGGCTCCCATAGTGTTACCACCAGAAATATGCTTTGGTTCAAACCACACCTATCAGCAGGTCACCTAGTGGGGGGAGAGCCAAGCCCACTACAATAGGTGGATGTCATTGTAAACTAAATGCTATTTTTGGAACATCATTTAATAATATCACAAGCATATCTCAGCCAATCAGAATATGGAGCTTCAGTTCTATACCTCATGACATGATATTGTACTAATAACTACTCTAATTAGTGATGGGTGAACCTCAAAAGGTTCATTTTCCTTCAGAAGAGCATTTATCTGACCCTTATTAGAACAATCCAAACCTCCTGGGTCTGCAAAATTGGATGGAAAGTCTCAGAAGAATTGATTTTCTTTCTTGAGTCCCAGTACTTTCTGCTTCTAGTCAGGCCGGAAATACCACAAGAACAGCCTTTCTTCACTTCATTTTACCCTCTATTTGGGCCAAACTAAAGCAGCAAGTAGGTTCAAATGGAAAACAAGGTTCAGGGAATGTTATCTGAAAGCTAACGCAGCTGCATGGTTTGGCTTATGTTTTGTCCAAGGCAGGGTGACAATTCTTATAATTTCCCAACCAATCTGACCAATGTTAATCTCTTCCCTGTGCTACTCTGGTCAATGGGGTTAACAATCCATAAAGCTTATTCCTTGAAAAATACAGATAACCATGTAATATTTTAGCGCACGCAGTTATGAGTTGACATAAGAGTTTTAGAGAAAACTGAAGAAAGCATCTCCAGTCAAACAAAAGGCTGGTTTGTCCTTTGAATATTTTCCCCATGGGTCTTTGTTGTTTGTATTCTTGTCATTTTACCGAAAGTACAGAGAGGAATTGGAGGGAAGGGGTCCAAACAGGAGGAGTAGAGTGCACATTTGCTTTCTGGTCCATTACGTGTTTTCTTAAATTGAACTTTGCAGAATTCCGATACAGCAATGCCAGGCAAACTGGAGGGTGGATATGTCCCAATCACATCAGCACCAGGGCTAAAATCCAGGCACAATTCCCCTTGATTTCAATAGGGTCAGGGTATCACCCCACACCTCTGCCTTTGAGTTTCTGAACTTGGGATACATTTGGTCCCCTTTTCCACCAATGCTGCTGTGAGGTTATTACTTAATTAATTAGAGACAAGAGAAGAACAAAAAGTTAAAGAGTGACTTGTAGATCACAGAGCCTGCTGCTAGGCACTGGAATAGGCTAATTTAACAATTCGAGGGTCAGTACCTGCAAAAGTAAGGACACAGCTTACAAGCATTTGTACCCAGCTAGTAACAATGTGCGCATCGGGATAATGAACTTAAAACAATTGTAATTAACAGGCTAAGACAAAGGATTAAAATTAAAAATGAATGGTGTGGTGCTTGCAGCTTGCTTGTAAAACAGCATTAAGCCAACTTAATCCATTTTAATTCAGAGTGAAACCTACGGTGCAAATGAAATGGATTTGAGGGTCGAGTTCAGCTCCTGAGAAAGTGCGATACATTCACCTGTGACAATTCTTTCTGGAATGATAAAGTAAGGGAAGTCTCTTAAGAACTCTGAGTGACTCCATAAGGTCCCCAGAGATCAGGTGTCAAAGTTGTCTATCAGATGCCTGAAAAGAAAAAAGGGAAGCATTACTCAATGCTATTGTGAGACAGTTGTCATTGACTGATCAGGCCTTTTAAGCAAGCTTTCACAGTCAATGAAACCACCTGAATAGATGAAAGCCAGACAGCTTCTGACAAACAAGAGACTGTGGAATATTCATTGTGCATCTGTGAGGGAAAGATTAATGTATTAGAAATTAAAATGGGACCAGAACGTATGATCTTGCTCTAACACTTGGCCAGACCTGTGTCACCCATTGCTAGTGCCTGAAGTCGACAGACAATTCTGCCAAGGTAACTGAGAATCATTAAGCATCCTGCTATTGTGCATGGTGAATAATAAAACTTTCCCCCTATTCTTTGCCTGGAGCTGACAATGAATAATTCTGGAGCTATTTGCAATGTTAACAGCACCTATCTTGCCCATCCATTCCTTTACGATAAGGATAGAAATATGCATTTCAACAGTCTGTACAGATACTGATTCACAGGCATTTCAAAGGACACCTGTCACTCAAGTGAAGGACCTGTCAGTCTCCAATGTATGATGGTGCCAGGAAAATGGCCAAAAAGATTATCTGTACTTTATTTCTTTTTTTTTCTCAGATTATAACACTGTTACATTTGCCATAAACTGACAAGTGATTTACACTCGCAACTGAAATGTGTTTAAGCTAGAAAAAAAGCTATTCTCTTAGGCAGCTTTATTCTTTCAAGGTTTACAACTGTATCAAATATACTATCACAAATGTGATCTAAACCATACCGAATGTCATTATGCTAGATATTAGAAGCATTTAATCTGTTTGCTAACACAAAGGTGACATTGATAAAGCTGTATATTTGACGTCAGGACCAGAGTAGCTGAACCTATTTTTAAGAAATAACAAGTTAGTCACAGATCTTGAGGGTGCCTCCAATGTGTTCCCAAAACTTCATCAAATTAGATGGTAAGAACAGATAAAGTTCCTTGGGTCTTTGTCCAAGAGCCAGGTCTGTTTTCATGCAAAGTTATGCAGAGGTAAATCTGGAGGAGCTCTATACTCCGGTGTAAATATATGAATAAAAATAACTAAGAGGATAACCTGGCTCTTTCCTGTCTTTTTATTTTGAAAACCATCATGATTCAGATACCTTTAAAAATGTTTGTAGCTTATTCACTGCACACAATTTCAGCAAGAACTAAACTTCCACTCTGGCTTGATCAAAAGTTTTCTGTAATACGTCTTTTTACGAATGTGCATGTATTTCTGTCTCTGAACCCACACTTGCTACTGAAAAAAACCATGATATGATGCCAGTGAAGAAAGTCAAGTGTACATCTGAAATAATTCCAATGTGTTGTTTAAACAAGGAGTTGGCAACCTACCACATAAGGGTCTATCTTACCTGGCCTGTGAAGTCTGGCTGTTTCTGGTGTTTTGGCAGTGGGGGTTTTGCATGTGTGGCAGCAGGTGGGGCAGAAATATCAGCAAATGGCATTATCTCAGCCCTCCACTCCTAATGGTTGCCAACTCCTCAGTTAAATGATATAGATTCTTAGTAACTAAGATCAGCCCTTCCAGGGTATGGGGAATATCCTTGAGGATAAAAGAACGTGATTAGTTTAAGAAACTCATGAACATAGGGGCACCTATCTTACTATTGATTTGTAAACATTATCTAAGACTGAAGTCCAACAGACATTGAAAAATGTAAAGGAGTAAAATAGTGTTTTATTGATTCTATGATAGCAAAACACCAGCTATTTTCACTGAGAGGGCACTTTTTTTTCTTTAATGACTACTCTCATGTGTTACAGGAATCAGTAGGAAGTGGTCCTTAGCTGGAATGGCAAGATGGGGAATGAGAGAGTGTCAATTTCTTCTCTCTTCTCAGATACAGCTTTATTAAGTTCAATTATGATCAGAAAGAAAAACACTAAAAAATGAGTCTAAATATGTAGTGAAGAGAGAAGGCTTTTCCAGAAGTCTTTTACAGAAACCTCCTTTGATCAGAAACATTAGTTGCTTGTACCTAGTTATCTGTATGCACATTTGCACTAGGATGCTTTGTCCAACTCAGTACTATTGGCAATGTTATTACCAAACAGATTTTGCATCCTTTATAACCCACTGTCTCATATAAAGCTGATCTACAAAGGAAATACCAAGAAAAGAAATTGATGTGCCCCCTCCACTTCTTTTGTTTTTATTTGATACAGAAAGGCCAGATTGGTTTTTCTCTGTTTGATTTTTACATTAGTAGTCTTGGTCTTGTACTCTGTTTTTTTTTTCTAGAAAGTATTGTGGGCAACAGAGCAATTGAAAAGGGATGTGATTTGACATACATGCTTGATGGGAGAGGTAGCAGTTGTCAGAGTTCAATATGAAACTTTCAGAAGTAGAGACAGTGAAATGGTCTGTTCCCAGTAAATCAGATGACCCCAAACCAGACCATCTCAGAGCATGATGAGAAACTCACCTTTTCCAACAACTGTCCCTGATATTAAGGGCTTACTGAGCAATGATGATGCTGAACATACAAAGGTGTTTTTAAAAAATCATGGAAACCAAATAAGTAAAAGGTAGCTGAACTGAGGAGTGGAAGAAAATTTGTTCCCTTATTTATTAAAATGACCTGATTGCTAATTCAGTAACTGGTGCCTAGATAGCAGGGTAATAAGTATGCTAGAAATGGGTAGATGGGTAAGTAAAATGCACTTACTGGAAGGGCAAGAGTGACAGCAATTGAGCCTCAACCATCATTAGTTCCTCCAGGACTTGAGTTTTCAGTCTTCAAATCGCTTATCCAAAAGTGGACTTTTCTGGCTCTTTATTATGTATGAAACCTAAAAGAACCCATCCCAGCATGGTATAGTTGACACCAGTATTTAAGAAAAAAAGAAGTTAAAGGAAATAGTAAAAATTAAGGGAAAGTTTTGGCATGTCTCCAAGGAACTATGCACTTTCATTCAGCCTCAGAAATAAATACATACATCTACATAGCCCAAATTTCACAAAATTTGGGTTAATGAGATGAATCAGAATATGATCACTTTGCAGTTGTTTATATTCAGGATGAAAACTTTGCCAAGGAAGGAAACAAGCTCACTGGTGACACAGAGGCCCTTAGTATTATTCAAATCCTAGCTTAGTTCACAAGTGAAAATGAGGGTGCAGACAGAAGTGCAGCTCCCCGCTGTAACCAAGAAGGCTTTGCATGAAGCATTCTGAGTTACAACGATCCCCCAGAACAAACCAAAGTTCACTGTTGGCTGTGGGGGGCAGGGGAGGTGGGGAGAGGGTAGGAGAATCTAGCTGCTGGCTGGGAGCTTGCAACTGGTTCCCTTCCTTCCTCTCTTCCAGCCTGTTCCTGTTTTCAGAATGGGAGGGGTGAAATGGAGCAGAAAGAGCTCATTCTAGGGGTTACCCGACTGGCAATGGAGGGTGGGGTAGGTGAATTGGAGCCTCACCCACCTCAGGGGGGCTCTGATACACCCACCCCACTCTCCAATTGGGGCTGAACCCCCCCAGATTGAATTCCCTTTGCTCCCTTTCCCTCGTCCCATTCTGAAAACAGGCTGGGAGGCAGCACAGACAGAAGTTACAGAAGACACTTTGGTTTGAAACATTTTTATCTGAACCCTAGAATGAGCTGCACTTCTGTCTGCACTCTCTGCTAAGCTGAAGAACATGGTCTTTAGCAGACAGTCATCCTACATACAGCAGGTACATCATACAGCTTGAGCTGCCTCCCTATTGCTGCATCAAAGACCACTTCTTTAGTGCCAGTCCTATTCCTTATTGCTTCTGAGGTCTTGCCAGCTGAGAGGAACCACCAGCTGTAACATCCCATGTTCAAGGCCAGCTGCCTTTGTGTACTGACCTCCCTGAAGGGCCACATTTCCACTGTCTTCAATAAGACTGGGAACATGCTGACTCTTTAGGGCAGTACAGAGATCACTCTAGTAGCACAAAATAGAGCCAACAAGCTAGCCCCTGATCTGCCAGTAGAGCAACATGGCCTTTCTCCTACCAGATGATATATATTGTGCCATTAGAAGTAAGCATTAGCTAGTAGCATCCCAGAGGCACACAGTGCCCTCCAGAGCATAACCTCTCAGTTTATCCTGCAAATATGAGATTCTTACTGAAGTAGACATACTTGTCAGTACTGCGCCTACCTTTCATGTCAGTTATCTTCACCATGAGCATGGGGGTTAGTTCTACAGGCATCATTTATTTGTCTTGTTAGAAGAAATAACTGAGGTTCTTTTTCTTCAATAATTTAAAAGTTGTTGCGCTTATTTTCTATGACCCATTCCGGATACTCACAGGAAAAAAAATACACTTCGTTCTCATTTATTGCAAATATTTTCCAGATTATTTGGTTCAAATTCTTCTTCCACAATCTTTCTATTGTAACTTTTAAGCAGACTCTGCAAGTAAAAAGGCTTGAGCTCATGAATGTTCACTTTCTTTCTGAATCAGTAGGCAGACACAAGCATGAAGAAAATACCATAAGATGACTCAGAGTTTCTGTGACTGTGTTCAAGTTCTTTCCATTTTAGAAATAATTTAATTCTGAGTGAAACAAATGCTGATGTGTTATGTGTCTCTTTTGTCATTACTATATGTGCTCTACAAATTATAGGCGTGATTCCATCACCCCTGTTCATGCTGAGTAGCATTTACTTTGGAAGATAAAGATCAATAGGATCCTTTCTGAAGTAAACAGTTTCATTTGGGATTGACCAGCGTAGCTTTGTTGATTTGGTCTTAGTGAGTTGGCAAGATGGAACCTGAATACAGCAAGGCTTGTGGGGCTGGGGTGGTGTTGGTGTAGGCATGGGCACTAAAGCACATGGTTGACAGCCCAGAGGTCACAAATTTGAGGCCATAGCAGAAGAGTTCATAGTGTGGCCCTGTTAGATTCCAATGAAGACCTTGTCACAAGGACACAAAAAAGGAACCAAGGCTTGAGTTTTCATTGACACTGGTAGTCATTCACACTGGTAAAAAGTGGGTGTACAATATTTCCCTGTTAATTTGACAATATTTCACACCCATGGTACTCTCATGTTGCTTTGTGGATTATATAAAACACAAGGCAGGGTAGAATCAGGCCCATAATTTAACCAAAGCTAATTTCAGACAAGACTGCAAGGGATCTTAGCTCATTTTATTGATGCGGCTGATGAAAACATGGATTTATGTAATCCCAAAATTCATCTTTTAATTTGAAACCAAAAGTTACTGTGGGAAAAGATCCTCCAGAGTATGTTAGAAGCTCTGGTGAGAAGCAATACTTTTGTATAAACATTTACATTATATTTTTGTCTCCTTTGCTAAATAAAACAGAAGTAAGAGCTTTTTTCTCTCTTACCCTACTCCTTTGGGGACCTCAGAGTCTGGTGTATACAGTACAGCTCATTTCTCTTGGTAACAAGTTACACAGTGACATTAGCTATAAATTGCCTCTCTCTCACCAACCCAGTGTTTTCTGTCTTTACACAGTATACTCCAGCAGAAATGCTAGAAATGTTAGAAATGCTGAATTATGAAAGTGAAGGTTTAGAAGGTATGTATACTGTACCATCACCATTGACTACTTTATCCCCAAAGCCTCTCCATTAGGCACACTGCCAGTTACAATTTTAACAGAGATTTTGCCTCCTCCACAGATTTGCACTGGGTTTTGCCCTAATGTTTTGTTAATGCCTTTTACTGGTCTGTTACCCATTGCTCAGAATAAGAATTTTTCCAGTCTAACCAGTGCCAAATTTAACTCCTCTCCAACCATGAATTGTGGGACTATTAGAAATCTGTAATGTTTAACATATACACCACAAAAGCAGAGTGGACTATTTTTTTCTAACCAAAATTATGAATGCTATTGTTTTTTATTGCTAACCCCAGGAGAAAACAGACCAAATTCCATCAATAGGTATTGTGAGTAAACATGCAGTCACTTCTTGGTTTACTTAGTAAATAGAAAACAAACAATGGGGATGAGAAATATAACATAAAGCACAGAAGTTTTCTTTTTTAAATTGCTTCAAAGACTGTGCACTATTACAAACAGCTACCAAGCTTCCAGATGACAAAGCAGGAAAGGCATTGACAATAATGATAGCATCAACCATGACAGCAACAATAGTAGTTAAATGAAATTATCTCCTCATGTTTTGACTGTTGGCTTTCTGGTGACATGGCTTTGAGTCCTGGCTGGGGATTTAAACTCCAAACCTGATTTCCATGAGTTTCCTCATATCATTAGTGGTGGGGAGGGCTGTTGCCCTCTAGGCAGAACAAAGATGTTTTCAAAATGCCATTGCTCAGGAAAAAAAAGTCTGTGTGGGAGAAAAGGAGTAGGAGACAATCTTGTGAGTTAGAGGAGAACGTGGCAAAATAAGGCGGATATCTCTAGAGAGAAAATTATACTATTAATTTGACTCCCTTCCCCTCCCTGCTTCTAGTTTTTAGGGATGCACTGGGAACAAATTTGCTATTAAATGTTCTCAGTGCATTTAGTAACATCCTGTTCGCTTTATGGTTGATACTTATCTCTAACGTAATCAAGTGCAGCTGATGGCAAATATTTAGAATATTAAAGGCTGGCTAAAAATTGAGATCTGCCACACAAAGTTTGCAAAAGCTCCAGAAGTACAGCACAGTGTGGTTCACCCCTTAAAGTGGAACCCAGTGTTGCAATCCATGCACAGGCAAGATTTCCAGATTTTATTTGCATGTGCCACAGGTACAGGATCAGAACCAAAGTTAAAGTGATGGTAAATGACATCTTAACATTCCATATTTATTCTCCCTTAGTGACTCCCATGAAAAATGTACTCACTATAAAAGGCAGAACAAGAGTTTTATTACTATGAATGCTTTAAACTTGACCTCGTGGCTGAAAAATCATACTGTGTTCTTTTTGCTTTGTATATCATCACTAACAGTAAAGATTTTGGAATCAGGACCTGATAAAATGTCATGGTTGGTATGCTTGGTAGAAAAGAAGGCAACTTCTAATGCTGCTATATATTAGCTATGCAGTTCCAGTAGGTAAAACAGGGTCTATTTCTTTACTGGTAGTAGTATACAAGGAAAATCATAGAGATTCCACTAACATCTAATAAGACTGTTATTACACAGAGTTTTAGGATCAGAGGGCAATGACCCTTGCATAGCCACAAAGGTGCTGTGAGCCCTGGGAAAAGAAACCACTTGACTACCCTTTGTGTAGTCAAGAATGGTGATGATTTTTCTTCTACATTAGAAATCCCTGAATGTTAATGTGCTGTTATTTCTCAATTATTAAGTTGGGTATTTAATGGTGGTGAACTGAAAATTCTGAAGTCCATCCAGTGAGTGCTTTTATGCTAGCATTTGCCATATGACACGCAAAATTGCACAGGAAAAGGATATATTGTTATTGGTTTGTCAGAAGGGAAAGTTCTTAAGAGAAGCATCTGGGAACCCGTAGAGAATTTTCAGTGCATCCCAATACTTAATTCACCATATTTTTTCTGGTAGTTCTATAATCCTACATCAGAAGTCAGTGCCCTTGGTATTACATTGCCAACATTTGTTTCTCTCTTATGTTTCTGGTTCCAATTCTGATCATGTTTTCTGGATATGTTTCTGTCTATAATTTCATTCTTACAACAAAAGAACCAAAAACTAAGAACCCTGCACATTTACAGGCTACATTTCCCCACCATCATGTGACAATTGCTTTCCTTGATGAGAAATATTTATAGTGGTCAGGTTAAGCTGTAGTTGTGAGCATAGTTTTATGTTTGCTGTTTAAAACGTTCTTGATGAAGTTTAATTAATGTAAAAGATGCTGCATTGCCATGGAACATTCATGTCTCCATTTATCCCAGACTAGGTACAATGATAGCAGTGCCATATACTTCTCCTTGTTTCTCAACCCATATATCAACCTAAAAGTGGTTACTAAGGCAGACTAAAATGTGGAGGTACATATTCCTTCCAGTTTTATAAATTCTTGTTAATCCTTTCCTTGCTATTGTTGCAGAATCCATTCAGTCTCACATGCCTTCCCCCTTTTGTGCAACTTTACACTGATGTGCCACTTCTGCTTCAGCGAGAATAAAGAGAGGTAGCTCAGCAACCATACCCAATCAGTTCTTGAGTTTTGCTGAGAATGCCAGCAAACTTGCCAACAAATGCCACTTACACTTGTGATGGTAGTGTTGGAGACAAGTCAAGTAGGAGTTGCACTGGCCACCTACTCATGGCCACCAAATCAACTATGAGACAGGTAATAAGTAACAAGCTGAATCAGTAAATTCTATTAAAAGTTTCATTTTATATGAGATCTTGCACAGCAATTTAGTTTTTCACAGAGAGCCAGGAATGGACATATTTGAAAATTCCAGTGCTCCTGATTTGAGACATTTTCATAGATTTCATAGACATTAGGGCTGGAAGGGACCTCGGAAGATCATTGAGTCCAGCCCCCTGCCCAAAGGGCAGGAAGTCAGCTGGGGTCATAGGATCCCAGCAAGATAAGCATCCAGTTTGCTCTTGAAGGTGTTCAATGTAGGCGCTTGAACCACCTCCGGTGGCAAGCTGTTCCAGACCTTGGGGGCTCAGACAGTAAAGAAATTCTTCCTTATGTCCAGCCTGAAACGGTCTTGTAGTAGTTTATGACCATTCGACCTAGTCGTCACCCCTTGGGGCACTCTGGTGAACAAACGTTCCCCCAGATACTGGTGGTCACCCCTGATAAACTTATAGGTGGCCACCAGATCACCCCTGAGCCTGTGCTTTTCCAGGCTAAAGAGCCCTGTGGCTCTCAGCCTGTCATTGTAGGGTCTGCTTCCCTGACCTCTGATCATGCGCGTGGCTCTTCTCTGGACTCTCTCAAGCTTCTCCACATCCTTTTTGAATTGTGGACCCCAAAACTGGACGCAGTACTCCAGCTGCGGCCTCACTAAGGCCGAGTACAAGGGGAGAATGACGTCCTGGGATTTGCTTGAGAAGCATCTATGGATACAAGCGAGCGTTTTGGTCGCTTTACTAGCTACAGCATCGCACTGCAGGCTCATGTTCATCTTGTGGTCAATGATGACCCCCAAGTCTCTTTCTTGCATAGTGCTAGCCAGCGTAGCACTGCCGAGCCTATAAGGATGCTGCAGGTTTTTCTTCCCAAGGTGGAGAACCTTGCATTTATTATTTATTTTGACTGTATTAATTTTGAAATATGATATTTTCAAACATCTTTTAATGAGAAAACATAAAAATGGATATGTTTTCCACTCAGAAATTATGTTTTTAATTGAAAAAATGGCTACCTTTGAAAAATTAACATAAAAAGAAATGTTTGATCTTCAAAGTTTTAAGATATGTTTCACATCATTTTACTCAAAGTTGGGCTACACCAGTGGTAGCAACCTTTCTGGCTGTGTCCACATAAGCATGGATGTTTGTTTCCCCAGGGACAAGAAGCAGTGGCACATCTTGTGCTGCTGCTACTTGTCCCCAGGGAACATGTGTGCCATGAGCCTTCTTGGCATGCAGCAGGTTACTCCGGGTGGGGTAGAGGAGGATGGGGCCAGCAATTGTGCTGGCTCCAGCAGCCTCATCTGGGTTCCTGAGGGCCTTGGGGAGCTGCCGCCATGACAATCCTGCCACTCAGAGACTGGCTGGGGGGGCGGGCGGAGCGCCCGCAGGCGGGGGGGGCCCTCCCGCCATGACACCCCTGCCACTCAGAGACTGGCTGGCAGCTGGAGCATAGCTCCAGCAGGTCAGGCTCCGGTTTTGGGTAGAGCATGCTGCTCCCTCATGCGCCAGCCCACAATTTTTTTGCACAGGTTTTTTGACCCTGGGATCTCCCGGCGTCAACCCCCCCACCGCTGCTCCCTTGCAGCATGGAGAACACCTGAATGTGCAGTGTGTGGTGCTGCAGATGGGTCTGTGGCATCACATACTTCATGGCCATGCTCATCTGGATACGGCCTCTGTGATGACACCCAGAATGACTTGGTTTGTGTTTAAGGCAGACCAGTGCATGTACCCAGCCTCTGCCTCCACTTCTCGCTGCCACCCAGTTACAGCATGCACAAAGCTCCCCACAGCCCGGTAGTTGTATGGCACAGGCAAACCTCCTGATGCCAAAGCCTCCAGGCCCCCAGCTGTGGCATGGTGTGGGTGAACACTGTCAAAGACCCTGGGCCTGCAGATCTGATCCAATGGGTCTACACACTGAATGTGGCCCGTGGGCTGTAAGGTTACCAACCCCTGAGCTAGACTGATTCAAACCTCATATTTGTTTTTATCTAAACAGTTTGTATTTATGTATTTATCAGATGTATGTCCTGCTCTATCCCAAAGGGCTCAAAGCACCTTACAATAAAGAACACTTTTTATTATATAATGAGTATTTACAAGCTCATAGACTCATTTTTTGGGTTGGGGCCCTTGGATAATTTTAAGAAGTGTTTTGAAAAGGTTTTTGAAAAGCAACTATCTAGAGCTTTGCTTACAGTAGCCACTATAGTATTTATAAGGTTTGTTTAAAAAAAAAACAACTCTTGTGGTACAGCAAGTCCCGATTTTCTGAGTTGCCAAGCCCACACTATTCCTGTTAGTCAGCAGGAGCTGAAGACTCGTGTTTGCCAAAAAAATTCCTTAAAGTCCAGGTCTTTAAGTCCAGGCATGAGCTCAGAGCTACACCAGATTAATATTCAGGACAGACTACAGGCCCTTGGCTGCCTGTGAGTGCAACATGAAACTTGGCACTCAGGCTGCCAGAAGAAATTCAAATGCTCAACTCAAATATTATCTGGGATGTTATAAATTAAAACCAGTGAAGGAAAGATCCAGATCTGGTCTGCTTCAGTTGCATTGGAACCTGTTTCTCCCTTGACATGCAGCCCCATCAGTATAGGTAGGAGTCAATCATAGATGAGAATCTCAGAGAAGGATGCATTCGTTGTTTGCCAGGGCTTGCCAGTCCTCCTAACCCATTTGGAGAAAACAATTTATATAGAATCAGAGCTGGATCCAAAGCACATAGAAGTGAGAGAGTGATGACTTCCATGGCTTTGGTATCAGGCTTTTACTTCCTTTTTCAAGCTTCATTATTTTAGGAACTCCAAATCGTGCCAGGCTGAATCACGGCATAGATGGCATCTTCCCCTTCCCCAGATACTGGCCTAGACAGTCACCCCTCCTTTAGCGCATGTTCCAAAGGGAGAATTTCTTGCAAAAGTGTCCACAAGGATATGATTTCTGATTACCTGCATCATGTGTTTGCCTCTCCACTCCCAAACCTTGTGCATCTCCAGAAATCATCCCAGATAAGGATGATCTTTGTCATGGGACCACAAGTATCATACCCTTTGCTTTTGACCTTACACTACACTTCTTCCTGGCCCACCATATTTTCATCCTTTTTCCTTATGTGAACTTTACTTCATGAAAAGAGGGCTATGTTTAGGGTGAGAAAGAGTCCAGCTTCCCTAGAAAGAGTCTTTCCTCAACTTTTAAAGCAGCCCAAATAAACATTTGATGACTACAGATCCTCTATCTCTAGGAAAGATACTCAGTAGTGCAAGATACTTTCCTTTGGTTTTTTAAAAAAGAAACGGCTTTACCTTACTCCATTGACAACAACAGGATATTACAAAGGCGATACTGACTAAATACACATGAAATGGGGACTGGTATATCTTCTGAGGTTAAAGCATTTTCTGTCACGAGATAAAGCATTGCCTTTTATATGAATGTTACTTAATTTTCACTATGTAAAACCCTGTTCAACTTAATTACATGCCTGCATCATTGCTTTCTTGTGTTTAGAACCCAACGGAAACCCCCAAACAAAAGAATAACCACTCAGACAGCTGGAAATGGATGTAACTTGAAATTCAACATGCCTTGAAATGTAAGGTTGTTACAGTACATACTATAATATAAAAACTACAAATAAAATAGATAAAATAAATTATTATATTAACCTGGCAATCCGTATGTTCATGTCTTAACATGATGAGTAGGTAAAATTTCATCTGAAACATATATACATAACTGTCTTAACTGTACTCACAAGACATGACTTTGACTTTAGCAAGGCTTTTGATACCATCTCCCACAGCATTCAGGCAAGCAAGCTGTGGAAGTATGGGTTGGATGAATGGACTGTAAGGTGGATAGAAAGGTGGCTGGAGTGCCGAGCTTAATGTGTAGTAATCAATGACTCAGTGTCTACCTGGTAGCCAGTATCAAGTGAAGTGCCCCAGAGGTTGGTCCTGGGGTCAGTTTTGTTCAATAGCTTCATTAACAGTCTGGAAGATGGGATGGATTACACCACCAGCAAGTTAGCGAATGACACCAACCTGGGCAGTGTAGTAGATACACTGAAGGGTAGGGTTAGGATGCACTCGACAAATTGCAGGATTGGGCCAAAAGAAATCTCATAAGGCATGTCCACACCTGCAGGCACATGTGTTTGCAGCAGCTCAAATAGGAGCGGCACAAATTTGTGCTGGGGATTTTTGCCTTAGTGCACGTGCCTGTTCATGCACTTTAGTGTGGGGCAAGTTGTGCCAGTTGGAGCAAAATGATCCTGCCCAGCTCCTCTTGGATCTGCTGCCAGGGGGAGCTAGAGGCTGGGGCCAGCACCTGTGTTGGCACCAGCAGTATAAAAACCTTGCCCTCAGGAGGCTTGCCCTTAGGAGCTTCTGAGGCCCAGCCATTTGGTATCTGGGGACACTAGCCCCTTTTGCTAGCTGGCCCCTGCACCCTCTACCCACTGCAGCAGTCTGACAGTAGGGGCTGTTGCCTGCCTGTGATCTGCTGCCACCTGTGACAGCATCAGACCCCTTGGACCTGTGAACCTATGGCTTCATGCTTGCCTGACCCGGATGGGGTGCCACCGCTCTGCTATCTGGGCAGCTATCACCCAGATGTGCTCCTTGCAGTGGCCCACTTTGAACTGCCAAAGCATGTCCTCTTGGCCCCAAATAGCCAAGAGATCAGCCACCACATGTGCCCTCTAGCTGTGTCCCCAGTGCTGGCCCTCAACAGGTTTCTCTGCCCAGATCTTGCCACTTGTCTCACCAGCATCATTCTGGTGTTCCATGTTTAAAAACTGCAAATTCCCCAATAAGAAACCCAAATTCTCTCATTAAAATAGCCAAAATAGTGTTCTTCTGCTATTACAATGAAACACCACTATATATAGAGGGATCGGTTGGGCAATGTTTTATTGATATATTTGCAAGTTTAAAGCAATTTGGAAGACTACCAATGCCTCCATGATCATAATAAAATAAATTCTAAATATCTATACAGTTTGGCATTTACTTTTGGGTTTTTTGTCATAGAAAAATTAGAACTGCCCCTACCCCCTTCACTCACCAGGATGCGTGGTACTGAGCAGCACTGACATGCCAGTGCCCTGCCCCTGCCCTTGCCTCTCACTCTCAACCCACCCACTCTACTTCCCCAGTCCCCTCACTCCTGACACACAGGGCCAGGTATGTGGATGAGGGGTTTGTCGGGGTGGCTTGTGGGTGTGTGGTTTGTGAGTGGATTGTGGGCACACTGTGGGTGTGGGAGGCTATGTGGGAGGGCTGCTTAGGACAGGTGACACACGGTCCCTGCGAGTGGCGCCAGGCCCAAGGTGATAGCCCAAGCAGCCTACGTGCTGCCTGAAGGCGCACGGCCCCATGCCGCACCATGCCACATGTGCGACAAGCGGCACAGGTAGTGTCAGGTCTGAGGTAGCCAGGGCTGTGCTGCTGGGGGCTCTGGCTGCAGCAGGCCCTGAGGGCCCAATGGCCGCTGATGCTGTGGGGAGGAGGGGGAGGGGGGCTGTGGGCCCTGTGAGAGACCCATGCCCACCAACCAGCTCTCCTGCCCCCACACAACCCCCCCACAGCCATAGTCCCCTCAAATATCCACAGCCCCATGCCCCTACACACTCACAATCCCCTTCACCCCCAATTCCTACTTACAAGGGACAGCACCACCTGGGTTACAGGTTATGGGTTACACTGCCTTGCACCACTCCTGCTTGTCCTTCCCCCTCGCACACAAACCCAGCATTCTAGGGCAGCAGGAGCAGCTTAGAGATGCTCCGTCCAGACGCCAGGGCGTCTCTGGAGGTTGAAGTCCCAGCTTTGCCTCAGGGCACGCTGGGGAACTGTGCCCTGCTTTTTTCCAGGATGGTTTTTTTTTTGATACCTGACAATCCAGGTATCAAATTTAGAGCCTGCATTGCTAATACGCGGTGCAAGGAACATTTTGTTCTCAGTGTGCCTCACCTTATCTGGTTTGAAATGGTGCAAGGGGCACGTGCACACTCGTCTGGATGCGCCTATGAAGTTCAACAAGGACAAATGCAAAGTCCTGCATTTAAGACAGAAGAATCCCATGCAGCAGTACAGGCTGGGGACTAATTGGCTAAGCAGCAGCTCTGCAGAAAAGGACCTGGGGGTTACTAACAGTGGACAATAAGCTGGATATGAGTCATCAGTGTGCCCTTGTTCCCATACTGGGCTACGTTGGTAGAAGAGTTGCCAGCAGATAGAGGGAAGTAATTATTCCACTCTATCCTGCTCTATTCTGCACTGGTGAGCCCACATCTGGAGTGCTGTGTTCAGTTTTCAGAACTGGGTTTATCTAATCTGCAGAAGAGAAGACTGGAGGGGATTTGATACCAGCGTTTAACTACCTGAATGATGGTTCCAAAGAGGATGGAGCTAAACTGTTCTCAGTGGTGACAGATGACAGAACAAGGAGCAATGGTCTCAAGTTACAGCAAGGGAAATTTAGGTTGGATGTTAGGAAAAAGCATGGTGGTGAAGCACTGGAACAAGTTACCTAGAGAGGTGGAAGAATCTCCATACTTGGAGGGTTTTAAGGCCCTGTTTGACAAAGGCCTGGCTGGAGTGATCTTGTTGAAGATAGTCCTGCTTTGAGCACGGAGTTGGACTAAACCTCCTGAGCTCCCTTCCAACCCTAATTTTCTATTATTCTATGATTCATTATAAACTTTTCCAGCATGTATATCTTAACAATATATGCATAAAATATCATTAGTGAAATATATGTTGAAAGACTTTACAAACCTCACTTTTAATGAAAAACCCTGTATAACCTTAACTATATCTCCATAATTATTATTTTATGCTATATAATGATAATAAGTAAATTATAAATAATGGGCATGGAGTTCTGTTTGTTAGCCAGAGTGTGTTACCCTTTACAAAAAAAGAGAAAAGGGTTATCCTAGGCTAGAGATAGGACTTATTTTTCCCTCAGGAGATCCAAGTTTGGATTTTTGCTGCTATAGGATGATGTAGTCTGGAAGTCCTGTGGAAGCCACATCATATCCTAGTGGAAGAAACTGCTTCCTGTTGCAATGATTCTTTTGGTTGGTTCAGGAATAGGGCTGAATGCTCTGAAGGTAGTTGCATCAAGTCAAGGACCTTAGGTTAGTTACTACGGCAAAGCCTTGAAGGTGAGTGGAATAAACAGGAAACAGGAAAAAGTCCCCAGGACCCAAAAGTTATGTCCCCGGTAGAATTAAAGTTGTGATGTGTAGCATTAATTGGCATATTTAAGACAATCTAGATAACTTAGATAACAGTAACAGTGAAGACATGGAGGCTCTCATTTCAGAGCTGGGTGCACAATCCCAACTGGGGACCCAGCATATACTTTCATTGCTGTTGCCTAAAGTAAAAGAATTAATTAGGGGGCTAAGAAACATGCCTTATGAGAAAAGGTTGAAAGAAGTAGGATTTTTGGGCACTTTTATATGTGCTCCAGGGGCGGGGAGATTTAATTAGAGCAGTGGTCTCCAACCTTTTTATGGTGAAGATCACTTTTTGCAAGTAAAGGGCACCCCGGATCTACTGCCCCTGCCCCACCCCCTGCCCTGCCCTGCCCCCACCCTGCTTTCCTGCCTCCCAGACAAGCCACCCGGGCTCTGACCCCACTCACCAAGCCCGGCCCGGGCAGCAGGAGGCATGGTACAGCCCAGCCACATGTGTCCTGCCACTCCCGATCGTGGAGCCTGTGGCAAACTGAGATCGACCATCAAAGGCTCCACGATCGACCAGTCAATCAAGATCAACTGGTTGGTGATCACTGTGTGGTCACCACAGAGTGACTACTCCGAGAACTGCTTTAGTTAAAGCACCGTTGTGCCTTGTTTATTAGCATCCCTGCACTTAAAAATGGTGACGGGATTCAAGCGCCTCTGCTGCCATTTTTAAGTGCAGAGATGCTGATCCATGAGACACAGGAGGCTGCTGGAGCATGGCAATTGCCACACTACAGCAGACTCAGTTAACTGAGTGTGCTCCAACACACGAATTCCAGTATGTTGGAGCAGCCTTGGTGCTCATGTATAGGTGCCCATTTAGTCTGGGGAAGAGAAGACTCAGGGGAGAGTTGCCAACAGTCTTCCCTGAACAGTGATTATAAAGAGATGGAGACAGACTTTTCTTTGTAGGTATGGGAGATGGGACTAGGAGCAGTGGCCTCAAATCACAGCAGAGGAAATTAGGTTGGAGATTAGGCAGAATTTTCTGACTATAAGGTTGTTTAGCATTGGAACAGGCTATTTAGAGAAGTTGTGGAATTTCCATCCCTGGAAATTTTCAAGAGCAGATTACAGAGATGCTTGACTGGGACAGTTTAGTCAGGGATTATTCTGCCTTAAGCAGGGCACTGGACTGGATGATTTCATGAGGTCTCTTCTAGCCCTACTTTCCTATGATCCTCAGAGCTATTGCATCCTCACTGTTTTTGTTACCCTAGCTAATATATATTTACTTATCTGCTGGAACCACATTTTTGGCTGCAGTACAGCCAGGCTCTCTGAAGAGACAGAAAATTCCCTGCTTCCAGGGAAATGAGATTTTCAAAACTGGCTAATTTATAGAAGCATGAATTCCTCTGATTTTCTATAGAATTTGTGTTCCTAAAGTTTCTAGACATTTTATAAAATATTTCATCAAAAAATTGTGGTGCATAGAAAAGTAGTTCCCAAACTTTTTGGACACACAGACCACTTTGTCAACCCTCAATATTTCTAAGGGCGCCTCTACATGTGTAGGTAAAGGCGCAATGGGATCTAATGCATGATCCACACAATTGCACCTCCTGCCATGTTACACATGGCAAGAGGCATCACTGTGGGATTGCAAATCAGATCCCATCCTGCCTTATTGCCAGTGTAGGGAGACAAAAAGCAAGTTCTGCTGGATGGGGAACTTAGCTGATGGGGCTCCCAGCCACCATGGCCCCACAGCTGGGCCCCTGCAGCTGGAAATTCAAAGCAGCTATGGTCTTCCAGCTGCTACATGGGATCTCTCCATGGTTGGGAGCCCTATCAGTTGATGGAGCTCCCAGATGGGGGACCATGCTCTCCCAGTTGGGAGCCAGCATCTTCTGGGAGCTCCCATGCTCAGGGGTGCACATGGGCCCCCACAGCTGGGAGCTCCTATCAGCTAACTGAGCTCCCAACTGTGGGGGGACAGGCTACACATACAAATTAAATATGGATAGAAACCAACTATGAAGTTATTACACATTTTTCAGCAATAGCTTTTTAGCCAGTTGGACATTTTTAAGGTTAATTTGCACTTGTAGTCAGTCTAAATTAACTGTGTAATTAACCAGGTAATTGTATAATACATGTAACACATAGAGAGGGCCTGGCAGAACACCATGTATCTTTATATTCAATCTTTTAAGTACAATGAAAGAAAGCCAGTGTGATCTGTACGCCACCAACTGTGGCCTTACTGATGATGGTGGTCTGTGGACCAGTTTATGAAGTACTGGTCTAGTGGATTTGGCATAGGACTGCAAGGCAGTAAATCTGGAATACAATTTAATTATGGTAGCCCCCCACACTTATATTACAAAAGTGTACTTAATAAAAATGGAGCAAAATTAATCCTTGTTAAAGGTAAAGGTGATGGAAAGCTTTTTTCTTCTTCTTTTTTGCATTTTCTATTGTTTGTAAGTTTAGATAGATCACTAAAAATGACTTCCAAGGCAGGAGGGGATGAGGAGAATGGTTATGCCTTTCATTGCCCTTCATGATGAATAAAGGAATACATTTTTTCCTTTTCCTTGCTCTTCACCTTAGAAATAACACACACATAACTCATAACATAAGTCATAACTTCCACTGGGTGCATCTAGAGAAGATGCTTACTGCGCAGTACCTCATTATTACTGTGCAGTAGCATCACTGGGCACAAACTGTGATGCAACGCTACTGCGCAGTAATAATGAGCTGCTGTGCAGTAAGTGTCACTAGGCAACCATGCTGGGATGCTACTGCACAGTAATGTTGATTACTGCACAGTCATTTAGCACTTGGTTATGCGAGTACTAAATGACTGCGCAGTTACAACTGTGTAGTGGACAGCTTGCATAGATGCGCCCATTGTGATGGAACAGGTAGGGTGTTGTATCTGATGTTTGAGCTACAGGTCTTAATAGAAACAAAGTGAACACAACAAATGCTAAACACCAGGAATAAGCAAAAATGTCCTTCAAATAGGGTATGATTCTGTACCAGTGAACTCAGAGGAAATTTTTGAACTCAGTGAGGTTGCACTTGCTTGGTATATATTGCATCACAATCCTGTTACATATGACATAATAAATCATGACTACAACATAACTCCCAAACTATTATAAATCTACCAGTTTTAAAGCCACTCAGGTGTCCTGGGATTATATAAAAAAACAGGAAGCAAAAAACCCCAAGAACATTTAAAAGAAAAAACTTTGGGGGCATTTTAAAGATTAGAAAAGTACAGAAAAGGCCTCAACCCAATTGTCCTTTTGCAGGTCACCTTAGCATAATTTTAGCACAGTCATTTGTAATAAGTTTTACTTCATAGGAGTAATAAACAGAAAAGGAGGTGGAGACATTGAACTTCACTGTCCCTCAAGAAAAGTTCAGCAAAGTTTAGATTTTGGAACTTGCATAGTTATCTCTCTTGTGATGGACACTGAGGAAAAAGAAACTCTTATGTTTGGAACCTGCCATATTCTGAAAGCAACAACCAATTCTTAACACTGCAAGAAATCTGACAAAAAGTTGTAATGAGTTCTCATCAATTTTTCTGATGATCTGTACCATTTAATACATCTCAGGAAAAGAAATACATGAATCAGGTTGTAACAGCTTGCTATATTGCTACAAATATCAGCAAAACATATTTTGGAAGTAATTGGTCTTTTAATATCATGTAGTTGATCAGTAATTACATCTTATGATGCCCAGAAGAGTCAATGCTTTATTTAAAAGCCCAGAAAGATACTTCGGTATCATTTGAAATGAAAATTCCTGAATTTGTTGGCTATTTTTTAAACCCATAATCCAGGCTCCCTGCAGATGTTGCAATGGACTAATATTTGTATCTTCATTTTAGCAGCATCTGCTTGTATACAAAAGTTTAGAGCAACATGTGCTATAGGTTAAGAAAACACAAAATGATCTCCTTTCCAGCTGATTTATTTCATAAGATGAGTGTAGAAAATGATCTCTCTCTCTTTCTCTCTATTTCTGTACATCTTAAGTTTAATAGAACACTGAATCCAGCCACCATCCCACTAAATTATCAGGCAAGTGCTGAACCCTATTTTTCTTTTGAAGAAGTACAAGGGCGATGAAATAATTTGTGGATCTGGGTTTCCAATATTAAATAATTCTTACCATTTAAAACAGTTTTTGTACAAAATATTTTATAGTTAGAGAAATAGTTTTTGACATTTTGGGGGGGAAAAGAACAATGGACCGTTTACAGGTCTACACAGTA
>NW_005841951.1:3109353-3127344 GCF_000455745.1 Alligator sinensis | reverse complement strand
TGCTTCAGTTTAACTACTGGAACTAATTTATACATTCACTACATCGTAATAAGTCAATTTAAGTTTCTGGAAATAAAACTGGATATCCTGGGTATAGATTTGAACTATAAATTTCTGCAAGAAAGGAGTCTGTGTGTTCATTATACATTGTAAAATTACCATATGGACCTGTCAACACTTCTTAGCACAGCTTTGTAATAATGTCATTTAGTTTAACATTGTAATGTGCCAACTGAATTAATGTGTATGACACAATGAATGCCTCCCAACCGCTGGTTCTGGGGAGGTTTGCAACTTTTACAAAGATATTTCTTATTCAAAAGCATTTCCTGTATTTGCACTGCTAATATATAGCCTTTGATTAAGTATGATCAGTATTAATTAGTGTGAGAGAATTGTTCAGCTACTTCTGAATGTTCTGAAATGGAAACATAACTATTGCAATTAAACAAAATCCTAATTACTACTATTTTGTCTTGGCATCATTACGCCTCTTTCTGGATTTCATCTGAAAATGCTTATCACCTCCGTTCCTAATTTCTCTTTCACTCCACTACTTTTATCTGTCTGTAAACCACTCTGGGCTACAGTTGACAAGAACAAGTTGTGTCATTTGAAATATTTTGTTTCCTGCTCTTCTAATTCCCCATTTTCTATCATTTTGCTATAATGCTCATTTTCCTTTAAGAACTCAACAGTAAGTTGGATCAGGCAACATGTATTCTGATACTGTTCACTCTTTTGTTTTATACATTTGAAGCCAATAGATCTATGTTTTATAAACCAAGTAAGAACAAAACTTGGCAGAACACAGACCTCCTGATAGAGTATGTTTTTTCACTGCAGATTTATTAACAGAGGTTAGCAGCCAAGACACACCGCAAAGACATACACACTGTATCGTCACTGGTACTGCACTGATTTGTGTGAGTCACTAACACTTCTGGAAGCATATTTCAGAATTCTTAGTACTGCCGTAATCTGAGCCTCTCTGATTTTCCCAGGGAACTGTAGGAGAATCCATCTGTACAGACAAAGAGAGCTGTGGGTAGGTACTGGAGATTATCAACACTCACGTGGTGTAGCCTGCATCCTCACTGCATGGTGGGCAAGTTTAAGCAGCATTCAGGCTTTAACATATTTCCTAAGACCAGGCAGCTAGCTCCCATATATGCACCAACATACTTGGGCCAGTTTTTTGTGTGTGGAAGGAAGGGAAGTTGGAGGTAACATCAAAATAAGAGCCAAAGTTAACTGCAGTGAAAAGAAACTTGCAGTGTTTCTGTCTAAACAAATTTCTAACCATCTACCCAGTTAAGTTAAAAACTAACCATGTGGGCCAATTTTCAAAAAGGGACAGATTCATTGTTTTCTATTGCATGCAATGTCCTCCTTGTTCTTCTGTTTCAATTTGAGGGTTGGAAAGAAACAATGACAAAGTGATGTGAATTCAAATTTAAACTCTGGCCTGGATTTGTACCATAATCTACCCCCATCAAACCAGGGGAAAATGAGTACCTGATCATTCAGGCTGGAAATTAAAGATGGGCACCTGTACTAAATCCCTTGTGTATCTTCGGCTACAGACACTGGTGTGCCTTTATGTTATTCAAATGGATTACTGGGCTCCACTGTATTGCTGACCTCAGCTTAGACTTTCAGCAGTCCAGAATTTCTCTTGAATTACATTCTTCCCTTCACTCAGACAAAACTGATGCCAGTCCATCCTTACTTACAGTAATACTCTGCCCTGCTAACTGTGTCTCTGTCTGCTGACACTGTCTACACTAGTATTTTCTTAACATTTTCTATGCATTCGTATCAGCAATACTGTCAATGTACCTAAAATACCAAGGGATGACAGTGTTTTTATCATTGTGTTTTGTCACCAGGACATGTTGTGAACTAATTAGAACTAGTGGTTGCAATAGCAGTGCCCAGTCTAAGACACTGCTGCCCCTGTTACTACCATGAAAGGTAAGTGCTTTCAATTCCCAGTTAAGCCAAAAAGAATTTAGGATACTTGGTATGTGCAGGAGTGGCTTTATTCTTTGCAGGTTTAAGCCTGCAGAAAATAATATCTAGTTTCATATGTCTGGCAGCCTCATCTGTAGAGTCACGGTTGTAGTGTCTTTACAAATTCCTAGAGTGCAGCGAATAAAGGTGAAAACCTTTATGCAAATGACTGAATAAAGTGGCTGTCTGAATGCTCCCAGCACAGCAGCCAAGTAGAAAGCTTTCCATTTTCAGCTATCTCTTATTTACACTAAATACACACTGTAGTTATGATGATGTCTGCTGCGTTGTAGAGGAAAAAATCTCTCTCTGCAGCATTTTCAGCTTTTATATAAAGGCCAGGATTGGTATATGATACAAGCCTAGGAGATGAAGTGGTTGATTCCTTATGCAGGATTTGAGATTTTCACTAATTTGTAAGGGATGCTAAACTCTTTCTGGGTACACTTATTGCTCTACAGGACAGGATGTTATTATACAGATTAGTGACAAAGTATTGTCCTTGCTGCATGATTTTCCATACTATTTCTGTGTTTTTAGATACATAGCACTTCTCTGTATTAGGGCATCACATAGCTGATAGGGTGAGTCCATATAAATTGATGGGCTCAAACAGTTCCCTACCTGCCTGAGAAAAGTCTGGATGTTACAAACTAAGGGCCAGACCCATTAAAGGATTTAGATAAGCAGCCTCAGCAGGTAAGGGGCCTAAGTCCAAACTAGTCCTAACAGCTTCTGGCAGTAGGCGCATCCATTTTTTGACCTAAAAATTCTCTCAGCACCCACAGTTCAGCCTTCTGTACATGCCCACAATTACCCCCTTCTGGGAAGCTGGGAACCACCCTGATACCAGAGTCCTGTTGGGATTAAATACCTAAGGTAGAATCTAAAAGCTTTCCTGAGGTGGCCTAATGTAGCAGTCATCCACAGAGCATGTCTAACACACATCGACAGCATTGAGTACAGAACTAAACGCAGGAGCCAGAGCCACTGTCATTCAAAATCACATGTCTGTGTTTTATGAAAGAACCAACTAGTTGGACCTCTCACCCTGGAAATTGAAAAACTAGACATCCTTCCCCCAAATGGGTGGGAGGGGTGTTTTAATTCACATATCCAACCTTCCAGAAGAATGTCTTAACCAGAAAACTAAAATCTATCTTGGGTGGGTGGAAGATACCCTCATTGCTCTTGCTGAAGCTGGGCCTCTGTGCAGCAATACATGCAAGATTCATATAACCACTAAATAAGAGGGAATAGGAGTCATCAGCCTGGAAAGCAACCAGCTATTTGGAGGTAGTCCTAGGTTCTGGTACCTTCTCCCTGCAATGTTCATGCATTTTACATTAAATAGTTATTGACGTAAGAAACAAAACACACACCAGGACTCTCCCCCATCAAAACTGGGCATGCCTACACGAGATGTGTTAATGAGCATTAGCCTCATTTAATGTGCATCACAGGCATGCATTTACATGTGCACACCCTTGATGTGTGTTTAAAATGGCAAAATTAAGCTAATACACCAAAATTTGATACCTGTAAATGCAAGTATCAAATTAGGCACAATTAGTTAAAGCACATTAACACATGTGTAGACGCAACCTGGTATTAATTTTAGTGCTGGATCTGCCTAGCCACTAGGGGCACATGGCAGGGCTGCAGGGACTTGGCACTAACTTCAGTGCCAAGTCCCTTCATGTGCAGATACCTGCCAAAAATCGCTTAACGTGCATTAAATATAGTTGCACTTAAATGCAGGTATAGGTGCACCAACTATACTAAATCTGTTAGGCTGCAGAGTTATGTACCCATGTTCCTCCTTGCTTGTACTCTCACATCCTTTGCTCAACTGTGGCTCAGCTAGGAGAAGAGTGCTCCCTTGCAGCCTAACTTCTTGGGAGGTGGGATATGTGGGTTTGAATCCTTCTCAGGTAGAAGACGGCCTAGTACCCAGGTTTCCCACTTTCCAAGTGTCACAAGCATGACCAATTTCACCTCCTCCAATAGCCCTGCTCAGCTCTTTCAGTCACCGACCTTAGGATTCCAGGCTCTGGGTCCCAAGTGCATGGAGGTACATTCCTCACAGCCCTGATGGGGGAGCAGGAATTCAGACACAAACGGCAAGCTTTAGGCAGCTTCCCACTGAGCGTGTGGGTTTCTTGGTTTACCTTTCTGAGGTACCTAACTTTCCCTATGCAGTATGCAGGGAGGCTGGGAACTAACTGGGTGATTTGGATTCCATCTTTAGGATGACATATCTAGAATTAAGGTGATCCAGTGCCTAGCTGGTCAGTCCTTTATTTGAGCTGACCCCAACTGAATGCAGAAATTGATTTAGACAAAACAAGCATAGTAGGAATTGCAGAAATGAAAAAAAAACCCCATCTTGTCTTGATTCCTGCATCTAATCTATCAGCAGAATTCCCACTGAGGGAATTATAATGGAAATGCACATATAGTCCTAATTATAGCAACTGCCCAGAGGCTGCAATAAGGAATACAGAAGGATGGTAGATATCTTCAGTACATCCTTGTCTTTGGCACAAATTCTGCAGTGTTTACTCCTTACTGCCATTGAAGTTAGTGGGAGTTTTTCCTTAGTATAGACTTTATAAATCAAAAACAATTTTGCCCTTTGCCCTTTATTTGTCTACTACTTCTTTTAAAAAATGTGAGCCTCCTTCCATCTATCAGCAGCCTTTCTGAATGACACTGGAGATTTCATAAAATATTATCACATTTTGCTGGATGATGGGTAGGGAGGTGGGCTGCTACTTAAAGGTAAAAAAAAAAATCTTACTAATCTCTATGTAATTGGGCGATGGGCATCAAAGTGTGAAAGCTTTTCACTCTCTTCATTTGTGATAGGGATTCTTTGCAGTTTGCATGACAAAATAAGTGCCCATTCCTAATACAATAACTATGATCACTTACCTGCAGAATGAAGCAAGTCTGTGTGGGCTGACTGCTAATGTTTACAAGCTGATGAGATGCTGCATGATTTCCCTCAGGATACAGTCTTAAGTAAAGGACTAGCTGAATAACTAAAAATCCTACCTCAGTGAATTAGCTGAATAGGCTAATCCCCACAAATAGATAGGATTTAAGGTTTGATTCTAAGGTTCTTATCCAATTGCATAAATCTATGCAGACCCAGATATACTGTAGATTTACAGATATAGAAATATGTAAGGTGGCAATAAAATATAGTATAAATATTCAAAGCCAACAGTGGGGGGGGGGTTCACATTTAAGTTCTTAACATATTTCTTTTGTTTAAAACAAGTATGTTAAAACATAAGGTTTTTTGTAATTAAATATTGGGATGAGGTTTTGAATCACTAATTACATATTAAAATACAGTATTTAAATTTCTGCACTCTGATTTCTACTTAAAGCTATAATGGTTAATGTCACTACTTATGCAATCCTGATAGCATCAGCCTATAAAAGGGTGATTATAAAAGATTAGAGCATTAACTATAAATTCATCTCCCTACCTAATAAGCAACATGTTAATGATTGAAAGTCAAAGGCACTTTTCAGAGAATCACAGGTTTTATTCCAATAAAAAAAATCTGATGACAATGAAACAAATGCTTGAGAATAGCATGTGCATTGATAGTATTAGTGCCTTGCGCTCAATAATTCTAGAAAGAGTGATAAATAGTAGATCCTCAATTAGATCTTTGTTTTATTCCCCAAGTGACTTGTATTTTGGTTGATATACAGTCAATGTGATTGCAGTTGTTTCCCAATGCAAGGAAAATGCCCTTCATGAAAATGTTATTAATTACATAGAGCTGTAATTGAACAGAGTGCTTTAGAACAGGTAGGTGGTTGACAAAAAAAAGTGTCCTTTATGCAAAAATAGACATATCTTGGTAATGATCAGTTTAGTTCTATTCATTTGCCAGCTCCTTTAACTGCCTTATCACCTTCTCTGCAATCAGAGAAGTAGATTATTCCAGGTGGAATCTCTAGAGAAGATATAAAGCATGCCTGGTCCTACTTAAAGGAAAGAAACAACAAAACTCCCTTCACTGGGAGCAGGATTGTGCCCTGTATTTCACTAAAAGATTTTGAAGTACTGCTGGTGTCACCCCAGAGAGCAGCCTTATCACTCGTTTTCTTGTTTTCAATATTGATCAAGCATAAAATGTGCTTTTGAACAATTTTGACATGGAGGAAATTCCCAGTATTGTTTAATCAAGATCACGATCAATTACATTCTAGGATTTGGGGGATTTCTACCACAAGGCCAAAAAGTACCTGACACGTTTCACAGATTGGAACAAGATGAAAGAAACTGCAGCTGGATGGTTAGAAAATGCAGGAGAAATTAAAAAAAGAAGTGGGTAAGTAAAAGTTATCAGAAGGGCTCCCAAGTCCCTCAAGCCAGGTGGCACCTAGGATTATTTTCAATGTCTTCCAGAAAGTCACTGAAGGAACATAGAACTGGAAGGGCTTTTGAGACCTGCATTTGAAAGCAAATGCTTGCCCAAGGAATCCCCAAAATTACTGCTTCAGACCATCACACCCAATTATGCCCATATGTAAAACACCAAGAACACCTTGTAGCATGCCAACTAAATGCCAACATTAAATAAAGTTAAGTAATCAGGATTTTCAGTCATCCAATGTAAATCAATTATATGTAGAGGGGTTATTTCCTCCCCAGAATGTTACCAAGACTTTACTTGACTTCTCACATGTGCGGTTTCATCTTCTGCTCTATATATGTGTCCAATCATACAACTGCAAGAAGCATCCCACTCTGGTGGCATGAATACTGTTGTGAGTGGCTGAAAGCCCAGAGGTTGAGAGTTTGAGGCCATAGCAGAAGTGCTCATGGTGCAACCCTGTCAGATTCCAGCAAATCTATGAATTCTGCTAAATACCTTGTCACAAGGACACAAGAAAGCAACTGCAAGGAGCAAATAACAAGTCTGTCACAATTGTGTGTGCTTACCTTTGAAACTTACTCCTTCAGTTCAGGATATAGCGGCCAAATTCCCTTTACATCAAAGCAATTCCTCCTTTGCTCATTTTGGCCCTTTTTAAGCTATCACTCAATATTGGCATCTATCAAACTGACTCCTTCACATTAGTCTTGTGCTCTGTGTTTCCCTTTTATAAACCCATAATTGTACAAGCTCATGGATATTTGCTATGCTTCATGCTTCTACATCTCCTGAACAAACCTTATCTGGGTTGAGAGCGGTTACTGTCAGTGATGATTACTCAAGAACAGAACTTAAAAACGAAGTGCTAGAATCTTTTTTCAAAAATTGTATTAATTGAACTAAGCAGTTACTTTAGCTGCACAACCAGATGGACTTCCATTCAGGCTCAGAGCCTCAAGTGCAAGAATATCAACCAAGTCCTGGCAGCCATGAAAACCCTGGCTGCAATGTGAAAACATGATAAAAGACTATATAATGTCACAGACCATGTGGCTGATCTTCCCCCAAATTCCCACTAAGAAATTAACTAGAAATATGGTTATTCTAATTTCCACCACTGCCTTAGTATAGTTGCAGTCAAAAATGGATGAAAACTTTCATTTATTAGTAAATGATGTAAATCAGTTCTTGCATCATGTAACATAGGAAATTGTATACACAAAAATGCAGCATTTTACTTCAGACCCTTTCACAGATCTGTGACGTCTCCAGATTTTTTTTTGTAATATAATCATCTGGGTCATTGTCTCTATGCACCACTCTTTTGTATCTTATTTTCTCCATGGTTCCTTTGTGTGCAACCTAACTACAGAGCAAAAACATGTAAATTCATTAACAATTAAAACTCCTGAGCTAAGATAACTTCAGCAGCATTTGCCTGAATTGTACCTAGAATGGGGAGAGCACAGGGAAGAAAACAGCCCTAAACTGGAAATTTGTCAAGGTGCAGTGATACAGTTGTGCCCTTTCTTTAAAAGGTCCTGGATGCACTACCTCTCCCCTTGGCCAGCTAGAATGACCAGTAAAGAGGGAATTTCCATGTCCCTGCTCCTTACTGATCTCTTTGTGGAAATTGTGTCAGCATGGATTAGTTCCTCCACTCCCTTACTAATAGGAAAGGCATGCTGCAGCCTCTCCATGCCCTGTGCATCCGCACAAAGCCTGCCGCAATCTGTCCCTTAGCTACAGACCTCCTGATTACGGTCGCGATCCTGCATTACTGAAGTGTAGGAGAGTGTTGCCATTGGCATCAACAAGAGCACAATTAATCACTTGTGTTGTGATAATTGTTTTCTTCTTTATTCCTTGAATACATTAGGATAACATGGATTTGGTGGGAGGAAGGTGGAGAGGAGCTTGTTTTGACTGCCAGATTACTTTATTCTATGTCAGAGCAGCTCACTGAAGCAGGCTGTTCCCAAAGCAGAACCCAGATGCATGTAACACTCTTGAGCTCAGTTAGTGAAGACACAGCAACCACAATGTTGAGACCATTGTTAGGAGAAATTTATTTGGAGGAAAAAAGTGGCTAATTTGTAAAGTTAATTTCTATAGCTGATGTTTTAAATTGAACTCTTTGATCACAGTTGCATTCTTTTCCATCTCCCAAAGTAAGTAATAATACCAAGTTTGATAAAAGTTAATGTTTCTAAAACACTTCTGGGAGAGGAACATGTAGATCAGAGAGGATTTTCCACATGTAGAAGAGTTCTATAGAGTGATATGGGCTAAAGTTAAATACATTGCTAAATTCTATTTTGCTCTTCATAAGAGTACCTAGTTTAAAAATGTTCTTGTATAAATACAACAGCACCCTCTGGAGGTCTTGAACACTTTGTATGACAGATAAATCAGTATCTGTCTCTTACAACCCAATATACGCTACTTGAAATAGATGTATTTTGATATTTTGTATTTTGCTAATTGTTTTCTGGTTTCAATTAAATGTATAAACACAATTTATTTTGACATTATTGCTTTGTATTTCTGCTGATTCTGATTATAAGCAATTTAATTTTGGATGTTCCAGTCAAATAATTATTAAATAAAATGCCAACTCCTGATGATCACTTTTGGACTTCACTATACGTTTAGCAATGAAAAATACTTTCCAAATTAGAAACGCTTTTGATTTCTTAGCACTTTGAGTGCCTGGTGAAGAATTTAGGCATACTAACAATTAAAAGTAACAGCAAACCAAACCAAATCCCCAAAACCAACAAACAAAGGAGGCAGGTTTGTCATAAAAATAATTTAGTCCTTAATCCAAGTTATTTTTTAAAAGAAGTAATGGAGTGATTTTAATAGAAAAGGCAAAATTAATGGAACAAGAGTAAAATAGACAGCCAAACTGATATAACTATAAAGGTAGGTAATATCTAAAACTAGAAGTGTGTATAGGGCAAGACTTTTTTACACAATCCAGCCAAACTGAATACAGAAATCCTGCCTTTATACACACAGGCACTTAACTGCATACTGAACACCTTTGCATACGTGAATACAGAATGTATGTATTTGACATTAGGCAGCCAGTTTGGACATTTTAACCCCCCACACATAGTCTTTACCCTGTGTTCTTATCTATGCCTAGAAAAGTACATGTACTGTGTATGCTTTCTGAAAACAGGTGCTACTGGACTGCAATTGATCTTTGGAAAACCATTCCAGCCTTCCCATTCCTTTTTCTTTATCCAGAGAGTGGGGAAGGACTCATCTCACTAAGAATCCTTTGTGTGGCTATAGGTTGCTGCTGTGCTCCAGTCTCATTTGCCTCCTGTGCAGTTTCAGCTTTTACTTTGCAGCTTTCCAGGTCCACGCTGGAGTTGGTTAAGTTTATTTTTTTACCAGAATATCTACATATCCACCCACCAGGCATTTGCAGGCAACATGACACAAACATCAGGCAGTGGATCTTTTTTTTTTTTTAATTATGAAAATCATGGAACCCATAACTCCCATGACAGCTGTGACTAAGTTCAGACTTAACCATAAACCATGTAGCGAACGTTTGGTTTGTAAAAAATTATGTTCTACAACATATGTTTCTCATTATGGGATACATTTTCCAAAGAATAAGACACATTTCTTTTGCAGGTGCAAACAGAATATATGTACTGCCATCTACCTGATTTTCACCTGCTGTCAAGTATTTAGAGAAGGTAGCCCCAGAATTGCATTTACTATGCAATTTCAGGAAAAAAAAATTCAGATGCAAATTGTGCCATGATTATTTGGCTTTAACTAAAGATACATAGCAACTCCACATGACAGAATATACCTGAGCTCAAAAAACATCGTGGTTAGCTGGTGATAAAGAATATGTAACGTAGCTTTTATATAATGAATGGCACTGAAGTCAGTCAGACAAGTCATTCCAGACAAGTGTCACTTTCTCTCTTCATTCTTTCTGCTGTTTCAGCCTTGTAGATGGAGCATCCTCCCACTATACTCAGAGACTAAGTACAGACAGTCAACAAGCCCAAGGCTGAATCGATTCAGTCTTTGCAGGTTAGGCTAAACTGCACAGATTAACTTGAAACAGAAGTGAACCAACATTTACCTTTGATTCAGGAAATGCAGTCACATGCCTGCAGTGGCTCAGATCAGAAGCTGGGGGTGCTAGAGCATGGCCCTCTGGCTGTGTTTGCACTTCCTCTTCCTGCAGCCCCATGGTATCTGGGATTTGCAGTCCAAAATTACAGCAGCAGGACTCTGCAGGGTTGCTTATCATTTCCTATTCCTGCTTCCAGGTGCTTCTGGGATTTGTAGTCCACAGTTGCAGCCAGCAGTAAGTTTGAGCAGGGGAAGGGGTGTTTAACCCCACTCCCTGGCCCCAGTCAGGGTTTGCTGTGGGGTGGGGAAGGATTACCCCCCTATAGACTGGGCTGCATCCCCAGCTGGGCTTGCCTCCCACCACCTGTTTACCAGCCAGCCCTCACTGTTTCACCTAGGGAGCAGAGGGGTAGGGTCCGCCCTGCTCTCTGAAGCAGACAGTGCAGCCCAGCCCAGCCCAGCCCAGCCCAGGGCTGGAAAGCCTCTGGGATGAACTTGAACTGGGAAGGGGTCTGGGACAGAAGTTTCATGAACCAGTTTTGCACAAATCAGTTAAGTCTGATACTACATTCAACCAGATTTATCTTAAACCAGTTTCAGCAATTTTGAAACTGGTTTATGTGCACTGAGCTTCTGTCCTTTTACAGGTTTAAGCCAGTTTCTGATCACTTAAATTGGTGTATGTGTAACTTCTGTCCCTAGCCAGAAAGTATACCCTCAAATCTCTTCACAGAATCCAGTGGTACCATGATGTCTATGGAAAATTGCCACCACACACACACACACATATATATATATATATGTTGTAATACTATTATCATTAGTATATTAAGACTATGTTAGTATTATATTGCTATTGCTTATATATTATTAATATATACTACTTATTGTTAAAATTAAATTTATTCAGAGCTCTCTAAATGAACATATACCTGACCTAAGTCAAAGATATTTCTTATAGTTTATTTCTTGAGATGCTTGTAATTAACATAACTTATTTATATTGTAGTAGATCCCAGGGACCCTACTCAGAGACCAGGACCCCATGGTGCTATGTGCTGTACAAATAGAACAAAAAAAAAGACAGACATTGCCTTAAAGTGCTTACAGTGTAGGCATGTTCTTCCCCTTCTTCTAATTATTTCAGTGATTTGTTGCACTTTGTGGCAATTAAACCACATACGGCTGAAGTAGGGGTGTCACCTTTTGCTCTCTGTTTATATCACCCTTCCCCACAATGAGGCCTTGATCCTCACGGATGCCTCTAAGACCTACTGGTGTGCAATTCCATTTAATAAAATAACAAGATTTCAAGAATAATAGGAATGACTTTCCTCCCCTGACACAGTAATTGAAAAAGAAACTGTTGAAACGCTGGTACAGAAGATAAAGCAGAGGTTAGAATAAAGTTCTTTTCTTTCTTATTAAGGACGAAGAATGATAAACATAGTGCCAGTGTTATGGAACTAACTTATTAGACCTGTTTTCCCCACCCAACTAAACCTATATTCTGCTCATAAAAGGGACTAGGCCTCACTAGGCATCCCTTCTCATCTTTGGCAACTGTTTTTGCCACTAGGCACATGTCAGATGGTACAAAAGTGGTCATTCAGATGCAAGCAAGAATTTAGGCTCAGAGTTTCATACAACTGGATCTGACTTATTCATTCATGCCTAAGGGCCTTCAGCAAAATTGCACTGGGCTATCTCTCATCTTGGTGTATAAAAAGGCACAGAAGAGTAGGACCCGCATGCAGAGTGTTGATTTGAAAGGAAATAGATTCTAATGGAAAGTTTCATAGTTGTGGATAGATTTGGGAGCCTGTGGCACCAAAAAGGAGTTAGTGAGGCCAAGTAGGGTGAAACCCACAGGTTCAATATGACTGAGTTTATCTGGACCCCTTAAAGGCCCCCTACAATACCAGTGGTATTACTAGTGTTCTCACAGTAAGAGTGGCTGTCTCATATCTGATAAGCTGTCAGTGTTAACATGGGACCCTTCCTTAGTTGGTTGTACATGTAACATTCCCTGGGTAAAATACTTTTCTTCTATAAATAGCTATGATTTCTACCCTAACTTCCATCCACCTAACAAAAATGTCTTTAATGACATCAGGAAAATTTATTCATTTCATATTCTGGAGAGCACAAAGAATTAAAGGGGGAGGGGGAGGGGGAGGAGGAGGGGGAGGGTTCACAATAAGTCTTAGCAATATACCCCAAACTTAATTTCCTTATAACTATATGCCATGATAATCACAGAGACAAATTAGTTACATTTGCAAGGGAAACAGAGAGAGGAGGGGGTGGAACACAACATATTTCGTAGCCTATCCAAAAATGCTAAGCTCTCCCTCTCAAACTCCCTCATTTGCAATTACATCTGGTTGAAGCATTCCTAATGGCATATTTTCTTCTTGGAAAATGAGGTTTCACCTATATTAAAATTTTCCAAGGGAAAAAATGATATTAATAGCATTCTTCATCAGTAAAACTGAAAACAAAACCTTTCACTTTAGTTGCAAAGGTCAATCCAATCTGAAGCAAAATATGGCATTTCAGAATCATTCCTTTTGATGGTAGCCATGTGTTTCTTGGGAGTGGTAGTTTCATCTCGCTGTGTACCCCCGGCCTCCTTTAGGTTCTGTTCCCCTGCCATGCTTCATTTCAGCTTAGAGCTAAGTCATAACAGGGCACGTCTACACGTGTGCTTTAATGTGCAGTATCCTATTCTACTGTGCATTAAAGCAGTGTATAAAAAAACACTAATGCACAGTAGAATAGATTACTGTGCATTAAGCATCCCCTAAAAAGTGTGTGCTTGCACTACTATGCATTAGCACAGTCTAATGCACATTTATTTAGTACCTCACATTGGAGGGCACTTTTACACATGCTCCAGAGGTGCAGGGGGGCACAGCACTTTAATTAAAGTGGCTCCATGAACTGCTCTAATTAAAGCACCACAGCATCTTGTGTATCAGCATCCCTGCACTTCAAAATGGTGGTAGAGGTGCTTGAACTAAAGCTCATTCAACAAGCCTTATTTCAAGCAGCCCCACAGCCATTTTGAAGTGCAGGGATGCTGATACCCAGGACACAGGAGGCTGCTAGAGCACAGTAATTGCAGTGCTCCTGCAGACTCAATTGAGTCTGCTCCGACATGCTGTAATCACATTGGATCAGCCTCTGTGCACATGTACAGGCACCTGGAGGTACTACATTTAATGTACACTAGGAAAAACACATTAATGTACATGTAGACATTCCCACAGCATCACACTGGAGAGGCACTTAAATGAGTTGATATAGGTCAGGAAACAAAGCTAGAGCAACATCCCTGGGCTGTTTTCTGGTAGACAGAACTGCTTGGAATCTCTGCAGTGCTGCATGCTGTCGTCCCATTCTAACAGACCCTTTCTACCGCCAAGCCCACCCAGCCTAGCCCTTGAGCCAGATAGATTTATGACTGTTTTCCACAGTGCATTCTTTGACAATCCTCATCTGGCCAGATTCGGGGCTTTAAGGCCCCCTTTACTTTGCTCCTACTCTTTTATCCTGCTTAAAAGCTTCAGTGCAGAAGTGATTATATTACCTACATTTTAATTTTTTGTACAGACACAGAACATTTGTACAGAAAGTTAATTACAGAGGAAAGGGAAAAAAAGATGCATAAAATCAGGGACTGATGTTACATTGGTACTTTGTGTCTGATCATTTTTATGCTATTCAGTTCTTACAGGACAAGAACAGATAAAACAAGACCTCAAGATTATTAATCTGCACAGAAATTAAAAAGATTGGAATTATTAGGTTACATTATTCTGGACAGACAGCAAAAATGAGGGCCAAGTGTTGAACGGTCTTTCTGTTTGTTGGTTTATCTTTTGCCATAAATTTGTTCTCAAAAGTATGGAGCATCCATCATACAATAGACATTATTTGGTTTTAATAAAGTTCCTTCAATTTACCTGATTAACACTTGTAAAATAAGTTGAAATTGTGGCAAGTCACTGTTATGGCCTTCAGTTCTACAGGAAGTACCCTGCATTATATTTGTGATGCACAAGCGTATGTTACTGAAAATATTGTGAAGTAATTGCTTTATGCCTTGAGATCCTGGCAAAATTAGATTGTCTTTTCCTGAGCCCCTTATGCCAGCTATATACATTTAAATAATTAAGTCCAATCTAAAGCAAGTCAACAGAATCCTGGTAGGGAAAATGCTCATCCTCATTATCCCAGTTTCATCCAGTAGAAATCTAAGCCAAATGGAATTAATAGTATTGAACAGAAAAACACCACAACGCCTATGGATACAGAATCATGCTCAGCTACATGCATTATAAAACTGCTCCTATTTGACATAAAAGCTTAGTTGCCATTAAGTATTAACTAGACAGGTACTAGTAATAGCCCTTGTCAACTCTTTTAAAGGAAATCAATACACAACATAAATGTAAAATCAAAAGGTTCTTCCCTGGATAGCACCATGTTACTTGCACTAAACACGTAAATGCCATATAGTCTTCTACTAATTTTTATAGACCCTTCAGTGTTACTCTGGCTCATGAAAGGGCAACAATGTGGTCCTTCAGGAAGTGAAAACAAACAGGAAAAGAATGCTGATTTTTCCAGTTGATTCAGAGTGAGCAGTTGGCAATTATAGGGCCAACTGCAGCTCTCTGGAAGCAGAAGCTGGAATTCTGAAGGGTAAGTCAGCCCTTCATGCTCTTAAGGTCAATACGGTAAATTCTATACAATTTACTCTGTGTAGAACTGCAGGTGACCCATGGGAAACCTAGGCCTCGTCATACTCTGTACAAGTATTAATGGCCGAAGGGTACCTTTAGAAACTGGAAAGGCCATTTTCAGCTAAAGACAAACTGGATTTCACAAGCTCACAAAGATAACCAGGGCTGGGATGTTTATATTTCAGTACTCTTCATGCAGATGACTATGGTGTAATATATTACTCAGGAAAAAAAAAAGACTGAAATTTCTATTAATCTTTACTGCTAGCAAAACCCATATAATTCTGTAGCCACTGAGGTCCTGATTCTATCATCATTTACACCAGTTTAACACTGGGGCAATTCAACTAACTTATGCCAATGTTAGTCCAAATAGGATAAGGCAAGAAAAGGTGGAATGGTTTGAATGTTAGAATGTACCAAAGTATTAATTAATTTATATCTAATAGAAACAAATCCCCAAATAAACATGATACAATTGTGCCCAAAATCCTGCTGGGCGTGTCTACATGAGACGCTAAATATGTAACAGACTAATTCTACTGCACATTAGCGTGTCACAGTGAAAGTCATGCTATTGCGCTAATGTGGGGTAGAATTAGTCTACTGTGCAATAGCATCGCTTAAAAGGTATGTGCCAGTGCTACTGCTCAGTAGTCCCAGTTAGTGTGCAGTTAGTTAGTACCTGTTATTACAGGTATAAAACTTAATGCATAGTAACCACAGCACATTAATGCAAGTGTAGACAAACCTTCTAACTACACCACTGAACTACATGAAGTGGTAACTTGGACAGATAACTAGGGATAAGTACAAGAGCATTGTGTGGGCATGCAGGGATAAAGTTAGGAAGGCCAAAGTACAATTGGCATTGCAGCTAGCAAAGGATTTGAAGGGTAACAAGAAGGGTTTCTACAAGTGTGTTGGTATCAAGAGGAGGATCAGGGAAAGTATGGGATCCTTAATGGATGCGGGAGGCAACCTTGTGACAGAGGATGCAGAAAAGGCTGAAGTGCTCAATGTCATTTTTGCCTCAGTCTTCACAGGCAAGGTCAGCTCCCAGACTACTGCACCTGGCAGCACAGTTTGGGCAGGAGGTTAGGGACTCTTTAGAAAAGTTGAACATATACAAGTCCAGAGGGCCAGATGGGATTCACCTAAGGGCACTGAGGGACTTGGCTGATGAGATTGCAGAGCCACTGCCCATAATCTTCGAAAACTCATGGCTATCAGGAGAGGTTCCAGATGATTGGAGAAGAACAAACACAGTGCCCATATTTAAGAAAGAGAAAAAGGAGGATACAGGGAACCATAGACCAGTCAGCCTCACTTCACTCCCTGGAAAAATCATGGAGCAGATCCTAAAGGAATCCATTTCTAAGCACTTGGAGGAAAAGAAGGTGATTAGAATCAGTCAGCAGGGATTCACCAGGGGCAAGTAATGCCTAACTAACCTGATTGCCTTCTATGATGAGGTGACTGGCTCTGTGAATGCAGGGAGACCGGTGGATGCAGTATACCTTGATTTTAGCAAGGCTTTTGATACAGTCTCCCACAACATTTTCACAGGCAAGCTAAGGAAGTATGGGCTGGATGAATGGACTATAAGGTGGATAGAAAATGGGCTAGAACATCAGGCTGAGATGGTAGTAATCAATGGCTCAATGTCTAATTAGCAGCTGTTATCAACAGGAGTGCCCCAGGGGTCGGTCCTGGGGCCAGTTTTGTTCAATGTCTTCACCAATGACCTGGAAGATGGCATAGAGTGCATCCTCAGCAAGTCTGCAGATGTCATTAAACTGGCAGGAGTAGTAGATACATTGGAGGGTAGGGCTAGGATTCAGAGTGACCTAGACAAGTTGGAGGATTGGGCCAAGAGAAATATCATGCAGTTCAACAAGGACAAGTGCAAAGTCCTGCACTTAGCACAGAAGAATCCCATGCACCATTATAGACTGGAGGCTGAGTGGCTGGGCAGCAGTTCTGCAGAAAAGGACCTGAGGTTTACAGTGGACAATAAGTTAAATATGAGCCAACAACGTGTCCTTGTTGCTGAGAAGGCTAACAGCATACTGGGCTGCATTGGGATGTATGATGCCAGCAGATTCAAGGGAAGTGATTATTCCTCTCTATTCAGCACTGGTGAGGCCACATCTGGAGAAGTTGGGTTTTGGGGCCCTCCACTACAGAGAGGATGTGGACAAATTGGAGCGGGTCCAGTGGAGGGCAATGAAAATGGTTTGGGGGCTGGAGAATATGACTTCTGAGGAGAGGCTGAGGGTACTGGGCTTATTTAGTTTGGAGAACAGAAGACTGAGAGGGGATTTTATAGCAGCCTTCAACTACCTGAAGTGGGGTTTGAAAGAGGATGGAGTTAGACTGTTCTCAGTGATGGCAAATAACAGAACAAGGAGCAATGGTCTCAGGTTGCAGCTAGGGAAGTTTAAGTTAGATATTAGTAAAAAATTTCTCACTAGGAGGGTAGTAAAACACTGAAACAGGTTACCCAGATAGGTTGTGGAAGCTCCATCCTTGGAAGTTTTCAAGACCCAGCTAGATGAAGCTTTGGCATGGGTGATCTAGTTGGGGATGGTACTGCTTTGAGCAGGAGGTTCATAGATTCATAGATGTTAGGGTTGGAAGGGACCTCAATAGATCATCGAGTCCGACCCCCTGCATAGGCAGGAAAGAGGGCT
>NW_005841951.1:3071563-3108990 GCF_000455745.1 Alligator sinensis | reverse complement strand
ACGCAGTACTCCAGCTGCGGTCTGACCAGCGCCCGATAGAGGGAAGTGCCATTAGCTTTTCTGATGGCTTCATCACACTGCCAACTCATGTTCATCTTGGAGTCCGCCAGGACTCCAAGGTTCCTTTCCACTTCCGTGCCACCCAGCAGGTCATTCCCTAGGCTGTAGGTGTGCTGGACATTTTTCCTCCCTAGGTGCAGTACTCTGCATTTCTCCTTGTTGAACTGCATTCTGTTGTTTTCTGCCCACTTGTCCAACCTGTCCAGGTCTGCTTGCAGCTGTTCCCTGCCCTCCGGCGTGTCCACTTCTCCCCATAGCTTTGTGTCATCTGCAAGGGAAATTGAAAACTCTTTGATCCTGGAAAGACTGTGATCCTTCACTATATTGGAAAGAAGAGGGTAGATGACAGGAAAACAGGGTTGCAATAATTAGTACTATTATTCCCCTTGTCTCCTTCTTGTCCTTCATCATTGCAGATTGCTCCCACCGTTCATGCTTGTTCAATTCCTTTCATGCACTTGTTGGACTAGATGACCTCCTGAGGTCCCTTCCAACCCTAATTTTCTATGATTCTATGATACACCAGAACATTAATAAGGCACTGGTGTTTTTGGTGGTGGTGGTTCAAAACCAGAGAAAGATGCCAGCACAAATCATGTACACCTCACATACCATAGGAACAACCAAGAAACTTCATTATAAGTAAAAAAGCAATGCACCCACAGTTAGCAAAAATTATCCACATTCCAAAGACTATTATAGTTTAATTGTTTTAAGAGGCTGTTACGCTTCACTGAACTGTTAGTCTTTAAGGTGCCACACTGCCCTGCCTTCTGCCTTCAAGAGGCTATGAAATTGACTTTTTGTTCATTTAATTTATATTCCACTAATGTAACTACTATTTGTGTTTTCTTAACATTTCTTTTATTCAGCTAAGGCATTTAATAGCATAGACTGAAGGTAAGCCTACACTGTAGACAAACCCTAAATTCTGCTGAGCTATCCTTATAATGGGTCCAATGATTTAAGTTAAACAAAATGGTTTCAGTCCTCAGGAAATTAAAGTGTTGTTTACAACAGGCAGGGAGCAGGAGCAACTGAGGTATCCCAAATTCTGAAGGCTCCTGAAGTGGCAGGTACGACAGCTATGGGTTTTATTGTAACATTTCCATTTAAATTTGCTTATGTTGTTGTTATGTGGCATGCCTCAGCTTACCCAAGAGAAAAAATGGTCAATAGGTCGGCAGCCAAATCTCCGAATCCAAATTGAATTGGGAGACAAATAAAAAAGTCCAAATCAATTTGAAGCTCTCCGAATCAATTTGGAAAAGATTTGGAGTGCTTCAGAGCCCCAGGCAGCCCCCGCTCGCCGCCACAGGGACCTGAACCCAGACTCCATGCCGGTAAGTGTGGGGGGTGGGGGGGGACTGGAGGAAGGGGGACCCCGGCCAGACCCCATCCCCTCCCTGCTCCCCCAGCCCCCATGAGCACCCTCTGACTCCCACCCACTCTCCCAGCCCCATCAATGGCTGCCCCACCTGGCCCCTGTGTCCTGGCTGTTTAAAAAAAAAAAAGCCCCACACTCACTGGCTCCTGCCAGGTTGGGGCGGGGGGGCTATCCCCATGTCCCTCTGCCCTGCACTGTGTGGGGATCTGCCATGATCCCCCATCTTCGACCTACTCTCCCAGCCCTGTCAATAGCTGCCCAGTGTCCCGGCTCTTAAAAAAAAGAAGAAAAGCCCCACACTCACCAGCTGCTGCAGTAGCCTTGGGGCTTCTGGTGGCAGAGCCCCCCCATGCAGCGTGGGGCAGTGGGGATCCCCCCCACTTGGCAGCAGCCGGTGAGTGTGGGGCTTTAAAAAAAAAAAGTGCCAGGATGCTGGGGCCAAGTGGGGCACCCATTGACTGGGCTGGGAGAGCAAGCAAGCGGGGGGGCTCATGGCAGAGCTTCCCACAGAGCAAAGGGCAGTAGGGGATAACGGGGATTGCCCCCTGCCTGGCAGCAGCCGGAGAATGCAGGGCTTTTTAAAAAAATGCTGGGACACTGGGGCAGGCGGGGCAGCCCTTGACAGGGCTGGGAAAGGTGGCGGGGGGAAGTAGGCGGAGGATGGGGCCTGTTTGATTCGGAGATTCGGCCGATTCGGCAGTGGCCAAATCTCTGAATCAGATTCGGCCGAATCGATTCGGGACAGTGATTTGAATCACCAAATCAAATCACTGTCCCCTGAATTGGCCGGATCCAAATCCGAAGTGAATACTAGCCTCTTCACACAGGCCTACTGAGCAGCTTTGGGGCTAAGGAGCAGAGCAGATCAGATAGAAGACTGAATTTACTGTGAGGTGCTCAAGGCTGTATGGGCTGGACTGGGAACAGAGGGACTGCTTAACCCTTTGAATGGGGCAGGACATGGCGACTGGTGCCTCCTCAGTCTGGGGGGGCACCAGATCACCGATGGGTGGGGGAGGATCCCCAGTGGCTTATCGCCAACCGGGGCGGGGTCCCCCAGCAGCCGAGCGAGTGGCGAATGCACTTCTGCCATCATGTCCAGTTTCACAGCTAGTGCTTCCAGAGGGTGCATGGTCAATCTCAGGGGGTACACGTGCACCCATGTGCACCCTCTACGTGTCACCAATGGGGCAGGGTCTTCTTGGTCTGTGGCTTTTGCCCTAGTAAATGCCCTTATGGAAGCAAGCTGTGTGTTTGCTGCTTAGTACTTTGAATTTCACTTGTTCTCCCCAGCAAGATCCCTCTCTCAGGAGCTGAACTAGAAGTTAGCACCTTGAGTCAGGGCCGTGGAACCACCAAGAAGGATGGGGACCAAGAGAGTCCTTTCTTGGATTGGAAAGAAGACAGGACTCCCTTCTGCTTCCACACCACTCCACTCTAGCTACTATGCCTAGGCAGGAGGACACTCCCAGAGACCAGACATGGCTGCAGTGGTCCTGAGCAAGTATCCCTCTAGTGGAACTCTGTGACACCAGGGAATTGGTTAGGCAATATATACGCAAATGATTCTAGCAGATGATCCATACTACAGAGTAAGGTAGAACCCTCCCGCCACCACCCCAAATATGTGCATATTTAGAAAATATTCCTTTGTGATGCAGTCTTTGAAAAATATGTACTTAACCAGGAAATCATATTTCATGCATTACAAAGCTGAGCAGAATCTTTGTTGAAGAATGCCCATTGCAAACACTAAAATATTTCATAAAATCTACATTTGCTACTCCTCCATAAAATTCTGACAGTTTGAATGGCTAGGTGTAGTGGAGTTATTCCTGTGGCGGGCTAGATATGACTGCAGCTTTGAATCTGAAGGATTTCAGCTATTCAGCTTGCCCCTCCATCTCTTTTACTTTCAACTGCCATGCAAACAATGGAAGAAGAGGCTGATAATGTGTTTGACTGTGTTTTCTGTCCTGCTTTGCAGCAGGTTACAGACTGTTCCAATCCCATCTTTGAGCAGTATAATTCAATGTCAAAGGGGCTTATGTAATATTTAGGCTGGTATTACACTAAATTAATCTTAACATGAAAAATCTTTTGATTACATAGTATATTTTTGTCATTGATTGATTAATTCATTTATTCATATAGTAATGCTATATCTAACTTCTATTTATATTCATTTGCAACAGAAAGTTCCTATTCATGTCACAGGAGATGAATTAAAATAGTTATTACTGGTATTTCCCAACCTAGTTTGTTATAAGGTTCTCTTTCATAACATATTCATCTCTCACCTTATACAAAGCTAGAGAATCATGGAACTCCATTTTGATTAGACACTGTATTGCATTCCAGGCAATTGGTTTTGAATGACAGCATTGGTCCCTCCCATAAAACAAGAGACAAAGAAGTACAGTGGATTTACAATTTGTGATGTAATTGTGTCAGACCAAGCGCCAGGGAAACAGGCAAATCTGACCTTGAGAAACTTATCCCTTACATTCAAAGAAGTTGGCTTGGTTGCAGAATAGAGCTAAAAGACAGAGGTCCAGGCCCACAAATGGAAAGGTGTGACTACCTTCATTGGCATGTTATACTGCAGTTGTACAAACCCCCTAGCAGTTACAGACAATTTACTCTATCTTCCTTAATTAGTGGTTACATATCCTTGCACATTTTCTTTCATTTGTATTATCTCACATAGTATTTGCTATGAAAGGTTGGGATTTATTTCAATAAACTGAGTAGACACAAGGAGAACTTGAGCTGATAGAAACTTGCATAGCTCCTTTTACTTCAGGTGTGTTTATTTGGATATAAGTATGAAATAGTTGCTAAGAGATTCTGGTTGAGTTCTTCTGGGCCAAAATGTAGGGGCTTATGGTGAATAAAATGTTTTATGAAACCAAAGCTTTACACAGGACCAGATGAGGAGGCAGCACAAAGTTTACAACAACTGAGACTAATTCTATTATCAGTTGTATTATAAAGATAAAGGATACATGTTCCTTTTTTTTTTTTTTTTTAAATCAGCCTTGGTTATTATTTTGTGACTGTTTTTCAGTTGCTTTGGGAAAACATAAGTGAACATCTCATTACTGAGAACACATTATGGTGCATACCTAGGGAGCATAATATTAAAAGTAACTATAACTGAAGTCCCTTCACTGGGGAGAGTCACTGGACTGAAATAACAGACTTCACAGTGATTTCAAGGTCAATTATTTTAAGAGCCTTCCCAACCAAGGGATGATATTGCATTTATAATTCAGTACAAAGAAAGTGGAGGTTTGTTATTATTATTACTATTATTTTTTTACTCTTTCTAAGAGTAATGCATCACAAAAAAACTACAAAAAAGGTAAGTTAGATATGCCAGCTCTTGAGTGTCTGGCTAAGCCAAGTTTGGTTCAGTGCAGGGAATATACATGGTTTTATTGTCATGCTCTTGATGCCAGTTTGACTGGCCACCCAGCTGCCCATGGACCTACATCACTATTCCAGCACCCGTGATCAGCCAGATGTACCAGTATCATGGATATGTTACAGAGTAGATCCAGAGAGCGTACAATGTTGCTAACACACTTCCCTTCCAGTCAATTATGTTGTGGGCTCAGCAGTTATGGACTTTTATTTTAAGTCCCTGAATCAGGTTAAAATCCCCACTTTCCTTCCCTTCTGTGCTCACCAGTACCTCCCTTCCTCTCCCCCACTCACTGCTGCTGCCATCTCCATTTGCGCTAGTAGGAGGAGGGGAGTAGAAGGCTCCAAAGCCACTCCTGTCTGCTTTACCCCCACTCTGCAAGGACCTGAGCTTAGCCAGGAAGAGCTGCAGTCAGTGACGGGTTCCTCCTGAATGTCAGTGGAGTACCCAGTCCTCCCAGGTGTTCCCTGCCAGCCCAGGAGCAAGCACAGGGGAATGAAACCTGGGCCCACTACTAGCACCATCATTTCTGCATCTGACTGACCTGGCTCCATCTGATGCCCATCTAGAGCAGGGCAGCAACATCTGGGCCCCTCCCCTCCCCCAGGTCAACTAGGAGAGTGGGGACAGCAGCAGTGGTGAGCAGCAGAGAGTGGAAGATGGAATATGAGAGGAAGGGAAGGGAGGAGGGACATGCCACTGTGCATGGAGGGGAAGGGAGTCGGAGAGTGAAGATCCTTAGCTGATTGAGGGACTTTAAAAAAAGTCTTCAGCTGCTGCTTCTGCAATGCAAGCTGCCCCATGCTGCAGCACCAATCACTGCTCCCACACCTCCCTTTACAAAATCTTCGATCCACCCCTGGACATGGTCTTGCTTGAAACGCTGGTGGAAGGCAGCACTACACCCAAAAGATTCTCCTGTGCAACAGAAATCCTCCACTTCCAAGATCTGCCAGATTTACAGATACTTTATGAGAGAAGACAAAGCAGGCTGAGACAAGAAACACAGCAGGGCTATAAATCAGGATCTCTGAACCCTCCTATAGTCTTCTAATATGAGAAAGAGTTACTTGGAAGAAGGACTCTGACAAATGCTCCCCACTTTGGATATTATAGTGACACTGTCAAGTATCTCTCCTCCCAAGTGGAATAATATATGAGTCAAATATGCATATATAACTTCTTAAAATAGGTATTTGACATCGCTGATGCTCCTCTTTGAATGCACTGTGCATAACAATGACAGCATTTCAGAAGAGACAGAGTCCAGCTCTATAAAGTGTTAAGTGCTTGCAGAGTACTATCAACGCCCATTACTGGTGGCACTCACAGGATGAAGGCCCAATTGACTTTCCACAAACATGAGCTCGTGAAACATTTTCACCTGCATTTTTTATTATGACATTTTTAATTTGGCCAGTATTTTTTCCATTTAATTGGTGCAAAAATTCAGCTAATCTGTAGTATTGACCACTCCCACCCCTCTTCTTTATGTAGCAACTGCTATAATTTGGGATGCTGGGAGATAATCGATGAGCAACATTTTGCCCATTGACCACACTGATGTTCCCATCATATACTCAGTCTTTGTACAAGACTCCTTACTGACAACAACAAAAATTATTCATCTGTTTTTTCACAGGGTGGACAAACCTCAAAATACGCCTAAGTTTTCAACAGTTTGTATAACCAAACCAAAGAGCCAATTTCCTCCTCAAAACTTTTCCAACTTGCCCATGAACTATTCATTCTCCAAAACTTAGCTGGAAATCTATGAAAACAGACTTTCTAGTGCATGGGGCGGAGGTGGGCTGCCGCTGTGCGCTGGGCTCTGTGCCCTGCTGCCCTTGCCCTGGGAGTGGAGTAACACCATGTGCCTGCCGCTGCCAGGCTGCACCCTGTCTCCTGCCTGCCTGGTGGCAGCAGGCACATAGTGTCATACAGCTCTTGGAGCAAAGGCAGCAGGACGCAGAGCTCAGCCTGCAGCGGCAGCCCACCCTTGTCCCACTCACAGATCGGGGGGGTATGTGCCCCCCAGGCCTCCACTGGGGTGTGCACAGTGGCAGGAACCCCCCGCACCACTGAACTCTGAGTGTCCCATGACCTGCCCTGGGGGCCCATTCACCCCAGTTCCTGCCTCTGCCCTACTCCCTCCCTCACTGTGGGGGCCTCAATCTGCCCCCACATGCCCCTTCTCCATGACAGACTTACCTGCTGGGGGAGTGGCGGGGGAGGGGGGGGTGTGCGCATGCAAGTGCTCAACTCCCTCAAATAATATTTTCTCTGTCCACCTATGCTTGGAATAAGAGTATAAATACCAGAGCTGGCCTGTGGCCAGTTTATTCCAGTCTTGCCAGCCCCGTGAAATGGCTAAAAGTGGTCAAGACTTTTTGTTTACATCACGGGCTGTCCACCAACTGCTGGAGCTGGGGCTGCTTGCAGCCCATGAGAGATTAATTCGAGGTTCCTGGGCTCCCACCCAGCTGCCATTCCCCCTATCACTCTGGCTGCTGCAGCCAGGGTGTCCAGGTTCCCCCTCCCTCCTCCAGCGTCCACTTCTAGCCCCACCACAGGAAGTTGGGCAGGCTGGCACAGCACAGTGTGGACTGGGACCTCCCCATGGAGCACAGCACAGCAAGGGAACCCAGAGCTGGGGAACTGAGTCTGAGCCTGGGGTGCTCATGTGGTGTACAACCCAAGGAGCCCCAGGCCTTGACTGGGATGGCTTAATCAGGGATAATCCTGCCTTGAGCAAGAGGCTGGACTAGATGACCTTATGAGGACCCTTCCAGCACTACTTTCCTATGATTCTATGGCAGAGGTGGGCAAAATACAGCCCATGGGGAAAATCTGGCCTGCTGAAGGATTTTGTTCAGCCTGTGGTGGGTCCCTCAGTCCCACCTAGCTCAGGCACAAGGGGCAGCCCAGGCTGTGACACATGCAGCCAATCCCACTGTCCCTGGATGCACAGTGGGGTTGGGGTGATGCAGTCACTGGACCCCACTTCCCAGGGCCCCAGCAGTGGCATCAGCTCCTTCCAGCTGCTACCACTGCTGACCCCAGTCCCACTCCCCAGGCACCCCAGTGATGCCACCCTGAGCCCATTGCTAGGGACAGGACCTGCACAGGCATGGCATGTGGCTGGGCAGCTGGGATATGGCCATGGGAATTGTGTTCATGACCAGGATAGGTGAGTGGGGCTGGGATTATGGGGCAGGATTGCAGGGTGGTGACAACATGGGGCTGAGGCTGGGACTGGGGCAGAGCCAAAATCTGCTGTCCACATGGCCCTATGACGGGCCTGGGTTCTGCAGGTAGGCATGTGCAGGAAACAGATCACAGCTGTGTCCCGGGCCCTAGCCCCACACTATCACCATCCCAAGATCCCAGACCTGGCACTAGATGCAGCTCCCTGCTCACTCCTGTCCCCATCCCATCTGCCTGGTCGCATGCCCTGCCTGCATGGGTCCTGGTCAGTCTCCATGGAGATCCCAGGATCGCGGGCCAATGACAGAATGGGACCAGGGCCAGGACAGATCTGCGATCCACTCTGCACACACCCCTGCCTTGTTGCAGGGGCTTGTGGGAAGTGGTTTGCCACTCTGCCCTGACCCCAGCCCTGCACTGAGTTTTGGTGAGCTATTGTGGAGGGGTGAGGTGAAAGGGGCGGGGGGTGATGACCTGGCCTGTGACAGCTCACTAAAACTCTCTGTGGCCCATGGGCCCAAATAATTGCCCACCCGTCCTAAGGTGTAGCCCACAGGGCATGTAGTCCCCAGGTCATGCAGCCTCTGGCTGTTTAGAAGTTGGACACCCCTGGTTTTTATCATCTTATCTGAGGGACATTCAATTGTATCCAATTGTAGCTGATGTGAAAACTGGAACCAACATGACACCTTGTGGCTCATAGAACTATGCCATAAAGAAGCTAAAGCTTTAATACTGTAAGCTATTAATATTATAATATTCATTCACTGGCAGCAATATTGCAGAGTTAAGCATATAATAAGAAAGGTTTGGTTGCCATGGAATAAAACTGCCTCGACACATGAGAAATTTTTCTCTATTTAAAATCACGGTTAATGAACTGTAATTCTTTTATGGGCTCAATCATGCCATTAAGGCAGAACCTCACAGGGCCCCATAGGGGAGTGGTTCAGTGCTATACTGATGGAAAAAAGGGGAAGCATGCTTCTGTCTCCATGTCTGTGGCTTGATATGTTGGGTCAGAAAATATAGTCCTGTGTCTTGCCCCCTCACTTACTCGTTTTAGGGTATCATGTGCTGTAAGTGCACAAAAACAGCTAGCACAGAAACTCAATTGTAGCACAAGGAAGAGGGCTTTCTTGAGCTTTACTGCCTGCAGAGTAACTGAGCACAGGCTAATAGCAATAGATAATATCACCCCCTTCTCTGTGTGGACAAGGTGGTTTTGGGGTAGAAGTAATTGGCCTTACTTCACTATGCTTAAGGAAGTCACACTGATTACAGATGGTGGATAAGTATCTATTATAGCATATAACTAAGTAATGTCTTCCTAAAAAAAAACTAAACAAAAGTATAATGTATTCAATATGCTATTTTGACTTTACACACAGCCACAAAAAGTATTAGAAATTGGTTTGAATAGTCATTTAAATACACTTTTCAGAATTAAAACATGTTTTCTGAACAGAAGACTGAGTAAAAAATTTGGTAATATTTCTCCTTTGAATAAAACAGTTTTTTAAGATCACGTATTAAATGAGGGGGAAAGAATATAAACAGTAGCAAATTCAATCACCACTAGTGCCAGCTGTAGTAGAGTCAAGAATTCTGGTTATACACATAATGTTTATTCTTGTGTGAGCTTACCCAGCAGTATATACATAAAAAACCAGTTTACCTGAATTACCTCATGTTTTCCAGTATAATAGTTCATTGTTCTAACTGAACATGAGCTCCCAAGATGATGCTTTGGCTAAAAGAGCAAACACAGTCTTTAGATGTATATTCAGAGCAGTGGGGTATTAACTTCTGCATAAAGTATTAGTGAGGCTATTACTGGAATACCCTAACCAATTCTGGGGCCCACACTACAAGAAGAATGCCAAAAAAAAAAAAAAGGAAAAATCAGGGAGGATTCAGAAAAGAACCAGAAGAATGATTCAAAGTCTGGCAGATTTCAGAAGCTCGGTCTGTTCAGCTTATCAGACAAGGTGTGAAGAGGTGACCTGAGTATGGTCTGCAATTTCTGAAGGTAGAGGGCTCTTTGAGATATGTTACTGTGAGATGGATTAAATGGAAGCCTTTTAGCTGCTCCACAGTAACTGCCCAAGTGCATGCATTCCCAGGGTTTGTGCTTGTTTAAAGGAGTATAAGAGGCACTGCAAATTCACTTCCTCATTTACCTTGCACTAACTGGTTTGTGTGTCCATACCCTTCCTCAAGGAGAATAAGACATAATATCCAATAGCTGGAAGCAGAAGCCTTGAAGATATAGGGCACACATTTTTAAATGAAGATAATTAATCATTGGAACTAGTTAAATACAGATATGAAGACTTCTCCATCAGTAGAATTCTTTATATTAGGACTGGATGTCTTCTAGAAGAAATAATTTAGCTGAAGGCTTGTTGCAAGAAATACAGTGTGACCTTCTGTGGTTTGTGCTATGCAGGAGGTCAGAAAAGATTATCGTAATGCGCCCCCCCCCCCCCCCCACATGGCCTAACAATCTGTATATTGTAGCTTTTGTACCAGATTCACTTTTATTGCTGGACTGCTTACTGCTGTCGCACAGGTACAAAGAAATCACAGACTCACTTTATGCAGCATGTAGATGATTCCTCTTGGAGGGGATTCTGCAGGTGGAAGATGAACAGAGTAGCAAGTGTTGCAACCCTCTCAGCTCCTAGCACTGTGGAGTAGTTTCATAGTTTCACAGTAGCTAGGGTCAGGAGGGACCTGATCAGATCATCCAGCCTGCCCCCCTGCCACAGGCAGGAATGAATGCTGGGTTCACAAGACCTCAGACAGGTGATCATCTAACCTCTTTTTGAATTTGCCCAAGGTAGGGGCGAGGACCACTTCCCTAAGAAGTTGGTTCCAGATTCTGGCCACCCTAACTGTAAAATATTGCCTTCTGATCTCTAACCTAAACCTATTCTCCATCAGCTTATTACCATTGTTCCTTGTCACCCCAGGTGGTGCTGGGGAGAAAAGGGCTCTACCTATTTGCTGATGATCTCCCCTACTGAATTTGGAGGCAGCCACCAGGTCCCCTCTCAGCCTCCTCTTGCCGAGGCTGAACAGGTTCCGGTCCCTCAGTGTCTCCTCATAGGGCCTGTCCTGCTGCCCTCTCACCAAGCAGCTGGCCCTCCTCTGAACCTTCTCCAGGTTGGCCACATCCCTTTTGAAGTGCAGCGCCCAGTACCTGATCAGTACTCCAACTGTGGCCTGACCAAAGTCGCGTAGAGGGGGAGTATCACCTCTCTGGACCAGCTTGACATGCACTTTTGGATAACATATATTTTATTTAATTGTATCAAATGAACACAAATTATATATTTTATTTTATCAAATGAAGACAATGAAACCAAAAGCTTTTTTCTCTGTTGAAATGTTTTGATACTTACATTTTATTCTTTTACCTTTAATTGAATTTAATTCATTTCACATTGTCCAGTGTAAGGAGAATTTGGAAAAAAACCCAGGTTCACTTGGAACAGAAAGGTAGAGAAACTAGGAAATATATTTTCAGTTGTGTTTTCCACATCAAAACTTGATGATCGTTTGTTTTCTTTCTGCATTTGACATGTGATGTAGGATATGATCCTAAGACCTTAACATTGCAGTCACTAGTCACACAAGTCATCCTGTCGTCTCTCATTGCCCAAATGATTGGTCCCAGATTGAACACCTGGGGTTGACTGCCAATGTATTCAGACATACAGATGGCTGCAAAGAACTTGTGTGTGGCTCTCAAATTATTTTGTTAATGGTGCCATCTCCTGGTAGCAATATGCTAGACTTATTTTTGCCCCCTGAAACCTTGTTAAATATTTACACATTTTATTTTAAAACTACAAACTACTTTGAAGAGAGATAAAGAAATTAACAAAAAAAACCCTAATTGACTGCATTGACTGATATTTTTATATTCCTACATATTTTTACTGAGGCAGTGATAACTAGAAAGGGAGCCTGTATTAAATAATACCTTTATGCTTTAGATAATACATTTATATAGTTCTTTTCTTGAAAGAGTTAAATTTTTCCTACCAGATTATATTCGGTTGTTAATTTCATACTTTTATATTGGTTAATAAATATTGCAAGTTAATGTAGCTGCTATTTCCAGACAGAGATGGTTCCATATCTGTAATCCCAGACAAAGAATCCCCAGCCTTTGGGGAATTAATGTCTGGATCCAAATTCTGCAGTTTGGGCCACTAGCATACCACCAGGGAGAGTCAGTGTTTGATATCTGGGAACTATTAAAACAATTGCAGGGGCCCTACATTGCCTGGTGCCCTCTTCTTGCTCCCAATGTACTTGAAAAAGGACTTTTTGTTGTCCTTAATCCTGGACGCTAGCCTGAGTTCCATCTCTAGCTTGGCCTTCCTAATAGCCCTCCTATACTCCCGGGACGAGGAGGAGTACTCCTCCTTGGCAATAGCTCCTCCCTTCCACTGGCTGTACACCCCCCTTTTAGTCCTCAAGCATTCCTGAATGCCCTTGCTGAGCCAAGGGGGTTTCTGAGCACTCTTACCCCCCTTGCTTCTCTCAAGGACTGTTATCCTTTTGGGCCTAGAGGATCATCCCCTTAAGGTACGACCATCCCTCATGGACTCCCATCTCCTCTACCTTCTGGGCCCTCAGTGCCTCCCCCACCAGTCTCCTAAGCTCATTGAAATTGGCCCTTCTGAAGTCAAGGGGTTTAGCCTTGGTGTGAGCCCTTGTCGCCCTGCGTTGGATAATGAAATCCAGCAGGCGATGATCGCTATTGCCCAGGTGGTCAAGGACCTGCAGTCCCCTCACCAGATCATCCCCCATGGCCAGGACCAGGTCCAGCAAGGCGTTACCCCTAGTGGGGCTGTGCACTTCTTGGATAAGTTGAAGGTCCTGTAATACAGCCGGGAACCTCTGCGAGCGGTCAGACCGGGCTGTCTGCTCCTCCCAGCAAATGTCTGGGTAGTTTAGGTCACCCATGACAATAACATCCCTTGACCTAACCGCCTCCATAAGCTGACCAGAAAAGTCCCAGTCCAGCTCTTCACTCTGGTTGGGTGGTCTGTAGTAGACATCCACCATAAGGTCCTTTTTGCCACACCCCCCCTGTAGTCTGACCCACAGTGTCTCCACCCAACTCTCCTGTAACCCGAAGCTAATCCTTGATGTTAAAGAAAAAGTAACCTGTCAAGAGGAAAAGGACATAGCTTGGCCTTCCCTATGCCTTAATTATGGTTGGTGTGAGACCTTTGGAGCTGAGGGAAGCCTATACAACATTAAGCAATTCTCAGGCAACTTTAGTTTGCAGTGGGAAATGAAGCAGTGCTTAGATGCTCCTAGAATTTGGAGGAATAGTGTTCTGACTAAACCAGGCCTGGTGATATATATCGGAAATTTTTGTTGAGCATTCTGAAGATAGTAGGGCTCGTGCTCTGCAAATAATGAAGAGGATAAGCACTAATTCCACTTTACTGAGAAGAAAGCGTAAGTTAAAAAAAATGAGTTGACAAAGGTCACAAAGGATGCCACTGTCAGCTGTGAGGTTAGAACTGAGGAATCTATTGTTTTCTGCTGTGGGAGGGGGAGAGAGGCAAGTCATCTTGTTTCACCTGAAACAGCAGGATTTCCCAATATACTTCCTGAAACAAGTCCTTCACTTCTGGTTCAGATGCATCATTTCTTTAGAAGACATCCAGCCCTAATGTCAAGATTTCTCCTGAAGAGAATTCCTCATGTAGGTATGCATACACACCCCATGTATGTCTGTAGTTGTTAGCTCTCTAGTGCTCAAAACTATATACAGATATGTTCTATTGCATTGTTTTGTGCCACAGTGCACGAAGCAAAGCTAGCAACTAAGTTTATGAAAAAACTTAGTTCCGAACCTTCTAGAATTTTAATTGAAGTGCATTATGTGCACCTTTAGAATACAATATATTGCTCTTAGATTTCCTACCAGGACCTGCTGTAATTAGCTTCTCTGATCTTGTTGTTCTTAAATTTTTCTATAAGCTCAGCTTTAAAGGGTGTATAGCCAAAGATTTACAGTAATTAGTACATTTATAACCTAATCTCTAACTGACTGACATCTTAGAGCTGTTGCATCTTTTCAGCTGATTAATGTGCCAGGAAATCAAATCAACCTAACAAGGACTTGGCTATCAGGTTGTTACTTAACTGTTGGCACAGAGTGGAGAGTTTTCAATAAAAGACTCTGAATTGCATTGTGTGAAAAGCAGGGTTATGTTTTTTACATATATACAGTAGATTCTTTTCATTAATAGTTTACATATGCAAGTGTATGTAATCTTCATTTTTATGCAAATCTCTCTGCAGCCCAGACAGGTGCATTTTCTGATCTCTATTCATCATCAAGAAATCCAATAACTTGGCTGTGTACCTACATCTGGTTAGAGTTTGACCCAATGTGCACTTAAGCATGGATTTCAAATATGGGCAGCAAGGAAATAGCTTATTTCCCCCCTGGCCTTTATAAAATGAAATGCAAAAAAGTAGTGTTAATGCAATGTTAATGTTGCAAGATCAAGCATTTAAAAGTCAGGAAATTCCAGAACTTGAGGTTGCTCCAGCAATGTTAAATTGGTATGTGGCCCACCCTGCATGTTTCAGGATATGCTTTAATAACAAAGAATAAAATGGTAAGGTTAATATATAAGAAAGCAAACTAACAGATGCTACCTGCATTCTAGCAGAATGTTTAAGGTTTTGGAATAAACAATTTCTGCCTAATGTTTGTTTAATGAAAGTTGGATTTTAAATGAAACTCTGTTCTGTGAAGAGAGTCTGCTTTCCATAGGGACCTTCAATTTTTCATTGTGTAAGTGCATACCTGAAGACCAAAATGTTTTCATATTTCATGGAATGCTCTTACAGAGCTGCATGGGAGGTATATTTCAGATGTCTCAGGCCCTTATTTTCCTCGAAGACCTGGGCTCCCCTGCTAGCCTGCATCTCCTACGGTGTAGTGTTGTGGCTCAGCAAGACAGAGAGGTCATAGTGCATTGTGGTCAGAGGCCAGGGAACCCTGCCTAAAGAGTACAATGGCAGCATGAGGTGCCTGAGCTGCAGATTCCATAAGACACTGTGGTGGGATTTCCATATCAAAATGTTCAGGTAGTGATCATTTCCCACAGTCAATATTTTATGTGTCTGTGTAAGGGGATATTTTCTGGCCATCTCTATTAGCTAGCAGATCATGAATATACTGCCTATGTAAGGAAATGCATGTCTCACTTTTTTCTTTACTTTCTTTTTTCCTTTTTAAAAAAATTATTTTTTCTTTTTTTTTTTTTTTTTTTTTTTTTTTTTTTTTTTTTTTTTTTTTTTTTTTTGATTTTTTTTTGATTTTTTGTTAAATCAAATCCGTTTCCAGCTCAGTAAAAGGCATTAGTTCTCAGGACTACAATAGGTCAGGCCAGGTGTCAAACTTCAATAATTTTTCACATATTTGTATATAAACATGTAGCTCCATTTTTTAGAAGTGGGAAAATTGTATGTTGAGCACATGAATATTGCTTCCCTTGCTGATCACATGAGTATATCAAGTGATTTTGTGCTAGCATTGGTAACAAGGGAGGTCACATTTGGGAATGGCCAAGAACAAAAATATTCAACCCTCCAAAGATTTGGCAACGATTCCTAAAGATTTGGAAATTAAGTAGAAGTTGTTTAATTTTCAGATCCCAGAGGGCTGGGCAACTCGAACTTCTACAGAGTTCAGTTTCAGCAGAGGAAACATACAAGTGCTCTCCCAAGAGAGATCTTCCCAGTTGAGACCTGAAAGATCTTTCCCCAGAAGGAACATGTTTTCCCTGAGAGAAATTCAGTGAACAATTGTATGCTTCTCATTTCTACTGAGAAAATGGTGATCCTTCCAGTAGAACTGTAATGCTTGTACATGGCCTGAGATGAGAAGGTATCAACACATATGAAAATCAAGTCATTCATTTAGGTATCTACATATGGATTTAGGTAACTTTCTCAAAAGTACCTAGGCAGGCAAGGTTCTTTGGGTAGATGTGATATCTTTTATTAGACCAACTAAATAGTTGGAAAAAAGTTCTTTGCAAACTTTTGGGCACAAACACTGTTTGTCAGGCATAGGAAGAGTCTGCTGGTGTTGTGCCAAAGGTAACTTGTTGCTTTTGAAAATAGCATATAGACTGCCAAGTCAGTTTGGCCCTTTCAAAACATCACCCATTGCACCTTAACTCTAGGCACTGGTTAGAAAAAATTGTCACCATGTTCAGAAGACGTCTGTGTTCTGTGAGAGTAATAATGATGAACAAAGAACCTAGTTAAAAAGTACCACATTTTAAGTTTTTAATTTCAAAATGCAAATGTAATATAGTTTCAAATGTTGAAATTATTTGAGGTTTTGTGCTGATGTAAAATAAAACTGGCAAAAGTTACAAAGTATGGCAAAAATATAGTATGCTTCCAACATGTCTGTTATTTGCAACCCTGCACTTATCTTGCATATGCTTTCCTCAAGCTCTCTTTAAAAATCACATTCCAAGCATATTGTGTTTTGGTTCTGCCACTGTTTTAAAGGAAGGTAACACAATATGGAAAGGACCAGGCAAAAGCTCTATAGTCTTGACACTTTTGACAGAGAAGAAACCTAAACTGTTTTGTTTTCATCTGACTTTGTCTAGAGGTCAGTGAGATTTCCAAGCTTTTGGCTTTTAATTGCATCCACTGTACATTTGTCATTTCCAATCAAAATACTACAAATAAAATCCATTATACATCTTTAGGTTTCTTGAAATATCAGTAACATTTGCATGCTTCTCTGAATAGCCAAAAGACAGAAATGTTTCGTTTCTTGCAACTCACCAATCCCGCTACCTTCCCCCATACAAAAGAGAAGGAAAAAAAACCCTTATAACTATAAACTGGTCTCCTGCTTGGATTAATTTACTTCACCAAAACAGTGACCATTGTCAAATGCCTTGCATCTCCATGGAAACAGTTGCCTTGGCCATAGACAAAGGTCTGCCTATAATACAATGCCATAAGAATTTCTGAGGACATAGACCCTGTTTAAATCACAGTACAAAGGCAAAAGTGTATATCTTATATTATTTCTGCCTGTCTGCTGCAGCTACTACGCCTTCATTCCAAAATAATATTTTTCAAATGAAGTAGCAGAAAACAGCTTTACATTTTTGTTATCCCTTCAAGCACAAAATAAAAAATGCCTGTGCTGCCACTACCTGATTCAATCAAGTGGAGTACATTGGATACCCACAGGCTACAAGTGCTGGAAAAAGCTGACTTGTATTTTAATTAATAATGCGATACACTGTCTCAATAGCTAGGCCCTTGGCGATCTGATTTGCTTTGTTCATTATTTGCTGTAAACAATTTTCAAACAACGTGTAGGCAACTATTTCTGAATTTCTGCTAATTCATAACATTAACTAAAAATGCAGGGTTTTTCTTGTACAAGAAAACAACTGATTAAACCTTTTAATCAACTCATGGAAAATATCAGACCAGTATGCTGCAAAGTAAAAGTGAGAATAAAAAATAACTGCCCACCAGGTTTTCAATGTCAGGCCCATTATTGGTTGTTAGTGCTACATTTTACCAGATAGTAAGCCTCGGTTTTGGTAAGATGATTATGTCTCAGGATGGGGTTAATGGCACTCTGAAAGTGAGTATGTTGGCTTTGAGGTTAGAGGAAGAAACCGTCTGTTGCCCATACTGTCATAGGGTGCAAAGCTATGGCATGTGGGCGGCATTAATAGTACAGCACTGTACACAATTATTTTGATAAAATGAGAAATGGGATATATCAGTAAAAGTAAATATTTAGATTATGGTAGTTAACAAAAGTTCTAATACTTTCCTCTGTATTCCTCACAAATTGTCTGGGCACCTTAGAAACAAAAGAAAAAAAAGAGACAACCCATGCTGGTATAACCCAAATAAATACCGCTCCATACTTTCCATCACCAGTTCAGCTGACTGCAAGTAGATCCGTGTCTTGCCTATATATTTCCATGTCAAATGGATCTGGGTCAAGTTAATCCACTACTGCCATCTCAGATGTTGCAATTCAGTTCCAGTCTCAAATCTCCCCATTGCGTAGATGCTTTAAACCTCAAAACCAGTAAGTGAGACATCCCAAGCCCCCTCTGTTACTTTCATAAGCTTTCTCAGAACTTCTCTGTGTGCATACTAAATGTCTAGTGTTTTAAATTCTTTGCAGACAATGTGGTAGAAAGTGAAAGAATATAGATTTTGGAAGGACATTTCTTAATGCACATTGACTGTACTCTTGAAGCACTTCAGAGTTAGAGTTTTTTTTCAAAATATCCTAGAATACACTTAACTCAGGGGCAGGCAATTATTTCGGGCAGAGGGCTACTTACTGAGTTTTGGCAATCCATTGAGGGCTGCATGACAGGCAGCCAGGGACAGATAAATATTAATTTTCTAAATTTTTGAGAGGCCTCGCGGGCCAGATAGAATAGCCTGGCGGCCCGCATCCACCCCTCATTTTGCCCACCCCTGACTTAACTAGTGGAAAATACCATTCCTCCTGTTTTCCAGTATGGTCAGGTAACCTACAAGACCTTCTGCCTTTACACTTTCCTCTGTATTATCTGTTTAGTACAGAAACATAAACTTTGCCCTTTGTCATATTTGCCCCATCTGTGGAATTGCATGGAGAAAAAAGAATTGGTGTACAGGGCAAATCAATAAATGTTAAACAATCCAATCTGCAGACTTGATGCTTCTTAGTGTCAGTCATTTCCTGAGTTTTCAATGGCTATTTCTCCACTGCTTTCCCAGTGCTCCTAGAAGTTGCTGCTCTTGAGCCTGCCCTGACCATGTTCTTCTAGTCACAAATGCCAGATTGGAAAATGAGACATGCCAGATGAAGAGAGCTTGAAAGCGGCTGGTGATGGGGTTCCCTCAGCAGCTTCATCACCTCCTTTTTAGGTTTGGTGGATGTGAACAGTAGCAGGTGCAGGGGGCATGCTCAAGACCAGCCCTTCCAGGGAACACCATGCACATGATGTACCATACCCAATCATCTTTCCCAGTCAAGGCAGCTATTAAAATTCAGAACAATACGGTTTGGGGCATATGAAACACAAGCTACGGCATTTGATGCACACTTAGTACTCTGCCATTCCTCTCCTGTCCTTAAACATGAGCAGATCAGGACTAACGAAGTACTCTAGAGGTCTTCTTATATATGTTTTTAGGATAGGACATCTGCCATCATATTTGCATTCTCCTTAATACAAATCACCTCTAAGTCATCACCTGGGGATCCTAGACTCCTTCATAATAATTTATTAGATGCAACCAGGTAAGAACACACAATAAAAGTCACACAAACAGAGGCAGTTGTAACTTCTTAAGTGTGCACAGAAAAGCATGACATTCCTTGTCAAGGAGGGTACAGATTTTTTTCATTGGGGAGCAATTCCTGGCTTTTTCCCCCCCCATGTCATTTGTTTACATCAGCACAAAACCTAACACATTGTTAGAGACACCTATGAAAATCATAAGGGATATGTATCCAAAAGTATGTCTGCACTACAGACCATAGCATGTTATAGATATACACAAGCTAATTTTAAACTAGCTGGCTCAATACTGTTAATGGTATGAACATGATAGTAGAGTGTTCCATGTGAGCTAATTTATTTACCTGGCTTCTTAGTACCTAATTAGTTAACTTCAAGCTAGCCCAAACATATCTACAATGCACTGCACTCTGCAGTGCAGAAAAACCCAGAGTCTGGATTCGCAAGAACTTGACTTTTACTTAAAATTTCTTCCCATTTACAGAAGTTTCTTTAGGATTTTCCATCCACCCCATCTTTTATTCACATTGTTAGGCAACAGACACTGTAAAGTAGCTACAATGAGGAATACATCTGCAGTAACCTCCCCCACCACATACACTTGCACCCACACAAAGGGCATGTCTACACAAGGCATATGGTGCCTTTGTTACTGCACCATCATTTAGTACTTCCTTTTGCACCCTGGAAGTACTAAAAGACAGCACACACAGTATTATGGATAGGCTAATTGGTAAAACACCCAACTTACATAGAAGTTCTTCATTCTGAGACATAAGGTATAGATACAACAACAGCATTAGATTGTTACAGCCCACACAAAATATGATAGTCCCATCTTTCTTAAGCATCAGCCCATGATATGATGCTCATGAACTATGTGAAGGCTGAATTACCTCCAACACTATCATTTTATTGTCATCTTATTCAGGTTCTAAACTATTTTCTCAGTGACTCCAAAGGGAAAACTACAAATTCGTCATCCTCTCTACCTAGTAACAGTAAGTCTGGTATATCCAGGCTTGCTGAAAATGATATAAGCCTGCAAAACCTCTCTGATCAGTGCTTGCTGCATAGGTGTCAGGTGTTCAGAAAGGCAGATGGCATCCAGTGAGAGACTTGGGTCTGTTTTGATCCCCGGTTCCACTGAAGTATTCTTTTGCTCCTGTTGCCCATGGCTGTCAGATCCAGCTGTTTCTCCACTCTGAGGAGATTTCTATCTTACACCAGCAGCTTCTTCCAATCCAGACCTGGTTGCTCTGGGACTTCCTTCCTCAGTGGAGGTCAATCTTCCTGTCAGGAACTCCCCAGTTGAGTCCCCCGGATATCTGTAACAGCATCCCCTTGGTCTGTATTTCCTGCAGGGGAAGTGGTAACCTCCAGGCCCTAGTCTGATTCTGGTCATCTTAAACAGAAGATATACCACTTCTGGCTTTTTAAGATGGGTGGTAGGCAGACCTCTTCTGCAATCAGAAGTTCACAAACCAATCTTTCCTAAGATCATGGGCCTGGGTAAAGAGCGGTAACTGTTTCTAATGCTGCAACCTTAGTAGGCACTGTGACCTCAAGCTATTTCTATCATCCCTCACTGGGACATGGTGTGACATCACTAGTGCCCAAGACCTCCCAAGTTCCCCCAGCCACTTGCTTCTGGCAGCCCATGCTCTGAGTTCTGATCTTCTTAGGGCTAGATCTTCAGGAAAGTAATGAACCATGGAATTGAGCAAAGGAATTTCTTAATCCTTGTGACTTTCCTCTCAAGGGTCAAGTATATAAAAGTGTGCAGTTACATATCTACACTACACATGTAAATTGGCTTTTATGCATAAATGGCATGTGAACATTGAATAGAAAATACTACAAGTAGAGAAAATGTGCATAAAACACTACAGCAGTCACATACACAACTAGCCACTCGCATACACAAATTAAGTTACTATTCATGTAGAGGCAGGTGCAAAGTTTTATACATATGCCTTGACCTGCTTATTTTGAAAAATCAGTTCCTAACTCTGAAAATGTTTGTTTACATTATTGTGCTCTTGATTGATCACAGAAAAAAAATACTTTAAATGTAATTAGTGATTTGAAGGAAAAATGTATATTTTAATGTGTTTACATATTTCAGTTCTGCACATAATTTAGTTACTTGCAGCTTTTCTCCATAATATGCTATATGTGCCTTGCTCACCTAAAAAAAAAATCGAGGCTGGGTTAAAAGCTGGGTGATTGACAACTTAGTTCCGTAAAAAGGATACAGTTGCAAAAGAGTATCCCCAAGGTCTGTCAGACTCAACCTAGATTTCTGGAAGTTAGGAACAAGAAACAACCCCCTTACTGAGGGTCCAGTGTTGCCCTTTGATTGGGATTAAGAGGTATCAGTGGTCAGCCTGCATTTCACCCTCCCCACCCAAGATAGGAACTCCTTCACTCGTATATCCAATAAGAACATGGATGCTAACCAGTGGCATGACCTGCCCTCCAAAGGGTGGGGTCAGGGATCTGACACCTTCATATCACTTAGGGAAAGTCCATACTGCCTCTGCTGAGCCTGCGACAGCCACTGAGAATCAAACCCTGTTCACTCACTTCTATTCTGTATGTCCAAGCTAGGCAGAGTAAATAACTTAAGGGTGTCCTGAACCTGTGTACAGTGATCAAAGACAGATACAAAGAGGTGTGCTTTGAGATGCATATAAAGTGTTCCCTTCACACACTCATTTGAATTATTTTACCTCTCTATCCTGCATATGCAGAATGTCATAGAGAACAATCACTGGCACTACACTTCTGCTTAGGCATCTGAAGTCTTTACAGGAGCAAAGGTATGAATTACCCTTTGTAAGTGTTGTTCTGAGTACTTCCCTACCACAGCTCAACACAACAGTACAACAAGTGCTTTCTAATAATGAAAAAGGATTTACTAAAGTTAGTGGCACTGCCATATAGCCTATGCACCCCAAGGAACACACATTCTCAGAAATGATCTTGTAAGACTGAAAAGTATGAAGCAGAGGAACGCCTCTCTATTTTAACATGTGCATCATCATGATGTACGCAAAGCAATACAACGGAGATACATGCCCACAATGTAAGATAAGTGTCAAAATAGCTAGCACTGAATGCTCTGGTGAATGTGTAAAAATATCACAGAGTCACACAGAAAAATGGACCAGAAATAAGAATACGTGCTTTGAAATAGCTCACCATCTGCTGCAGAAAAACTGATGCAATAGCAGCCAATCCAGCAGTATATGTTAGATGGGAGAGACCTCCTCTTCCCAAATACCTTCAGGCATTCTATTCATTAAGAACTAAAGGGACGCCACTTGTTCTGCTACAGCAAGAGACCCGGCATAAGGTTTTTGCCATAAATATTTTGTGCTTCCATCTCTTCATCAGTCCACCATTGCTCAGAGTATCCTGGTGCCTCAGTTCTAATGAGTCCAATCCTCATGTTTTTATGGAAGCTGATCACTGATGTTATAAATAAACTATTACAAAATACATGGGATGAATCCTGGCCTTAATAAACAGCAAAACTCTTATTAACTTCAGTAGAGCAGGACATCATCCATGGTGGCCATACACATTTGTCTTTTCCAGATAAACTATTTATATTGTAAGTATACAAGTATGTATTTTCACCTTAAAGTCTAACTCCTTATGTTGCAGGTTATGTTGTGTACACCAGCCATGCACTTGACTTGAGCTTCCATTGTTACTCACAGGATGCAATTTTACAACATAGTTTAACATGTCTGATAGTGAAGTCTGATAGCTCATTGCTAATGAAAGTTCATGCAACTGCAAATGCAAGAAATTAAAACTGAACTAGGCATACGTCCCCTATGGGGTAACGCTTCAGTTAATTAATCTATTTCTAACAAATACTTTGTGCCCAAGCATTTGGTAGTTAAAAAGTGGCTTTAGACTGTCAAGTCACACAATTATTGACTATTGGTCAAATTTGAAAGCTCTGACTCTGTCCTTAGTTAGTCAAAGCTCCCAGTGAGTAAGGACAGGATGAAAACCAATAATTTCAGAATGTTGCCTTATAACTGTATGTAATCATGAAACTGCTTCAAGATCCTGAAGCATGTTATTTTGTTCATGTTTATCCCATGTATTATAAACAATTATTCTTCCTGCAAGGAAAAAAATACAGGGTGAGCCAACAGCTTCCAGATTCAAGAAACTGAACTGTTACAAATAGCAACAAAGGGAATTTTAATTTGGGAGTATATTAAAGCCAAGTTTTACAAATATATTCTTCAGGGCTTATGAATTTTAAGTGCAATAAAGTTATATACCAAATAAGAACTGATATATAGATATTTTATTCATTAATCACATACTAATTTGATGTATGAGAAATTTCAGTCATGGAGAGCATGCAGCTGACAAAAATGCATACAGGCGATTGTAAAAGTGTGTCATTCCAGAGAAGGTGAATTAGGTGATCTTTTTATTTTTTATTCCAACCTTTTCTCTTCTCCCTTCCCACATGCAAAAAAAAATTTTTTTTCAAAGGTACTAAGGAAGGTTAGGGAAACTGGTTTGCTTTCCCAAATGAATATCCTTAAGTCATATATGCTATAATATATTTGCATTTTAAAATAAATAGCCCTCATACAAACAAATTTAAAATTATTATTTATGCCTTATAAAGCTATGTTACCCTGCAGTACTGCCAAAAGGTCAACCATTGCCTCAAACTTTGCTGTGTATACAGTGACCTGGAAGTACCATTGATAATGACCCTATGACTGCAAGTCTTGAAGACTTAATCATCTGACATACAAGCAGCCCTAAGGCATTCATATTTGGCATTTTCCTTATTGAAATGTACACAGACAATAAGCATTTTAAACAATTCAAAGCTGCATGCCTAAAATAGTCATTGGACCACAGATCCCTTTTTGCAACAGACTTCTCACTATTTCAGCTCTTTCAATTTGATGAGCAAGTAAGCTAACGAAACAATCTGATGCATCTGGAGCTAGAAGCTAGCTGCATTTAGTATTGGCATTTGCTCCATATTGCAAGAAGCATGTGCGTCATCTGGAACTTAATTACTATATCACACCAGCCAAATCTGATGCACAGCCTCTTTTAGGAGGAGTTCATAAAAACCAAAAAGCCAAACAAAACAAAAAAAGAAAAAACAACTCCCAACCTTAAAAAAAGCCTCAACTTTCTCTGAAAATGAAATTTCAATGGAAAGCTTCAGATTAACATAATGTAACTACAATTATATCATCTCGTACTACTCGGTAGTTATTCACACTGTTCCATCATGAGAAATAGAACAGTCTAGAAGCTTTTTGGAAAATGGCTCCACATATAATGGGTGAACACAATATGGATTGTCTTGGTTTGGTTTTACTAAACCAAACTCATTAAGAAGATCCTGCACATTGAAAACCACCCTTAATGTTGCCTGCCTTCAGATAATTATGGAATATGAAGTCACGGTAATTTTCCATAAGTATGAAGTAGAATATTTAATAAACTATTTAGGAATACTTTCAAGATTGCCATATGTTATAATATGAGAGTCATGAAACAGGCTCAGAAGGAGCTACTTTCTGGAGTGTATTTATGAGTCAATGAATAGCTGACATTCCTCCAGAGACATATATGCAGTATTTTAGTCTTAAAGGCAGTTGTTCATTTAGGACCAGATTGCACCTGGACCAGTCTGACCATGCAGCTGTGCCAAGGTCCTAGCTTGCAACAAGGAGGGTGCAGCACACCCTATACTCTCCAAGGGCACTTTTACACATCCTCTGGATGTGCAGGGGCAGCGCTTTTATTAGAGCAGCTCCGGGAGCCGCTCCAATTAAAGTGCCGCAGTATCTCATGTATCGGCATCCCCGCACTTCAAAAATCCCTGCATTCAACAAGCTTTAGTTCACCGCCATTGTGAAGTGCAGGGACACTGATACATGAGACACAGGAGGCTGCTGGAGCGTGGAAATTGTCATGCTCTGGTGCATTGTAATTACAGTGAATTCAAGCAGCCTCTGCACTTACATACAGGCACCCCAATGTAGCTAGCGAGTGATTAGAGGTTGTAAAAAGGATGGCTGAGGCATATGTAGGGTGTCCCAGGTGCTGCCCACTGCAGTTGGGTTGGCTTGAAGAAGAAAGAGCATCCCCCCTGTTCAGATGCCTTTCTTATTGGTGCAAGAGTCACAATTCCTTTCCAAGCCTCATCCTGCAAAAGCACATGCTTAGTGCAACCTATATTCAAGTAACAATTCCACATAGGTCAGGGCCGTCCAACTTCAGAGCCACCAGGGGTGGCACCCTGCATAGGTCATATGCTCTGGGCCTTGAATGGGCTACATACCATGGGGGCTGCACAGGCTTCTCAGAACCACCACCAAGTGCAGCTCCCATGCCTCTGAAACAGTGCAGTCCCCCCACCCTCCTCACTACTGCCATGTGAGCAACAAAAGCCCCCTTCCTTCCCCACCTCCCATTGTGCAAGCCTCCTTGCTGGCACCCCCATGGCTTCCCCTCCCTGTTGCTGCCACACAAGCAGCATGAGTCCCCCTGCTGGCACATGGCCAGCAAGTTCACCAGGCCTCCTGCCATGCTGTTCTACCCCAGAGACTCGGGATGCTGCTGCTTCTGGAACAATGGAGGCAACAGCAGCCAGGCAGGAGCCTGGAGGCCTCATGTTAACCCCTGGCTGGCCAGATGCATACCCTTCCCTCCCCCCACTGGTTGCTTGCTAGACAACCCTGGTTTTTAGCTCATAATTCATCACCCAAATAACAATAATTACAAATATTATTGTAGGGTATAATTGGGGGTCATGGTATATTAGATCTAGTTTTAAAAGAACTTGAAACAAAGCAAGGGAGGATGATAAACCATTTGTGGTTTAGCAGTTGGCTGAGCATGTTCAACATTTTAAATTCAAAACATGTCAAGTAGCTTTAACTGATGTCTACTATGTCACATGGCATTGTGTCTATACCTTCATTCTGTTAACATGTGAGTTTACCATCATAAATCAGGCTATTTAGATAATTTTGCTACTAAATGGACTCCTCATCTTGGAAAGTCTTGGTACTTTTCAGTAGGAAAAAGGAGTAATTGGTCTTCAGGTGGAATGGAGCCTTTGCTGCACTTTTGGAGCATCTGCTGATACACAAAAATGGAAGATAGTTCCTCAGAACTAGATATCATATTAATACATTGGTCAGGCAATAACCAATCTAGAATGTCATTGCTTTGATTGTGTAAGATGACAGTACAAATTAAAATCTGAGGAAAGCAGGACTACGTGTAAACTCCACTGAAATCAAGAGACTTTCACCTTGTTATATCTTAGTTCCAAATGTGCCCCCTGCTTCTCATGCTGATGAGACTCAGTATACATACTGAGTCTTACACAAAGAATATAACATCGATCATATAGGCAGAAATTAGAGTCTTATAGGCTCAGCCCATGAAAGCTCTGCAGGATGACAAGGGTCTTCATTCAGAATTGAACTAAAACACATCCTTAAACCCCAATGGAGCTTCAAATTAAGTGTGTTCACAGGTGCCTTACTAAATGGGGACCTACTGAACCTAAAGCCTTAAATATTTAATTGGAGAATCCATAGTGATACAGATATTTAGAAAAAAAAATCAACACTCATATTTCTATGGTATCATGACTGCTGTGTTTTGTCACAGTGTTTAATATCTTTCATGCCTTCATATTTTTTCCATTTTTTTAAGGTTTGAGGGATTTATTCTTAACGCAAAAAACCACAGGGAAATGTAGCAAAGTGATGTCTCTCTTCTGCATTTCACAATTGCTAAGAATCAAGAAAACAATCCTATACACTTTCCGTGTCTGCCATTATAATAAACTGTACATTAGTTTCATTCAGTGGCTCCAGCCTCTGGCTATCCATTGCACTGTATATTAGTTTTAAATACACATTGCTTGCAATAACACTATAGTGAGAGCTGTGCCTCAAGTTAAGAAATGGTTAGGATTGCTTTACATTTGCAGTTCCATTGAAAACATTTATTCAATCAAAGGGAAAAATAAATGTGGTCCCTCAGCTCTGTCAAGTATAAACTGTTATTGATCCCCTAAATGAAATTTGTCCATGCTGATCGATCAAACACATTATCTTTTTTCCCCAGTCTATTACCAGCAATTGGAAACTTTCAAGCATCAATAGCAGCTTGACCACATGTGATTGTAAATTTAGCCTATCAGCTTCCAAAATCTGAATTATTCTGGTTCTCCCTCCTCCCTGCAAATGGCTGAACACCTGCATTATAACAATATTTTTCCTGAGCCGAAGGTTAGAAAAAATTTAATTTAATAAAACGTTGAAAATTGTTTGTGTCATATAAAACTCAAGCAGCATGGTAATGGCTGTTAGGCAGGAAGGAGGGAGTCACTGATTACACTATAAACTTTAGTGTCAAATATGTCCTGATGACGTTCTTGAACACTGATGTGTATCTTGCCTTACTTCAAATAAACTGTTAACTATGTTTGATACAGGACAAGACTCCAGACTTTCCTTCCATTTGTTTCCTTTTCTAGCCACTGGCTGCTTTTATTCATTAGCTTGTTAACAGAAAATAATCTGTATGGCACGAAGTCTGAGACATCTGAACATGAACTATGTGGTACCCAGTGCTGTTTCAAGGGTGCGTATCAAGAAAGCTTGTCAGTATCAAGTTGAAGTGAGAGAAGTTATGGAGCTTCCACCAACCTGGTATTCTGGGCTTTTCTCACCCTTTTATGCTTAGCCTTATCTTACTAAACAGAATTCTTAACATTGGAGCATCCTTCTATATTTTTTAATGTTAAGTATCTGCTTAAAGTGCCTTGCTAGATCAGGTTGCTACTAAGGGTAAATGGTTCAACAGCTTTAAGATGTTTGTGGCTGTTCCTTCCTAAAAGGAAAGAGGGGTCAGGCAGGTGGGCAGCTGATTACAGTATAAGTCCTCTTGCTGGTGACTGGAGCCATTGTATGCCAGTCCTATATATGACTGATATACAACTTAAACTGGGGTCTTTATAGGCTGATGATGTACCAAATGAGCAAATGCAGAATCTACCTCAAGAACATCCAATGTGCTGTGCACCAAAGCTTTTCTTATCTGGGTGTTACTTTTTACAAAACTTTCAGGCATGTCACTATCTAGCTTGTTCCTGGAGGATAAATGAGATAAACTTAGCATATGCCACATATTCTTAAATGTTGAAAGCACCTATGGTAAAAACATAACATTCATTTTTCTTGTTGCCTAATGGCACAGAAGTCTCACATCCTCTTTTGAACCACTTTCTTAATGGTATCATATAGCATTACCATTTAGCTACAGAAATTATGCAAAGACAGGCATCTGAGGTAAGCACAGTATGTTACAAGGTAAATATAGATACTTTGCACTGAACATCTAAGTGGTTAAAATGGTCAAATAACAGTTCCTATGTTCCTTGTTAATTATTTTCACAACCCAGAAAAAAAAAAGCGAGCTCTTATTCCAACTACGGATCTTTTCTTTTCTTTTCTTTTAAACCAAAGGGTGTGGAAACATCCTGTTACATGAATCTGGTTTGTTTGAAAGTTCAACAGATTACAACTTGACTACCTGTCAGTATTGTTCATGGGGAAATCTTTCCTCCATATAGAAAATTTACACCTCCTTTGGCTATTTGGAATGGAATGTTACTCTGAAGAACGATAGATACATTTCTGTTATTTGACTAACATAGATGGCACCTGCAAAAGAGTTTTATAATTTTTGTACAAATAACGTATGGTTTTCCAATCCTGTTTTTACCTGCTGTTCTAATTGGCAGCATACCTGCCTCTGGATGTAGCTTAATCAGATTTTTTAAAATCAATTTGCTTTACAGCCATTTTGTGCTCATCTGAAGCGAACTCCCAACAGTTCAATAGAGTTCAGATCTTCAAAAAGAACTTAATTTCAGGTAGGCTGTGGAAAAAAAAGTAACTCTCATCTCTTAATAGCCATCATGAGGGACTTTCTCTCTACTGCTGTCAATAGCTCATATGTTTGTCTTCTGTCTTGCTGATAGGTAATAATTTTCCAAGCAAGCTTAGGGAGCTGTGACTCTTTATTAAAACTAATAAGAGAGGGAGTCACAGGTTTTTAAAAATCACTCAGCAAATTATTACTGACAACTCTCTCTTGAATCACTAAGTAGAAGAAAAGCAATGAGAAGTTAAAATGCCCTGTTTGAAGCACGTTGATTATTTTCAGCAATGGGTTTTTGAGAGAGACATTTTTTTAAATGAAATTTCATACTGCAATAGTGCTTTACACTGTGAATAAGGTAGTCTAAACCTCACCTGAAATAATAGAGGTTTAAATATAAATTGTTATAAACAGATTTTGGCTAAACCAAAAGCAACTAAGTATGAACCACTATGCTATTCCATTCAGGGCCAGATCCAGAGGGAGTAAAGTGGTATAGCTGCACCCCCACCTTTGGCTATGTCACGTTTGAATTCTCTGCATGGGGTCTTCCCAGAGTCTCTGCTTTCATGTGACTCTGGAGCCCAGAGGGTGAACACTGCCACTACTAATCACTCTCTCCTTTGCCCTGAATTCAGCAGGGAGGGAGAGGGGAAAGGCAAACAGCAGCAGCACACACCCTTCTGGAGTCTTTGAGAGCAGGGGCTCTAGCCAGAACCTGCCCTATCAGCTGGTCGGCTCAGAGCTCACCGCACTTGTACAGCTCTTGCAGAAGTCTGTGCAGACCAGGCTCACTGGGCATGTGCAAAAAAGCCAAAGTCAGGGGCGGGGGAGCTGATCTCCTTTGCCTCGTTCCGTAATCTGTTACTGATTGCATAAAAAGATGAATAAGTTACTAATTACTACATTATTAATATATTTTTCATTGCTGAAACCTCTTGGATACTTCTTAATGTGCTCTTCAAGGCATTCAATATGTAGAGCATATTCATAGTACATGTTATTAGATCCACAATAAAGCTGGTTTGCTACTGAAGATCTCTATGTTTTGTTAACTTTTAGAAATGCAAAAAAGTAATTCTATTTTTAAATAAAAACACTTTCCCTTACAATATTTATACTTTTGAGTCCCCAGGTTACATTTTCTCATAAAGATGCTCATCGTAAAAAGAATGAAAGTTTGAATGCATGCACGAAATGTCATATTTTTTCAGAATTCAGGCAGAAGTACCATAACAGCCATCTCTAACACTTCTTAGTGCTTTTATAGCTTTTCCTGGTCATTGATGAAGGTATTGGATACATTAGGTTAAGGAAAGATCTCTACTCAACCTTTCTAGTAACTCCCCCATTAGATATTTCCTATTTAAAAGTGATTTTTGATGATTTCCAGTTAACATTCTGGTCTGCAAGCTGTATCAGCCACATCAATGTTACATACAATAATTCCCAAAGATTAGATTTACATGAAGAACAGAAGACCACTGAAGATACAGATCATCTTTTTTCAATTTATGGTACTGCAATTGTGTTTTATATTCCAAAATGATGTAAACATAATGTAACAATATCCAATGGCCTCAGGGAATAACGAGCCTTTTCAAGGGACAGGTATGGTATCCTTTTACAACTCTGACCTGGGAAACAATTCACACATTTTGCCTGCCTATACACATGCTCAGGGGTCAGGCGTTAAGGGTATTTTAATTAGAGCAGTTCCCAGACAGCTGCTCTAATTAAAATGCTTCACCATCAAGTGTATTAAGCCTCTGCATGTTTAAAAATGGCTGTGGGATGCTATATCTAAATCTCATTAAATGAAGTTTAGATAAAGTAGCCCCACAGCCATTTTAAAATGTGTGGGGGCTAAATATATGTGATGATGAAGTGACACTGGAGCATTCTGATTAGAGCACAAAGCAGACTCAATTAATTGAATCCACTCCTACAGGTTTTAACTGGAACACAAACAGCACATGTATACATAGCATTTAAGGCCATTATGCTCATCTCAGCTGGCCTCTTGCCTTACACAGGCCAGAGAATTTCACCCAGCAATTCCTGCATCAAGTCGGTAACCTCTGCAATGAGTTCCTGAACTTTTATGACTTTTCATTGTGTCTTTAAGCAATGGAAGTTTCATCACGAAATCCTGATGCAGGTTGTTTCAATGGTAATTACTGATATGCTTGTTATTAAAATTGTGCTCCTATTTTTTGTCTGAGTTTACCTAATTTCTAACCACTGAATTCTGTTAAGCTGCTTTCATTAGACTAAACAACTGTAGTAATCTCATTCTTCCCTTGGATAAATTAGACTGAGGTCTATCACTCTGTGCCATGATTTTCAGACCTCTAATTAACATTATAGGTATCTTCTTTTCAGTTCTTCAGAATTATAAAAGAAGTGCAGCCACCAGAGCTGGATATAGTAGTCCAGCAACAATTCACAACTCACTATTGTTTACTAATACCCACTAGCCTACTCCTACTTTATATTTCCCTCTGTATGCATCTAAGGATCTCATTTATTCTTCTAGCTATAGCTTTGTAAACCTCATGTTCAGTTAGTTTAAAATGGGCTATACTGATTTTGTACAGTACGACTTGTTCAGAATGTCACATGGGACAAAGTCTATGACTATTGTGTCATCACAGTTACCTCTAACTACCAAATGTCTAATCTCATGCAAAATTATCTGGATGTAGGTCATAAGTACCAGTTTCTTACTAACATCACATATAAAAATGCTATTATTTTCCTCTGAGAGGTAGCCCTCTTTCCAATGGAGTATCCACCTCTGTGCTGAAAACTGGTTTCCTTTATTTGGTCTGTACCATGTAATAATTCTTTACCTTTACAGCCTGTAAAATCTTGCCATTAGCTCCATTCAGAACTCCCAATGACTTCACTGAGAGTTCTACATGTAGCACTTAGCACATCACAATGTAGGTACAGAATATCATGAGGATAAAGAGAAGTGTTATTTTTGTCACTCCCAAAACTTAAAATCAAGACAAACCAAAGTTTGCAAAAGTTTAGTGAAAAAAAAAAAAAAAATCAGACTTGAGAATATCTTTGAGAAAGAAAGATAGTTCTGGTTTCCTTTTTGACTAACTAAAGCTTCCAGTGGAATTTATAAAAAAACCCACCATTGATCCACCAATGAACAGCAGTGCCCTCTGAGGTGGAAAGTAGCAGTTTTTCTGTTGGGCAAGTTTCAGAAAAGTTCTTAGAAAAAGTGTAAAATGTTTCCAGTTGAAACTACAGAACCACAAATTCCACCAATGATGAAAAGCTTTGATGTTTTCCATAGTGCAAAAAGAAGAAATGTAAATTTCTAACAATGTTCTATAGAGATGGGGGGAAGGAGAGAGGAAAGAGAAGCCCTTCCAAGTGTTTTCATTTGCTACATACACCAGAATGGATGACTGATAAAAAAGCCATATTTTCTCCCAATGCTAATGCCTATAAAGTTAATTTCTATCAAAGTTCAAGCAACAACATTTCAATTTTTCTAAGAAAAAGTCTATCTCCCTGGCAGATACAGTATCATTTGAATATTCCACATGTAATTCCACTTCATTGCTCCCTGTCTATTTAAGCTCTTTTTGAAAGCTATAATTACATAAACAGAGATCCTCCCACACTCTGACTGGTGGAAAAATACATATTAACTCCAGACGTGCTGTGGGTGTTTTGTGCCTTTTTTAAAGCAAGTTTCTTATCTGCCAGAAACTATTAAGCCCCACGTAGAATGGCAATAGCACATGGAACCCAAAATTTGAGATGGCCATTGTCACTCACTGATCTGTTTAATTCTCATCTTTCTTGCTATTCTTTCTTGCTTATAATGTTTCTTGAAACTAATACTATTTTACCAGAACATTTTGCTCTCCAAATAGTGCAAATATTGTCTTGATGATTGATGTACTATGGCTTATTTCACTTGAGGAGATCTGATCAATCTTATATATGTGAATGCATCACTGCCATAAGGCAGCACAGGAAACACTTCCTTTCACAAATTTCCTTGTACAACTTTATTTGTGGATTTATGGCCAAAGTCTGGTTTCACTTACAGCAGGATATCTGGAGCAATTCCAAAGATGTCATTTCAGATGCACAAGTATAAACACCACAGAAAGAGTGACAGGGAAATCAGAGCCATAGATTTCACATTGAACTTATTTAAAAAATAGTTTCTGTGATTACAAACTCACAAGTCATAATGCTCAGCTAATGTAAGTTTACACAGCTTCAGCAAAGCTCAATGGAAGCACGCTAATTTACTCCAGTTGTTAATGTAATCTACATATGGTATTCAAAATAATCTGTCCCAAAATATGAATTTTTTTTCTCGGTTCTTCATAAAATTCCATTCAAGCAAAGCTCTTAGTGTTCAAGTGAAAACAAGAAATAGGTTTCTCCTGAGGGGGCTTTTATTGGGAATCTAGGTGAATAAGCTGGCTTTCTAGGAACAGGCTATAGCCTAGAACAAAGCTGCTTTAAATTTACTAAGTGTACCAGTTAGCATCTCATGTAGATGCACCCAGTGATAGGCAAAGTGATGACTGGTATAAAACTCAGTCTCTCATAAGCTAAATTACCACTATCACTATCCATCCTAAGATACTAACATCACTTAGTTCCAGTATTTTGCTTTCTCATTGTCCCTCCTGTTCAGTGATGGTTGTTATGCTGGTATAGTTTAAAATATTAGACTCCAACTAACTTTTGACACACACAAATTTTAAAGAAAAAAGGAATGCTAGGAAAGTGAGGGATAATAGGCTTGGTTATCAGTCCCTACTAGACACTACTCTCTTCTCTATCACAAAAAGTTTTAGGTTTGAGGAAAATGCCATCCAATTATAAGTATAGCTTTCACTTCTATGTCAAGTGACTATCTGACTTTCCTCAAAAGAGGTGGAGTGTGGTTGTAACTGTGGTGGTTCAGGAAATATATGAAAAGTAAGGGGACGGAGGTTACATGTGTGTATGGCAGGGGGGGAGGTGGTGACAAGGCAGCATTTATGCGCTGCCACAAGAGACTAAAAGACAAGCAGATGCCACAGAGCGTGGAGTCTCTACATGCTACAATACTTGCTATGGTGGGGTTTCAAGCTCCGGACTCTAATCACTGGTGCTGGCTGTGGTGGGGAAAAGAAGCAGACTAGAAGTTACACCAATAGGCTCAAACAGCTGGGAGAGTTAAATGCCTGGTCAGGCAGGAGTTTGTCTTCCATAGAGAGGAGAAGCTGGCAGGGGCGAGCCTCCTGAGACTGCACGGAGGTGCAGTGTTTAGCTGACCAGACCAAGGCGGCGGTGAGTAGAAGAGCAAGGATTTGGCTTACATGGCGTGATATTGAATGCGAAAGGGTCCCTCGGTGTCCAACAGGGATTCTTAGTGGTGAGTGAGGGTACTTCAGGAGGATTACCTGGAAGAGGGAAGAAAACATGGGACGGATAAGGGTTAACCTTGTGACAAAGGAATTCCCTGTGAGTATGGAGACAATTAAAGGGCCGGGGGCATCAGGGACATTGATGGGTAACTTGCAGTGCTGGCTGATGTCCTGAGAGCCCAACTGCCCATGAATGAGGGCATGAACTATTTGCTTAGGAGGAACCCGGAGTACCTCTGGGAAATAGAAGGAAGTAAACAATATTGCAACTAATGAGACTGTGGAAGCCCTTTGGGAGGGTATGCCATATCATTGAATACACCTGATGTTTCAGGCACCAAAGACTGAGCTAGAATATTCAATTAAGAATGTAGACAAGGTCTTCAATGAAGAAGGCATCCGGAACATCTGGAGTTGTAAGGGCAGGGGTTGGGGATAGGGATGGAGGAGCCCTGCGAAGGAGACCAAATGGCCAACTAAGTTGCATTAAAGTCCAGCTGATCTACCTCCCTAGTTTTACATCTTCCTTTTTGGGTTTTATGTTTTTGGAACAAGGCATGGTAAGCGAGTTCCAGAAAGGGGGGCCATCAGGTCCTGGCAGATTGACTGTAATATATGAATATCAGAAACAAGATCTTCTACAGTGTGCAATATTTTATTGGACCAACTGAATAGTTCAAAGATGTATACATGAAGAAGGGCACTTTGTGCCTGAAAACCTGCCCAACATCCCTGCCTATCATGCAGTTAATCCAATAAAATCTAGCACAAAAAAACTCTTGCCCCTCACACATTTCATTAGAATTATTTCTAGATGAACAGTGTTTGAATCTGAAGAGAATATCTTTGCTATTGAATAATACCAATAGTCTTTGCTTACATCATTCCTTATCTTTAAAGTCCAGATTGTGGTGCAGTTAAGCTGTTTTTACTCCATGTGAAAGCTCATAGTAATAATTGACATTATTTATCGACTAAGTTGAAAACATATGATTAAACATAGCAAAATTATGGCTATATATATGTGCTTGGACAGGTTCAGTAAAAGACTGTATTCCTTCATGTTTTGATAGAAGTATTGAGTATGGGTAGTAAAATGTAGAAGCTGCAGACTGTTATTATGGAATAGTTTTCTTAGAAATTAAACCTAAATTCAATTTTAAAGTAATTTGCATTTCTCAAATTCATTCTGAATAATGGTTTAAATTTTAAAGCCCAAAGTAATACAAAATGTAGGTGATTTCATACCACCTTTTCACAGGCCTCCCAGAATCTTTATTCAAAAGTCAAGGTGAACCATCCTGCTATCCTCAAATAACAATGAATATTTTGGACCAAACCACATGGCCTTGTTTTGGTTTGATGAATATTTTGTGCTAGCTGGTCACACAGTAGATCTTTCAATTCCCACAGAACGGTCTGTTTTATAATCAAAATGAAATCAAACAAAACCACAGGCTAAGAATAAAGTGGAACAAAATGCACTAGTTTTGCTTCTGAGATTTGTCTTTGCCATATGGATTTGAGTGGAATTAAAATGTAAAACAGAACTCAAATGGCTATAAATCTATGAAAAAACATTACATGAAACCAAAACCAGTAGGCTTCAGACAAGTCAAATGATCCATTTGTTCAGGAGTACTTTGCTAGCACTTGGATAAGCTGAATATTTCAATGCTGGACAAATCCCTAGTGCAAAATTACGCCAGTAATAACACAATCAATAGGGGACATTTATAAATTGTTTTGGGTCCTTACTTTTCCAAAGTAATGGTAATTTCTTCTCTCTCGCATCCTACTGACAAATCAATCAACGTTTTACTCACTTTTATGAAAAGGTATTTTTGTACAGAATGTTACAATTGACAAGTATGGTAGGAAGTTGAATCTGCAACTAGCTGTTCATTCTCATGTTAACAAATGAATGAAATATTTATTATACTAGCTAGATGTGTTGACTGTAAGTGCCTTTGACATTAGCAAAAACTCCTTTCAAAACAGCCTCCTGAAAATGAGTTCTCAGCTCTGATCTGAGTCATATTTTGCCACTGGCCTTTGCAGACACTCCCACTGACCTCAAAGAAAAGCCTATGTTCTCAATATTGTTGAAAAGTCCTTACTTTTCTGATTCTGAGTAAATTAGGAATATTTCAAGAGCAATAAGTAACATTACATTTGTGTGACAGAAGAATCAGGCCCCATTATGATCATTAGTGTCTAAAAATTGTTTCTGTCAGGAGGCATACAGTTAATACAAAGTTTCAGACTAAAACTCTTTGAAACTACAAGTTAAACTGCTTCAAGAACAAGTGCTAAGTTGCTATATCCGGTTTCTGCGTGCCTGCAGTCACTTCCTGAAGCTACCAGATTCCCTAACCTTTAACCCAAATTAAAATAATTTATTTTGTAGCATAATGAAATGGAACTATTTGGATTTTTTTTTCTTAATCACAGTATATAAAGTGGTATGGCTAAAGCCGCTTTTAGTGCTTCTTATGGAATGGTCAATATTTTTAAAGGCAGCTAACTACTTCAATGTCACTTTTTTCTGCTAGCTGTTCTACCAAAAAAAAATTAGCAAAGAGCAGAAGTGG
>NW_005841951.1:3061563-3066563 GCF_000455745.1 Alligator sinensis | reverse complement strand
CCCTCCCCCACCTGTAGCCTTGCTGCTGTTTGCCCTGCTGCAGTAGTTGGTGGGCATAAATTTATGATGACTCTTCAAAAATTAGATTGTAGACTTGGAAAATTATAACATATTTATACATTTTCCATATCTAGAATCTAATTAATGGGGGGTTACCTTGGATTCAGAGTCATCTTGGATTTGGATAAATACATTACTTTAGCTAGGCCTAGTCTGTAGGAGGTTGTTTTGACAAAATATTACAAAACCCTCAAAAAATCTGGTAGACTGGTTTAAGAGAGGGCCTGACTCTGAAGGCACATGCACCTATTCATACCAATGTAACTCCATTGACTTCAACAGAACTATTCCTGGCTTACATTAATGTACGTGCAAGGAGAACCATGCCAAGCATCACAAATAAAACAATAAGCAAAGAAAACTAGAGCTTTGTTGATTGTCCCGATTGCAGAGGAGTAAGAGAAGTAGGTAGAACCTGCAGCTACATCAGTTTGGATTGTGACTGTGGGGCTGGTACCACATATTTGCATATATGACACTGTGGCAGGGCACTGTTTGTGCCTGCCACTTTAAGGGCCTGAAGCCAGTAGCCAGCAGGTGCCTGATGAGGGCAGCTATTTTGGATTCAGGGCTGCCCATATAAACAGGGCATTTTGCTACTGGAAGGCCAGGCAACAACATTGCCTGGCTGCAAGGCTGCTGGTATCTGGAGGTAAGGGAGGAGCTGTAGGGGATGGTTTAGGAGGCTCCTGGTCGTAGGCATGACCTAAAACTGCACCCTGCCAGGAGTGGGTGGCCTGGTGGGGCTCTCAGTGCTGCAGGAGCCCCCAGAAAATGCCAGGCCAGTTATCACCCAGGCAGGCCGGGGCACCTTAACCCCAGCTCCCACCTTTGGGTGGGTCAAGTGACAACAGAGGTAGAGGGGGCCAGGCATGGCTATGGCCATCTGAGCCCACCTGAGGAGGGAAGCCCCGAGACCCTGAGTAGAGGCGGCATTGTGGAGCCTGGAGTACTCGGGGTTCCACACTGCCCCTTTTAGAGGGAGAGAAGAACTAGAGGGCTGAGGACCCCTACAGACCGTGAGTATTACCCCGAAACTGGCCTGAGTGTGCTTAGACCCAGTCAGGCAATTGGCTGGCCACTACCCTGGTGAGGGGTGCAGGACAGGCCCAACAGACAGTACGTCTGCCACCCAAGGGGTGGACTAGCTAAGCCTATGGCCAAAGGGTGCCCGCTCCAAGAGGGAGCAAGGCGGCATAAGTTGTCGACACGAGAAAGAGACCCAGCGAGAGAGGGTGGAGTGAGTGAGACCTGAGTGAGAGGCAGATGGTATGACTGTGTGTGTGACTGAGGCCTGATGGCGTGGCCTAAGCATGCTCCGGCTGTAGGCCGGGGGCACTATAACATCTGAATGCCATCTGTGAGGCTTGGGCTGTGGTGTAGGGGAGGTATGCAGCTACGGACACCCGCAAATATCGGGGTGCAGTAATGGGCAGCCTCCCCCCTTATTTAACAGCATACTATTATTTCAACAAGGTGTGGCAGGCAAGACAGGTGGGCGGCATGCCCAGAGGCAGGTGCGGGGCTAGCTGCAGATAGCAGGGATGCAATTAACAGGTCAATTGTGTGATAAATTTATACTGGCCATATGTACAAAGTAATTATCACACCATAAAAATGTTCATCCAGCTATAAAAATAGCTAAAAAGCTGCAGAGTTAGTGCTTAAAAGTATGTAACAACTTTATATTTGGTTTCTGTCCAGCTTTAATTTGAACTTGTGGCAGGGCCCTGGAAGCTCATAAGCAGGACCTCCTCTGCATAGGAGAGTATCAAGAGGTGCAGCTGGATAGAAGTGGGGCAGGGAATTCAATAAGTGTCTGAGCCAGGTACTATGTAATGTGACAGTGAGAAGGAAGAGAGAGGTACTTAACTGTGTTACACTCAAGCTAGTCAGAAGGCAGAGTACATATGCACTTTTACACTAAAGGAGAGAGAGAGAGAGAGTGAAAATAAGCATATGCACACAAGCTTTCACGAACCCAAGTTCACTTCACCAGAGGCTGTGAAAGGACCTGTAGAAAGCAAGAGTATAAAGAGAGAGAAATTAGAATACAAAAAAACTAGGGAGGAGGTGAGAGAGAGGGGGAATGAGGAGGAGGAAGCAGCACAAATGAGTAGTAAACCCATAGAAACAAAAAGGGGTCAGAAAAACAAATCCAGGTAATGAGATAAGTATCTATAGTTCCTATTTAAACCATACTTAATGCAGTCCATTTTGTGGATGACTTCTTGTTCCACATTCTCCTGTTCAAACTGGTTTTTATTCCCCCTCTCCCCCAAAGTCAGGAAAACACTGTCTCAATATGTTTTAGAGCAAATCAGTTGCTTTCAGACGATGCATAAAAACAAACTTCTGATTACTTGCAATTAGAAATAACTGCAAGATGATGGTTCCCTGGCCAAAATGATCTTGCCAAGCCTATCAAGCCAAAGCATCAATTGTAACTGTCAATGAGCAAAACACCAGCTTAAAGTCCTCTTTTCCAAAGACTGTGGTCATGGGGAGGGGATGCAGCTCCATAGGGAACACAATATCCAGCCATCCTTGTTTAGCTCCAAGGCCAATCACTAACACAGGAGTAGTTCACATAGGTCACTGAACTAACCTGACCCTGAATCATATTTGAACTTCATGCCAGAGGTAAAATATTTTTAATCCTCAGGGACATCAGGTTTGTAATCTGCAAATTACATTTGGCAAATAACCATAAAGTCCAAATTCTATTACAGGTTTCCCTCAATTTATGCAGTAGATGCATTCCCAGGGAACAGCGCATAAATTGAATTCACATAAAGCAAACCAGTTTACAATGAAACAAATAGGGATGCGTTCCCAAGGCAGTGAGGGATTGCAGAAGTGGGGCTAGGGCTGGGGCTGGGGAAGGGGTGGGAGAGGGGCATGGTGCAGCCCAATGGCTGCAAGCAGGCAGTGTCTGCTGTTCCCGGGGCTACAGCAGAGGCAGAACCGGGCTCTTCATGGTGCTCGGGGTTGGCAACAGCCCCGCTTCAGGGCCAGATCCCACTCGCCTTCCCCTGAAGAGCCTGGTGCTGCCACTGGCCTGAGTCTGCAGTGGCCGCTGACCCCAGCCTTGTCTCAACTGGCTGCAAGCAGCTTTCTGCTCCTGCTGCAGCTGCTCTGGGAGCAGCAGATGCTAGCAGCTTGCAGCCACTGGGCTGCACTGTGCCCCAAACCCCCTGAGGTTCTGCTTGCCCTGGGGCACCATGCCCTGAACCCCCTGGCACAGTGCAGCCCAACAGCTGCCTAGTCGGGATGGTCCATGCTGACGCACATGATCCGCAGGCACAGCAAGATGGCCTTCACTGGCACCTTGTAGTCCGTGCAGAGGAGGGACATGGGACACCAGTCCCTCAGGTCATGGGAATTTCCCTTCTTTGGTAGGAGGGTCAACACGGCCCTCTGGCACGACAGGGGGAGCTCGCAACTTCCCTCAGATTCAGCCCAAACTGCGACAAAGTCCAGGCCAAGGACGTCCCAGAAGGCCTGGTAGAACTCCGCAGTCAGCCCTTCAGTGCCTAGCACCTTGTTACCAGGCATCAGGCAGAGAACAGCCAAAAATTCAGTCAGAGTGAAAGGAGCCTCCAGCTGGTCCCGGTCACCCATGCTGATATGTGGGAGTCCTTCCCACAGGGTCTGACAGGCTTCGGCATCGGTCAGACCCCTGGAAAAGAGCTCTTCGTAGAAGGCCCGCCCATGCTGGTGTATCTCACCTGGATCCATGAGCGGGGTGCAATCACCCACCAGAAGGCAAGTGATGTATTTCTTGGACCCCAGCCTCCTCTCCAGGGCAGAGAGGAAGCAAAGCCACAGTCCATCTCCTGAAGGAGCTGGACACGTGAGCAGACAAATGCACCACGGGCACGCTAGTCATCCAGAGCACAAGGCTCTTCCTGCTTCTCTCAACATTCTCCACAGAGGGACAGGTTGGTTGGGTCGATGGCCCAGTGCCTCTCAAGCTCTAGCACTTCCCACTTGAGCTGCTCTCGGACCGCCTCCCTCTGCTAGGTGTGCCCCCCAAGTGTAGCTGTGGCAAAAGAGCCAGATGCATACCTTCCCCACATCCCACCATCTTCAAGCCAAGGGAAAAGTTGCCCATTGCTCCCACAAGGCCAGCCAGAACTCCTGGAAGGCCTCCCTGAAGCTTACATCCTCCAGCAGACTTGCATTGAAGTGCCAGTAGGCCAACCCCGGATGCCCAGGCCCTAGTGTGGCATGGGCCCAGGCAAGGTGGTAATTGCAGAAAGAGACTGGCTGGATGTCAGAGGAGTGGGCCTGAGAAAAGTGCAGCAAAGAGATATAAACCCAGTCCAACTGGGAGTGGCATTCCTACTAGTCCCCCACCCTCACATAGGTGAAGGCATGGGTTCGGTAGGGTGACAGGCACGCCAGACATCCAACAGGGAGGAGTCCATCAAGATCTCCCCGAGAATGCCCACAGCTGCCTGGTTCTACTCCCTGCCCATTCTACTCCTACCCTGGTCTCATGCATCCAGGGTGACATTAAAGTCCCTGCCAAAGACTCATGAGGGTTGAGGGTGCTGATACAAGTGGCCACCTGGCAGAAAAAAGCCCGCCAACTCTGGGTCCCTCTCAGGGGTGTACACATAAAAAAGGTTCAGGACCAGCCCCTGCACCTGGACCTGGAGGTGCAGCAGATGGCCCATCATCACCTCAACATCTTTGAGAACCTCCAGCTGCAGGCCTGGGGAAAACAGGGTGGCCACCCTGCAAGAGGTGGCCAAGAGATGACTAAAAAAGACCTCCCCACTCCAGACGCCAATTAGGCTCATTGGCCAGAGTTGTAAGAATCTCCTGCAAGAATACCATGGGGTACCCCTGGAGGAAGGAGAGCACCCGGCATCTCCAGAGACCCTTCCTGCAACCGTGGATGATGAGGGTTGTGATTTTAAATGACCTCA
>NW_005841951.1:3059723-3061543 GCF_000455745.1 Alligator sinensis | reverse complement strand
TTCAGCAGGGGCCTTGCACATCTCAATTCCCAGTGTGGAGTCCACTGGCTCGTGCAGCGCCCTCCCATAAGTATAGAGAGCATCTACAAAGCTGCAGGCTCACCAATAGATCCGGGCATTGCAGCTTTTGGGCCCCTTGCTTTCCCCCACCAGCACCCACGCAGTGGTAAGGATGCTGTCAATATCTCTCCAATGATCCAAGGTTTGCTGTACCTTGCTGGTGGACTGCTGGGTGTAGTTGCGGTCAAGAAATGCAAGTAGGTTGCTCCTGGGGACTGCCAAGACTGAGGTGTCTGTAGGTTCTATGAAGCCTGATGTTTATCGGGCATCCTTCTCCTGGTCCTTGGGTTCAGTGGGCTCCTTATGTACCATCTGAACCCCTCGGTCCACTCAGACCCCAGAATCTGGCTGGGATTGGGAGAGCCCCTTTGGATGGGGGTGCAGGTAAGGGTGGGGCAGGGTTCCCTCACAAGATGGAAGGGCAGAGCTGGAACCCCAGTGGATCTGCATGGGGTCCCTGACAAGATTGGACTGTTGGTCCAGGGACCCCACACCAAACTCTCTAGTGTGGGATCACTGGGTGAGCTAGTAGTGGGGTTTGACTGGGAGGGGGAGTGGGGAGGAGGAGACCCATCAGGCACCGGGGTGGTATTAGTGCCTGTCTCGGGGTCCTAGGTGAGGTTACTTCCCCCCCTCAGAACTCACCAAGGTGAGCCCCAAGACCCCTGTCTCCTCTAGATCATTGGAGGGGGAGGGCTCCACTGGGCACTGGTCAGACCGCAGTTGGAATCTGCGTTCAGTTTTGGGCGCCACACTTCAAGAGAGATGTGGATAACCTGGAGAGGGTCCAGAGAAGGGCCACTCGTATGGTTAGGGGCTTGCAGGCCAAGCCCTATGAGGAGAGACTAGGGCACCTGGACCTCTTCAGCCTCCGCAAGAGAAGGTTGAGAGGCGACCTTGTGGCTGCCTATAAGTTCATCATGGGGGCACAGAAGGGGATTGGTGATGTTCTCTTCACTAAGGCGCCCCCGGAGGTTACAAGAAATAATGGCCACAAGCTGGCAGAGAGCAGATTTAGACTAGACATTAGGAAGAACTTCTTCACAGTTAGAGTGGCCAAGGTCTGGAACGGGCTCCCAAGGGAGGTGGTGCTCTCCCCTACCCTGGGGGTCTTCAAGAGCAGGTTAGATAGGCATCTAGCTGGGGTCATCTACACCCAGCCCTCTTTCCTGCCTATGCAGGGGGTCGGACTCGATAATCCATTGAAGTCTCTTCCAACCCTAGAATCTATGAATCTATGATGGACCTTTCATTGGGTTGGCCTCAGTGCCCATGGTCTCAGGGGATAGGCTCTGGCCAGTGGAATGAGGAGCCTCTTCCATGGGCTCCTGCTTGGGGCTGTCTAGCATCCCTGAAACCTCCTCCACAGGGATCACTCATTTGATCTTTCCTGGAGTTGGGGTGTCAGGCAGAGACAGGGAGGCCCCCGGAAGCTGGGCCTCCCCATGTGGTGGTCTTGGGAGTGAGGCAGGAGTCCTCCACATCAGAGGGCTCCAGCTGCACCCAGGCCTTCCTTTTGGCTTTGCGCCTAGAGGGTGTCTTGGACGGCCAGAGCCAACTCGAGTTACATTAGAAATTGGTCGTACGTTAGGGCGGGCTGGTGAATGGAGAGGCAGACACAACTTATCGGTTGCAAAAAACTTTACTCACGCTGCTTGCAATCACGACACAGGTGGTCCGGTCGTCTGAACAACCACATGAGTTGTTCCAGCTGGCGGGGCCCAAGCCAGTTAATCCGTCCGCAATTTGAAGCCGGCGGG
>NW_005841951.1:3058926-3059659 GCF_000455745.1 Alligator sinensis | reverse complement strand
AGATAACTTCAGAGGCACTCTGCAGCGTGCTCAAAGCTCTTCGACTTGGGCGGAAGTCGCGCGGAATTTTAAACGGACAGCGAGCCAATTACTAGCCGCCACGTGTGAATAATTTAGCACTGGCCAATAGCGGGGCACAAATTTACATTCGAATAGCAGGAACTCTTTGCACCGTGCATTTCTGTGCTGCAAGGAAGAAATGCATCCTGCAAAGGAAACTGCAAATTGGCGGGAACTCTCTCCTGCACGCGGGTTCTCAATTGCAGCAGAACACTCTGCCGTGCAAAGGAGCTCTCATGTGGCCAGGAAATTCCATAGTGCCGAGGCACCAAAATCACTGGGTCGTGACAGAGGGGACCTGCACCCACTCAGCCATGGGGTGGTCCTCAGGTGGACAGGCTCTAGCAGAATGTGAGGGTTGGGGGGGCAGCTACAGCTGAGGCATGACTAGGGGCATAGGGGGCCTGCTCCCTCTCTTCTGCTGGCTCCTGCTGCCCTCCCTCAGACCCCTGCCAAACTTGGGGGGGGTGGTTCAGGGGACAAAGTCCCCTGAACTCACAGGAAGGAGGGGTATCAGTGGCAGGGGCACCCCTCTCACCAGTGGGACCTGCGGATGCCCTCTCCTCCTGGCCCATAGGGCACTTATGACACAAGTGCCCTGGGGCGCAGCACCAGAAGCACCACAGGTCTACCAGTGTATAGAAAACCTTCACCAGGGCACCCTGAAAAGGAA
>NW_005841951.1:3056991-3058873 GCF_000455745.1 Alligator sinensis | reverse complement strand
ATGTGGTGGAGGCCGGGGTCTCAGCCCCCCAGAGAGAGGACCACCACTGGGGAGATAACTCCCCAGGGTTTGGAGCTTGGGGAGGAGGGCCCAATTAGGGATATAGGGAGGGACAGAGCTGAGGACCATCCTGCTCCCCAGCTCTTCTAGAGGCTTGAGGGGGACATACTCACCTTCCACTACAAGCCCCCTCTCCACTGCCTTTTCTGCGGTGGTTTCCAAGGCAAGGAAAAAGACCCCCTTGCCATGAAAGTGGGAGGCCATCATGATCTTAGGGGCCCCCACTATCTGAGCCAGGGCCTGCACCCAGGTCTTAAAGTGTGGGTTCTCTCACCTGGGTAGTTGATACTTTACCCCATGCCTGTGGGTGAGTGCCAGAAAGGGGGCCCCACTGCCCAAGCTGGAAGGGCCAGCAGAGGAGTGTCCAGGCCCCCTGGCATTGGTGGGGCCGAGTGGAGGGCCAGTGACAGGCTGAGTGGGTGTGCTGGCTGGTGTAGCGCACCTGGTCCCCTCAGGCACTGATGGTCTAGGCTTAGGGGCAAGGCCCTTGCCCTTTCCACCCCCAGCTGTGGGGGAGGCTGAAGAGGAACCCTTCCCACTGCCCTTGCCCTTGCTCCCTGATGACAGGAGAGGGGGCTTGGGAACCCCTTGGAGTGGGGGGGCTGGCCAGGGGAAACCCTGTTGGCTCCCTGCCAGAGTCCCACCTACCCCTGCAGCAGAAGTTGCAGGCTTCCCTACCCCCGGAGGAGGTTAGTCAGATTCTGCCTCTGGGATCTAGGCTGCAGGGGCATGCATCCCCTTGGGGGCTTGGCTGGGATCCACCCTCATAGTGGGGGCATCTGTCCCCCCAGGAGGTTCCTGCCCTGCCTCATTGTTTCACATGAGGGTGGGGAAGATAATAAAGAACAGAATATTCAGTGGGGCTGGTGAATATCGTAGGGGCAGGCTTTGGTTGTGGAGGAGAAAGGGGGTGAGGAGGAAGGGGGCTAAAGCTCACTGAGCTACAGCCCCACAGGAAAGAAACCAGGAGGGCTATGCTTTGGGAATGTCGGGGGTAGGGAACACACACACAAGAGCTGGGGAAACGTGAGCTGGCTTACTGAACTACACAACAAACACCAGGGTAGGGGGAGTGGACCACAGGACTTACCACCCCAGGGCAAGAACACACAGGGAAGGCTGCCGAGGCAGATGTAAAAGATGGCTGGAGTGGTGGAGGGGCTTTGTTTCTTGAAGATCTGTCCAGGAGCCCCTCAGGCCTCCAGCCAGGTGCTCAGCACCAGAGCAGTAGGCAAGAAAACTAAGCAGGATCAGATGCAGTGAGGCAGCTATGGGGGAGGGCAGGGGCAATCAGTTGGTTAGGGAATAATCCAGTACAGGGGTGGTATCAGGTGGTACAAGGTAGTGCAGCAGGGAATCTCCCTCTCTCCTGAGAGGGGGCAGCAGCAGAACAATGGCAGCAATAGCAGCAGTGGTGGTAGTAGGTATCCAGTTCAGCAAGTCAGGGTGTGCTTCAGGTAAAAGCGGAGGTGAAGGTGGGAAATGGCCTGCCAAGGCAGCCACCTTTAGGCTCCGGCAGTGATGGTGGGGGAGGGGCCTACCAGCGGGGCAGGCTCCCTCCCCAGGCTGTCCCCTAACTGCAGCTTGGCGGCAGGCTGGGCAGCAGGCTGAAACGGGTGCGGAAGCTGGGGTGGAGTGCAGTGAAGTGCAGTGGGCAACAGCATGCAGCAGAGGACCCCCCACATGGGTGGCGGCTGCTGCTGTCCCCCCTAAGGCACGAAGGGATGTGGCCAGCTTACCTCGAAAGCTCTGAGACCAAGCCAGCAGCTAATAGTAGCCAGAGGCAGGAAAAGGGCCAGCCATCTTTTCCCCACAAGGTCCC
>NW_005841951.1:3049620-3054546 GCF_000455745.1 Alligator sinensis | reverse complement strand
ACCTCGAAAGCTCTGAGACCAAGCCAGCAGCTAATAGTAGCCAGAGGCAGGAAAGGGCCTAGCTATCTTCTCCCCAGAAGCTCCTGAGACCAAGATTACAGCAACCAGCAACAGTAGCAGCCTGGGACAGGAAGGGGCATGGCCAACTTCCTCCCAGAAGCTCCTGAGAGCAAGTAGCCCTGCACTGCTCACCTGGGCAGCTTTTTATTCTGCTGGGGGCAGGACAGGTACTGACCCCAGCCTCTAGTTCCCCCTGGCTAAAGATCTGGGAGGAGCTGGGCTGAGTCAGTTTATTAACCCCAGATGAAAATGTATATTCAGACACATGTGCTGAGGCAGGTACCTCCGGCATGAATTTGTGCCACTACTATTTGAGTTGCTGCAAGCACACATGCCTGCACATGTGAGCGTGCCCATATGACACCGATAGTCAAGTGCCAATAAATCCCCTTTCTGGAATATTTGCAGAGGAATTTTTAAAACCGATCAGCATTGCCCTCTGTCTGCATCCACTTAAATCTATGGACTTTTGAAAATTCTGGCAGCCACACACAACAATTTTACATCTCTTTTAAAAAGGCATTTGGTTAATGATTTAATTGCTGTGGTCACCATGCCAACACATAACTAACTGGTTTTCCCTGCATTTGGTAGCTATCTCTGTAAATTTAGGCATGCCTACATTTTTTTTAATGTGTACAAACTATAACTTGCACTTTATGCAACCATTTAATTGTCCCTCTGGATTAATACTGCTTATTATATTAATGCTAGAAAAACCTGACCTGAGACAAGCTGCTATTTTTCAGCAACTAACATTTGAGAGAAAATCTAGAGCAAACAGACAGGAATATCAAATGATATGAGGTAGGATAAAGCAGACTGGGCCTTCACAAACATTAAGAATTTACTGGAGATAAGCAAGTAAGTTTTACAGCCATTTGTGTGCTATACTAATGGAAAATTTTAAAGGACAGGAGTAAGTTTGAAATACTGATTCAGCAAAAAAGTGGACAGCTGCATATTACTTTAGTATTTAGGACAACTGATATATTTAGGTAATACTTTACATATTTAAAGCAGAGTATAAACATTTAACACAGTAACCTTCATAAAATATGCATATGGCAAAGCAGCTATATTATCCCATTTTATAGACGGAAAATAGAGAAGCAATTTGTGAAGTAGTTTGTCTAAGGTCACACAAAATAGTTGTTGCCAACAGAGGATTAGAACTCAGGAGCCCTTAACTCCTGATCCTGACACCTTTTCTACCACATTCATTCTCTGGACACTCCTGAAATAAAGAAAGCACCAGGAATTTTACCTCAAGTGGACCAGTATTCATTTTCTTCTGATTTATTTCATTGTACTGTACTTATTTTAAAGTCCACCTGCTTCACAGAGACCCAGTAATTCCATTCCACATTTAAAACCATTCAGATGTTTTAAAAATATTTATATGACACAAATAAAAAAGCTGTCCATGAAAGTAATGATGATCACTCTAGATCAAACCCAGCATATCCCTAAAATACCTTGGGTAAAAGGTGGGCTGTGTCACACACCTGGAAAACAATAAACCTGGGTCTGGAAAAACAAGGTGAGCAAGGACTTCTAAACCCAAAGCCACAATCTGGGAATTCGCTGCTAATAGTGTTCTCCCTTTTAAACCATCAGGGCTCCAGAACAAATGCTTCCCTTAATAACTGCAGCAATGTGATAAACCTTCTTTCAGGAAACTTGATTCAAACTTTGAAGCATTTTACAAGTCAAAACCAGACCTTTGAACCACCCCTGGAAACCTATTGGCAGTCAGTGCAGATTACAAAGTACTGCTCTGATGTTCTCCCTGCGTGGTGTTCCTCTTAATAAAAATGCTGCCACTTTCTACAAAAACTTCATTTTCCAAATGGTTTTAAGGTGTAACCCCATGTAGAGTCCATTACAGTGATCTCTCCTTAATGGCATTACAAACTCAGTATTCTATTTAAATACCTTTCCTTTATAGACCTGCTCTTGCTCCTATTGACACTGGGAAATTTGTCATTGATTTCAATGGGAACAGATTTTAGTCTCTCTACATATATTGTGTGATTGATTTTGGTACAGCAACCATATGTAAAAATTGACTGGGAGTTTGCATGATTCTAAACATATACAGTTACTAGGCTCCTGCCTTCCTGCGTCTGGGGCTTTAGCAAATGCTAAAAAGAGTGACCTCAATAATGAAAACAATTATAGCTTAATAGATTGCCTTCACACTACTAAAAGACAAGTAGCCATTGTGCTGCTTTGGTCCACAAAGCAAACTCTCAGATTCAATCTCCACACAACATTCATCTCTGCATTGGTTGTTCATCTTTTGCATTGGTTAACTATCATTTCCAACAATGATCATTTGCCCTTACCTGTTCTTTAGGAATTACCAGAAACCAATAGGAAAGATTAACGATAGCTCTAGGCTACAGGGTACTTTAAAAATACTCTGGACTGATTTGCAATGTTTAGTAGACAGAGCTACACTAAAAGGAACATAGCTAGCACCACCAAACACTCTAGCAGCACCAGGGCCTGGAGTTGAGGTGTAAAGGTGTAAAGCTTACAAGGATTTGGTGGAGGATAGCATAACATACCCCTTGTACTATGTTAGGTGTAAAGCATGGTCCTTCCAAGGTAGATGCCCAGCCTCTTTTGGCTTTCCCTTGCCTTGTAGAAACACATGCTAGAGGCTATTTACATTTTTAACCTTATATCTCCTTCTAAGGCCTTCAGCTAAATTATGCCATTACACACACAGTAGAGTCAATAGCTCCTTTCTGTGCCGTTCCATTACCAGAGTAGCCATAATTCAGCCACATTTTGCCCAATGCTCAGTAGGTTCTTACAAACTCCAGTAGATCTAGTCCTGGATTTTGAGAATAACCTTCTGATCTTGGCCAACAGGTACGAACAAGCATTTGTGGAACAAAGCTTAGGTTCAGGCATTTTAGTTTAATCTGTCTAAAGCTGAGTCAGGATCACAGTGTGCAAGTGGGGGTGGTATTGGTGGGTCCAAAGGGAGGCTAAAAAATGCTTAGTCAGGGTCCAGGGGAGGGGTAAGTAAAAACAGCACAGCCCCAGGACTGTGAAGAGTGGCTGTGTATCTTAAATAAAAAGATAAGTAATCTTTTAGTCTGTCATTTTCAGATTTTTACTTGCCCAGTTAACTCCCAACATCTGTAAGAGGTAATTACAGGGTTATAAATTTTGATTGTAAATTCATCACAAAATTGGATCAAATAAAATGATTTTGACCCTTGATACAGGAGATCTCATTAAGAGACCCAAGCAAAAGTGCATCCCTATTTTACAAGGCATAATATAAGCATGGAGCAACTGGCAATCCCTGCCCTGAAGAGTTTACCATCTAGCAGTATTGCTAAAATCAACATTTAAAAAAACTATGATACTGGATTTAAAAATCCTGAAACTTAAAAAAAAGTTTTGGATTCTTCTCATTCGCTTTCTAGTTTCTTCAGTCTTTAAGGGGCATTTGGGTCACATTTTTAAACTTTTCATTATAATCAGGAGGACTATCTTTTTAAATTAAAGTTCACTTAACTACATGGCAAACACAGGTGGGCACTGATTAACCCTTCTACTAGGCATTGATTTTAGCAACAAGGGCTGGTTTCACTAAATCATGGGGACACCTTTTAAAACAAATTGAATATATTGCTTAAGTCTGTACCCAGAGTTGTACTCTACAGCTGATCCTAGGAAATGACATGTTAGTCTGGCTGGTCACTTCTCCAGTGCTTTCCCCATTCAGAAGCACAGAGGAGTGCTCAGTGACATACAATCACAACTTTTTGAATTGGGAAAGCACAAAATTAGCAGAACCTGACCAGCATATAAAGGCATAACCAACAAACAATTTAATATGTCTCACTGGTTGCAGGTCAGAAACATAGTGCCCACACACCACTAATCTAGCTCACAAACCTGATTGGATTTGATGACAATCAGCTCTGTCTGCTGTAATCCAGTGAAGAGAACATGAGTTTGTTCCCACAGAGTCAAATCAATCCTGCTGTTAAGGAAAATCTGTCTCAAATCCAGTTCAGTTTGCTGAATCTTTTCTATTATTGCTACTTAGATCCTGCAAAGCCTGCTCATCACTGGGTTTCTGTCTGTAGAAGAGATCTACGTCTGAGAAGAATCCTCTGGACAGAGCCTCTAATTTCTTTTATAAAGCCTTTCCAGTCTTCTGCTTTCAATTCATGCTGATCCCAAAACCTGCTACTTTACAGCTTATGAAGGAATCATCTTAAATTGTATAGAGCTTTCCTTAAGTTATATTTCCCATAGTTTCTTCCCACCTTCATATTAGCTATCAGAACTATTTAATATAATCTCTAAAAACAGAACATAATCATGCTCCAAATAATACAACATTAAAACACCTTCCCCAAATTCACTAAGGTGAAATTTTAATATGTAAAATTCCCTTCTCATCCAATGGTGCAGGGAAGCAAAGCATTCGATCTCTCAAAACCTTCTAGCTTCTGAGCCTCTGACTGTATAGTTTTCTGTAAAGAATCAGAAGGCAAGTGAAATTTGACATTTTGTGGATTATAAAAATTTATTGGACCAGCTGCAAAGTTGGGATAGACTTAGACAAGTTTTTGAATGCAGTGCTTTCTTCTCCAGGTCTGAGAAAAAAGCAGTCACAACAAGGACTAAAAACAGGCTGCAGAGCTGTGAAATCTGAGAAGAGAGAAATTCACAGAGATAATACCCATAAAATAAACTAATATCCCTTGATAACTCAAAAATGATGAGGTATTTTTCTCAAATTTAAAATACTAACAGACAAACATAAAATCTTATTCATCTCTGAGCTGTGACCTCAGGAACATCTGTCTTAAGTTCCCCCCACTC
>NW_005841951.1:2985779-3049589 GCF_000455745.1 Alligator sinensis | reverse complement strand
CAGGAATGGGGCAAAATGAAATCTGCAGAACCGTGTCAATATTCACTGTTACCAGGCCCCCATTCTACTTTACACATGCTGCAGAATATAAACATGGCTGGCAGTGCCACCTATTATTACAGTTAGCCAACACTACCTATTATAAAAAAAATTCTAGTTCTTATAACTTGACCAAACTTTCATTATTTGAACTGAAAATTTCCATCAGTCTCATCTGCTCCAGGCTGACTTTTTTTCCCCCTAATGCTGTTTCTGGGGTGGGAGGAAATTAAAAAAAAAATAAATGAAAAAATATGAAAAAAAATATGCTACTTTGACCATATTTAACAATTCTCATTACCTTCCTCCCCTGCAGTTGTACCACCCTCCCCTGGAGTAGTGGCTTGAAATTTGGAAACTTAGATTACCTGTGAAATCAGCCTGAATGTGACCAATTTTATAGCTTGCACATGCTCAGTACAGACTTAGATTTTAGTAGCTCAGTTCCATGAAGATTCCCCTGAGCCTGCTCCAGACCACAGCCGAGTAGGACTTTTATTGTAATTCTTGCTCTGGGCGTTTTAAGGCTCTGTCAGGTCCAGGTCTATGTCCAGGTGCTAGAACTGAGAGCATGTGTTTTGTGTTCTGTGCTTTCAATGATCTCTGCTGGGTTTGACATCCTAGAGGAGGAAGCTGCCTGATTCAAACACAGAAAAGCTGAAAAGAGACCTGCATGGCAGAGAGAGTAGGCTTGGGAGTGAACTGGAGCAAGGGACATTGTGGGTAGACTGAGTGACCCTTCTGACAGGGAGACTGGGATGGGAAGTTGGGGTGCTGTTGAGAAAGATGGACAGAAGGCCTGGGACAAAGAGCGTGAGAGGTGTGAGACTCTGACTTCCTAGGATTAGAGGCTCCATTTAATATGGAAAACCTGGGGTTTGCATATTGAGCCTGGCCTGGTGAAGAACAGGAAGAGACAGAACGGGTTGGAGTGAAAATGGCAGAAGGAATCACGCTAGGTGTGAATAGGCAGATCAGTTGGTGAATACTCCTGTCCAGAGCCTGAACTAGGACCCAGGAACCTCGAGTCTTATAATTTCTCTTGCTGTCAGAACAGGTCTATGAAACTCAATGGCAAAGTGTCCTATGTTCGCTGGGTAGTTTACTAGAGAAAGACAACTTCATCCTGCTCCCAATTCCTTTGAATTTGAGTGGCAGACATCTGTATGGTAGATATAAAGATTTCAGTTCTTCTAATCACTCATGTGAATATTATAACAATACAACAGCATTGAATTTCTCCCTCTTAAGTTTGCTTTGTATTAAACAGAAATAAAAAAGTCACCTAGGAAATTACAAATTAAAAAATCCTCCCAAAACCGTACATTAAAAAGCCATTAGCAAAATTGCACTTAGAGTCTCAGAGTTAGGAAATGGCAGAATTGGGAACAACTATGTTGCCTTAATGCAGCCACTTTTGCAAATGCATTCTGATGCAGTATTTAATAACATAATAATACATTTTCCCCTCCAAGTTCTTTGCACAGGATATAACTGCACTGATGTTAGTAAAGAAGCTATTGTTCTTTGAATCCTTGCTTCATTTGCTGCAGAAGTTGGTAGGCATGTATAGAACGAGACAGACAGTTACAGGAAGAGAAAGGAGATGGTCTCATAATTGAGGCAGTTGCATGATGCCCTAGAGAACTGGATTCTGTCTGTCTCCCCCTCATAGTTTCTATATGCTTCTAAGCAAGTATCTTTTCATAGTTGGTAACTGTATGTTTCTTATTTTCTGAGTGCCTAACTTTAGATCCTGGAGCCTGATTTGCAGGGTGTGAGTACTCACAGCTGCAAATGAAATGAATAGGAGCAGTGACTTGAACATATAAAATATTATATAATGTTGAGTACTTTGAAAAATTAGGTGTATGAAATTGGGCACTCAAAATCAGTGGAGATACTCAAGTAGTGTAGTGATGAATGCCATGGAAAAGCCCAAGCAGAAATGAATGTCTGTCTTCAGAGCAGAGTTTGACTTGCATATACTTAATAAGCCCTAAGGCCACATACACAAAAGATAAGGAGGAAACAAGATAGCAGATACTTGCTGTTAAATAAGAACTATCACTCTTTGCAGTGAAGGAGACTAGAGTCCTGTGGAAGACATAGTATGTGATCATATAATTAAAGACTATATCATAATGAATTTGGACAAAGGGGATGAATTAAGATTTTTTTTAAAACCTTAAATATGGAGTTTCCTGATGTTAGGTAACTTACTTTGCAATATTTTAACTTAGGCTTTTTTGTGTTTTATCTAATATATCCTGTACAACTGACAGCTTTTCTACTAATGAGGGGTGATATATTTTTACAAAATCCAGCCAAGCTGACTGAATTTTGGTTTTGTAAAAACTTGAATTGAGTTGGCTTAGATCCATGGTCAAAATTTCCTGAGTATGGGATAGAGGATGACTTATAGTTAAATGGTCCAAATGTTGTCCCATTTCTCTCATGACTAGTAAAGGTTGCTTCATAGTGCATTTTTAGAGTGTGACTAAGTGATGCTGATGAGTTCTGTGACCCCTACGGATGTGCAAAGAGATACTGAGTCTAGCTAATCAAATAAATTCCTGCATCTCTGTTTTCAATGGCTGAACTCCTTTAGTGCAATATTCATACATTTTATTCATACATGAACACCATTGTCTTAATACAGACTTTTCAATTTGCACAGCATTTGCAAAATGTACATGCATGCAAATACACTATAGACTTGGAAATCTATGAAGAAAGCAAGCAGTTTCATACTAATTCCCCTAATTTATGCATACCAAATGTCAGTGCAGTGTCATATAAAAATCTTTAATGATTTTAAAACAAATGGTCCCTCAGGCAGGAAAGTAGTTATAGTACCATTTCTAAAATTAATTTAATTCCTTTGGAATAGAAATAAAACTGTGCTTGCTCTATTGCATATGTATTGCAAATAGCATTAGAAAATACTGAAAGGCTTTTTTTCCAGCAAAAATCAAATAGGATTTCTCAAACTTTCAGTAGAAATGTGACTGTTTGAGGAACCTTGCCTTACTTAGTTTTACCTGCATGTAGAGTGCTGAAAAGCAGTCAGTTGTCCTAGTGCACATTTTGTCCACAGGTCTCCTCTGGAATTTGAAAAACAACACAGACAAAAAGAAACCTAACTCATGCCCTGATTAATTAGTACCTGTTATTTTCTTTACATATTTGCAGAAACTATTTTTATGGAATTTCTAATGTGACTCATACTGGCATATCTTCTTAACCATATGTGTATAATCTCAGGACAGAGTTATATTGAGATTCCTGGCCTGGAATTCTTCCCTGCGCAAACTCATGGGATGTTCATATGAGGTCTCTTTTCACTGTCCACCATCCCTGTTCAAATGGCATCATGCCTACTCACCATATGGTATATTAGTTTTACTACAGCTCAGTTGCCAATGGTTCAGATGGGCAGCCTGCACAAATCTGCATGTGATAAGTTTTCTGCCTGTCCTTCTGGCAGTTATGACATAATAGTATCACATGCCCCTTTGTGCGTTATGTGCCCATGAGCCAGAAAAGGACTACCTGATCAATAGGAAAAGATTGATATGGATGTGGAAGCACCTGAAAAAGCAGCTTGGATACAATGGTTATGAGAATAATATTTCAAAAATCACATAATAAAAAAATGCCGCATTGCTAAGTATAGGCTTACATCTTATTTACCTGCACTTAAATATTATAAAGCTGTTAAACATAAGCAACTATTGTCAAAATTATGCTCTTAGCCTAAGAAGTCAGTAACCAAACCATAGTACTTTAAATAGCATTATCGTGCCAAAGACAGATTTAGTTTAGCTTCGCACAAAGAATACATCCAATAGTGTGGGACTTGTATGTAGACAAAAAGAAGGGTGCTAAACATTGATGTTCTTCATATCTGCTGCCCCAAATCAATTGATGGACAGAAGCAGATCACAGTCTGTAACTGTCATAATTTGCTATATAGAAAGTCATAAAAGAAAACACACATTTCAAACTAAGGAGGAACATCTGGACGAACAGGATGAGATGGGACTGTGATAGGGATTTACATGTCTGAAGTGTTTAAAGAGTACATATTAGAGATATAATACAACCTACAGTTAAAGCAAAGCTACAGTTAGTGGAGGTTAAGGTTGGTGCAGGAAGCACACATGCTATCAGGCAGGGTAGGGACAAACATAAGTTAACTGCTTTAAGTAGAGAGGGGGAGCAGCTGCTCACAAGTCAACATCAGCTATTATATTGTAACTGTTCTACCTGCCTGATCCTGCAGAGATGCAAGTGAGCCAAATCCCCCTAACATTGACCTTGAATGAGCTATATTTGTATTATGACAAACTGGCACAGATATAACACTTACATCATAATGACTTACATCAGTGACCTCTGGTATCGATACAATTGATACATCTGTCTATATACCACCAATATGTTTAAACTCATAGAAATGGGAATTACGGGGGAAGGCTTTTACATACTTTTCCAGCTCATGTGGCCTCAGTGCTGTCAATAAGGCAATCCAACACTTCTTAAAGCTTTCATTTCCGTCTCCAGCAGAAACGACAAACTTGCAAAGCTGTAACAATGATGCCATGTAGTATAATTATAGGTAGATCAGGTAGCACTACCTATTGTTAATGTTGATTGACACATTATAACACTGTGTTTACAGCTGCTTATACCTTTGCCAAACTTAAAACATGTGATTTTAAATTTCCTGTGCTAAATATCTACTATAACCAGATTTTTATTTTTATTTTTTTACACGGGAAGGGGGTGGGGAGGGGAGGGAAGTTTTTAGGGGCAAATGTTTCTTCCCTTTTTAGAAGGATATTAAAGAAAAATATGTTGTTTTGCCTGTGTTAAAAAAATCTTGTAGCCATTTACATTAGAAACACTAGAGCATTCCCATGCTTGGGAACAAGAGGTCCCTTGGTGAGGTTGGTTGGCCAAGTTAAAATGATAAAGTCCAGAGGTTCTAACACCCACAAAATCATAAAAGTAGCTCAGAAATCATAGGAGTGTTTTTAAAGAGACTGCAGAGTGATTTTTTTGCTTGGACATTTAATTTCTGAACTTTTCCCTGCCCAGCCCTAATGTGTGTGTGCATGTGTGGCAGGTTGTATTGTCAGTTGCCAGTCTTCAAAATGCAGTAAGAGGATTCTAGTCTTGCTGTAGGTCTTGCTGGCTGCCTGATGCTGCAGAGTTTTCAGTGTTTCACAAACTCTGAAACTCTAATTAATGAATTCTCTGTTCCCTCCCACACCCATACTGGCTTGTCCATAGCCCAGCAATTAATTATACACCTCCAGATCCCTCTTCAAGATGCATTTGACATGCCCACACTCCTGAGTGCCTGACTTTGTGTCTAACAATGTTCCCATACCAGAGCTGGAATATCAATTACTAATCAAGGGGTCATTATATCTGGGTCCACTCAATAAATTCACTAGCTGTGACAGACTATGTGCTTTATTGTGATACTTCTGTGCTAATTGTGTTCATGTTGTTATAATATTCGCCAACTCAGCTTACCTCATTAGCCTGCGCACAGAGAATGTTGGGTTAAGTGCCAGGGAAGGCTATGTGGAGAACATGTAAGACAAGACAAGATGGACCTTTAGCATCACCAGAGTCTTGCATGGCTTTACTGACATATCAACAAAGCCCAATGCAAAGGAGTGTCTGGCAGGGAGATACATGATAATGGGAGAGCACTCTGGGGGAAGCAACCTGTCAGCTCCTGGACAGAAGAACCTAAGGGAGTGAAGGAGATTTGGGGAGCTGAAAAGACTAGAAAGGGAACAGCTGAGTATCTTTAGGGGTGCTCAGGCCTGTGCCAGCTGGACTGGGGACAGAAGGATTGCTTAACTCCTTTGGAAGCAGCGAAGAAACTATGGCTGGCCTGCCTTTGCCCCAGTAAATGTCTTTATTGAAGAGACTGTCTCTATGCTGATTGAAACTTTGGGTTGTGTGTGTCACAACCCAAAGTTGTGATTTTCTTGTTTGTGTGTGCTTCGGCATCGCTAAATTGTGTTCCCGCTAAATTGCAGCTCTTTTGCACGATGGAGCGTTCTGTTGCAATTAAGAACCTGCGTGCAGGAGTTTTTCCCGCCAGTTTTGTAGCCTTCTTTGCATCGTGCATTTCTTTTGCATTATGGTGATGCACGGTACAAGGAAGTTCCCGCCATTTATATTGAGATTTCCGCCACATTATTGGCCAATCTTAATATAGGCACACGTGGCGGCTAAGAGGGCAACAGAGGTTTAATTTGTCGAACCCACGGAGCTTCAACTCTGGGGGACCTAATTTCCAAACCCTCGGAGCCTTAACAACTCCAAGGCACATAACCTCTAGCCTCTCCCCGTTGCCGACCGCAATCCTAGACGTATCCCTATCCTATGGACCCAATTGTCGAACCCACGGAGTCTTAACAGCTCCGGGGGACCTGGGAACCGAGTGAAACCCACAGAGATTCAGCTGCTCCGTGAGAGAGAATTGTTAAACCCGCGGAACTTAAACCACTCCGGGGTCAGGAACCGAGTCTATCAGAGTCCTCCACCGAGAACTCAAGTGGAGCTGTGCCTGGAAAGCTGACCAGCCTACACTGCGACCACCTTGGGTGTAAGTAAATAATCTTTTCAATCAACCATTACACCTGATTCTAGCTCGAGCGTACCATACCGCGCTGCGGTTTTCTCCGGCCCCGCGTGCCCGGGCTGCTGGCCACAGCCTGTGTGCACAAAGACGGGCCCGGCTCGCCCCCGAGATCGGGAGCCGGCCCGCACAGTGTGTAGCTCCTTCAAGAGGAGGTGAAGCTCCTCTGTCAGGAGCAGAACTGGATGCTAGATCCTTGAGTCAGTGCCATGGAGAACAGGGAAGGTGCTAGACCAAAAGACTGGGATCTCAGAGTGAGGAAGAGCCTGGGTTCCCCCCTTGCTCTAAAAGCCAAGCCTGGGTTGGTTTCAGGGGACATTCCAAGTCTAGAGACCAGACAAGGCCACAGCAGGCCCAAGCAAGCTTGTCCCTGGAGGGGACTCTGTGATGCTAGCATCAGAATCTAGAATGGGAATCTAGAATGATTTGAAATAAACCCTTGCAAGATTACTTCATGGCAATTTGAAAGGGACTGAATTGGATAGTGCTTTGTTATGATTGATCATGTTTTTATCGTTTTGGCTCTTGATCTTTTAAATGTACTTGATGCATCGTTACAAACTAAGGCCCCCAGTGAACTGAAACGAGTGTTAAATGTTGGCTTTCCTCTGAAAGATGTTTCATGTCTACTGCATTAAACTTTGTTTCACAATTTCTATTTTGTTAGCAAGTTTCAGAGACTATCTGACACCCAGTTAGCTAAATAATGACCTCTTGCCCTGGACCATGCTACTACAGTTATGATTAGTGACACTCAAACAACTTGGCCCTTGATTTTAGCCTGAGTGTGGGCTGCTCACTGCGTATTTCTGTTAGAGTGTGACGACAGAACACTTGTGCCATGTCCATTCTTCCCACCCATGCTAGCACCAATGGAGTTTCAGTAGTAGTAGAACAATGGTGGGAGATTTCCTGAAAATTGTCAGTGTAGATCATTAAAACGCCAAAACCATGAAGTTATGTTCAGTGACTCAGTCCACACATTCCCACTCTCCTTTTCTCCTCCCACATTCCTTCTGATGCTTTGGGAGAAATTAAGCTCTTAAAATATATTTTTTTTAATGTTTTATGCTTACTGCTTCACATTTTCACTCTCTCCTTCTGCTCATCTTACTCTCTGGAAGGCTATCTTCAATATGGCCTTACATTTACACTCTTTACCCCAAAACATTTTCAAAAGAAAAATGAGATGCAGTTCTTTCTCCTTTACTTTTGTAATTATAATTTTGAACTTTATAACACCTTTCACATGTGGATTCTGAACACTTTATTATTAAAGATGATTAGGATCATGATTAGAGATGCTGGGGAAATGCATTCAGGTCTAGATCCAGATTATTTGTAGGACAGGCTTCAGAGGTTAGATCTGTGGACAAATCAAAGATAAAGTTCCAGTTCATATTCAACTGGGTTGATCATCTGCCTCCAATTAGGAGTCTCTTTTCAGTTCAATGAGTCTGAGAAAAGGTAAGCTTAGGTAGCAGATGTAGACAATTATTCAGCAATCAACAGAACTGGAACAATATCTAGCTGGCAGCCAGTATCAGGTGGAATGTACGAGGGGTGGGTCCAGGGGCAAGTTTTGTGCTATACCTTAATTAATGATCTGGAAGATGGGATGAATTGCACCCTCAGCAAGTTCACAGATGATACAAAGCTAGGGGTTTGGTAGATATACTGGAGGATAGGTCTAGGATTCAGAGTGACCCAGACAAACTGGAGAATTGTGCCAAAAGAAATGTCATGAAGTTCAACAAGGACAAGTGCAGAGTCCTGCGCTTAGGACAGAACAATCCCATGCACCAGAACAGGCTGGGGGCTGACTGGCTGGGCAGCAGCTCTGCAGAAAGAACCTGGGGATTACTGTGGACAATAAGATGGATATGAGTCAGCAGTGTCCCCTTATTGCCAAGAAAATTAACAGCATACTGGGCTACATTAGTAGAAGCATTGCCAACAGATAGACAGAAGTAATTATTTCCCTCTATTCTGCACTGGCGAGGCCACATCTAGAGTACTACATCCAGTTTTGGGCCCCCCACTATAGAAAGGATGTGGACAAATTGGAGAGAGTCCAGTGGAGAGCAACAAAAATGGTTCAGGGCTGGGGCACATAGCTTCTGAGGAGAGGTTGAGAGAACTGGGTTTATTTAGTCTGCAGAAGAGAAGACTCAGAGGGGATTTGATACTAGCCTTTAACTACCTGAAGGGGGGTTCCAAAGAGGAGGGAGCTAGACTATTCTCAGAGGTGACAGATGACAGAACTCAAGTTGCAGCAAGGGAGGTTTAGGTTTTGATATTAGGAAAAACATTTTCACTAGGTGGGTGATGAAACATTGGAACAAGTTGCCTAGAAAGGTGGTGGAATCTCCATCCTTGGAGGTTTTTAAGGCCCCGCTTGACAAAGCCTTGCCTGGAATAATCTTGTTGGGGATGTTCCTGCTTTGAGCAGGTGGTTGGACTAAATGACCTCCTGAGGTTCTTTCTACCCCTAATTTTCTATGATTCTAAGACTCATTCAGTATGGATAAATGAAGTTATCGAAAATCAAATTAGAGGAATTCAGTTTACCACTGAGACTTTCTCTAAGGGTTTGACTAAGTATGGGGTACTAGCAGAGTTTTTAAAGGTGTGGCAGGGGCATGGATAAGAACCACCAGGTTGGACACAGAATGGGATAAAATATGGGGGAAATTATTCCAAGACTCATGGTCAAACCAGATGCTTACAATGAAGCAGCAAAAGGCAGCATGCTTGCCAAAACATGAATTTGAATTAATGTCATTCCTTTCATATAGGTGGAGAAAACTGCCACAGTGCCTGAGGCTTTTCTTCACCACCTCCAAGAAGTATACCTCCCTCCCTCAAACCCACTCCCATTCCAAGCATGCTAGTTTCAGAAATGAGGCACGGTGGCTGTTTTAGAGCAGCACTTCAGATACATTCTCACAGTCTTTGTCCTGGCTGCTTAGAGCAGCATGCTTTCAGGGCCACTCAAAAGCAGCTACACTCCCTGATGTCCAGGAATCAGAACCAGTGGAGCAGGAGCGAGTGGACAAGACATTCATCTTGGAGGCACACTTAGGCTCAGCACAGAGAAAGGGTAGATGCCCTAAGCCTCTGACCCAGTAGAATGCTTATATTTTGTAGTCATGTTGTGGTCAGTAAGAAGATTCCTGTGCTTAACACTGCATATGTATATACTGCTTTGTTGAACTGGAGTCCAAGAAGCTGTATATCCTTCAATGAAACTCAAAGTTTCCTGGTTGAAATAGAGTAACATGGGTTCCATGATCCCTGAAATATCAAAAACAAAAATCCTGTTTACAATTTGCCTTTTTTCATTAGATTTGTTGTTTATCATGAGCCAAGAATTCAGGATGCCTGTTAAAAGTATCATGCAGATGTTCATCAACTTTAATGGGCTTATTCACCCAAATCTGTATGGGAAAACAACAACATATTAAATGTTAATTTACAGCTATGCAGAACTCTTCATGACAGAGAGTTTTACAAGCTTTCACTTCCACGTATGATGCTTCTAGCATGGGACTGCAGAAAATATGTAGGCAACTATCAGAGTATAAATTTTCAGTAGTCAAGACCTTAACTGGCAGATTTTTCCTGATACTTATTATGAAAAGTAAGATTCATAACAAGAATCAAGGGTCACCTTTAAAGAAAAATACCAACATAAAATACATTCCCAACGTGTTTCTTTTCCCAGTTATATTTTTATGTCATATGAAATCAGTGATTTTTTTCACACTAATTTTTACAGCTGTTATAGGATATTTCTCCTGCATTGACTAACAAAGTAGTAAGCCTACATAAATGGTCTTTACCCTGGCTTTCATGGAAAATACTTCTTTATAAGGAATTTTGAAATTCCTTATAAAAAGCCTGGACTCATAGTTCTTTTATTAGTTGGTTGTTGAGACCTATATTCATTATGAATTGGCCAGTTTTTCACTAAATAATTATCCATATTTTCCTGCTATTTTCTCAGTCTCTGTAGTTGGTAAGTTATTAAATAGATCATTAACATTAAGTAGATTGTTAACATTATTTTTGCTGAAAATTGACGAATATGTTATTTGTGAGTAGCTGTTGTACCAGAACTATTTCTATTCTTCTACAGCAGAACCTAAAAACATCACCAACAGTTTAAGTAGCACAAGGAACTGCTACCAGTGTCTAGGCTCCAGTCTTGAACCTACTGAAGTCAATGAGAATTTTCCCAAATATTTTAAGGGAGGCAAGTCTGTGTCTTTGGCTACATAAATATTCATCTTTAATTTTGCTAAATCCATGTTAGTATAGGTATTGTTTGTTGGAAAGTTAGCACTGTAAGTTGACATTTTCAAAGGCATAAACAGGAGTTAGACACCTAAATCTCACTGGCTGCAGACAGAAGTGCAGCTCCCCACTGTAACTGAGAACACTTTGCAGGAACCAATCCCCCGGACCAAACAGAAGTTCACTGTTGGTTCCAGGGGGGAGGGGAATCTAGCTGCTGGCTGCAGCCTGCAGCTGGTTTCCCCTAGCAAAGGCGCCTCCTACCTGTGAGGCTGCAAAGATTTCAGAATGGGGAGGGGGGGAAAGGGAGCAGAGGGAGCTTGTTTTAGGGGCTCTCTAGCCAGCTGGAGAGTGGGGTGAGTGAATTGGAGCCCTTCACCTCAGGGTTGAAAGGGAGTTCGGTCTGAAAAAACCCCAGACCAAACTCCCCTCCACTCCCTTTCCCCCCTCCCATTCTGAAAACAGCTCAAGGCTGGCAGACAGAAGTTACAGAAGACACTCTGTTTTGAAATGTCTTCATCTGACCTCTCAGATTTTCACCTGATTGGCCATTTTTTAAGCTATCTGCAGCCATGCACTTGTGTTTGGTCAAGGCTATAGACTGCTTTCTGTAGCCGGATCAGGCAAAAAATATCACTTCTGTCTGTGCCCATTGACTTTCATTGAAAATGAGGTGAATACTCCTTTTCAAGAAGAAAAAAATAATCTGGTATCAATACAGTGATGCTCTTGATTCTAGTCTTGCTATGAAATAAATAAATATAAAGGATTTGAATGTAGTATTTAGTGGCTGCGGTTAAACTGAGGTGCCCAGTTCTGATTATTAACATATTCGATAGTATGCATATGACAATAGATTACATTTTAAATGGAAATTTGACATTTTAATTTCAACTGTGCCTTTAAATTTATTCAGGTGGAAAATAGAACAAATGACCATCTCCAAATAGATCATTAAACCATATGTTCTTAGTCTTATTCTCCTGTAAAAGCTCAGACAAAATGCATACACAGCTTGAAGACATACAGAACGCAACGAGCTAAGCTAATTCCCCACTAGGGGCTTACCAGAAAGGCTTATTTATCCATAGGGCACAGAACCCTCAATATCTAAGCTACAGGGGGGCAGGAGATGATAGAGAAGTAATCAGGGTCTTTTCAATATTTAGTCCTTATGAACCGTACAAGAACTAGACAGCCCTAGAGCCCGATGTCCTATATTTCTCCACAGGAGAAATAAAACAGAGAAGCAGTATAAGCTCTTACTTACCCATCTCTACAAATTTCCTGCATTAGGGCTGTGAGAAAACAGTAGTTTTTGGTGTAGCTTTTCAAAGGCCCAGGTTTCAGTTAGGCCCCATTTGTGCCCTTGAAACTCTATACCTTTTCTGTCCATTTATGTGAGTAAGAATATGTCTATACTGCTTCTTCAGGACCTCAGAGCACCACTCTCAAACATGCTCTGTCTTCCCATTTCCTTTCTGCCTTTGCCAAGGGTGGAAACAAATCAATTTAGCTGTCCTAAGGGTGTCCTGCCCACTACTGTCAAGTATATCAGACAGATATTGAGAGTAGCAAAAGGAAGTATCTCTTAGCAATTACTGCCTCATTTACGGGTTTGGGATGCTTGGAGCAGGAGTGAGTGGGTAGGACATACTAGAGATCAGTGTTTCTGAGACCACAGTGGAAGAGGTATAGACATGCCCACAGTGACTAACAGACACAAATCCCATTTACAGATAATAGGACTTGTACTCCTATGTCACTTAGGTACATTTAAAAATCCCACTTCTCATCTCTCCTGAGACTGCTAAAAAGGATAGCAACTGTGAGGATGATCTGGTTGATCTGAGTTGCTGTCTAATAGCACTGGGACAGAGATTTTCAAAGCCTAATTGACTTAGGAGTTGCATTAACTCTCAATAGGTTTTGTGCTCCTAAATTCCTCAGGCATTTTTGAAAAATCTTTCCTTGGGGCCATCAATTCTTTTCATACCAAAGGTCACCAACCATCCATAGGATGGTAATGACTTTTCTCCCCATCAGCCCCAGCAAGATTTGAATCAATTACAAAAAAGTAAATAACTGTAGGGCATTACCAATTCCCCAAATCATCCATTTCCTCTTGGTAAATTTTAACATAATCTCTACAGGCATCATTTCTCTGTATTGGTACCCACAGTCAATGACATCAACAACTCAGCATGAATTTAGTACAATACCATTACTGAGGACAGTGAATTTTTGAACTCAAGGCTTCAGGTAATTATGACATTTATCTTAGCACACATCTAGTGGACACTACATTCAGACATGCTGTATAAACTGCAATAAAGTACTATAAGATAAAGAATTACGATTCTGAATACAGAAGGTAACAACTAATTTTTGGTTATAGACCTGTCTGATTAGCTGCAGTAGGCAATTATCAGTAAATTGCTTTAATCCTGTTTTAATACATGGTACAAGGAAACATCACTTATGACCACCTGGGAAAGCCACAAAGATCTGTTTGAGCTTTTTCTGTAAAAGTCAAATGGAATTGCCCTCAAATGGCTAAGAGATAGACAAAGTAATTAGTATAGTTTCCACTGTACTAATCACATGTACTGATCATTGCATGTTGTATTGCTCATTGTCTTAAACAGGTCAGTGTCATTAGTGGGCATTCTTATACATTTTTGCAATGCAATTTGGATGGTTTAGCTGGCACAGATGACTAAAGGACGACCAGTCCTTCTGTCCTTGCTTTGACAGAATCCCTATTCAAGTGGATTAGGAAACAGAAGAATTAGGCCAAATTCTTGAAAAGTAAGAGAGAAGATACAGATCCATATTCTGGGGAATCCAGGCCTTTAATTAGCACAGGAGACCTCCCTAAGATCCAGCCTTTCTAGAGCAGGTTTGGCTTCTTGATGTTGACCTTTGTGACCCTCAACCCACATCAAACAAATCTATAAAAAAAAGTTAGATTTTCTTCATGACTGCAGAAGAGCAAAACATTGAATTGCTTTGCTTATGCCCCAGAAGAAATTTAATGTGGCTTCTATACCTCTTGCAAGTAAGTCTGATAGACTTCAATAGAAAATGAAAACATTTCTATAGATATTTTAAATCCATCCTATAAAAAATTACTGCTGATTTCTAATATTCATGGCCGCATCTACATGAGATGCTATTGTGCAGTGGTTACTGCGCATTTAGTTAGTAGTTATATAAACAAGTACTAAATAAATGTGCAGTAACCTGAGTTACTGCTCAAAAGCACCAGTGAATGCCTTTTTTTTGATGCTCCTGAGCAGTAACCTAATACTCCTGAGTAGTAGCATCACGTCATGGTTTTTGCCATGCAACGCTACTGTCACTCAAAAAACCATAGGGAAAATATATCCATTTTCAGGTATATTTAGATCTGAGGCTTTTCCCATATGGAACTGGATGTGAAGATGTGAAATTCCTTTTTTTGCGTGCTGCATAGATATGCATACTGCCCTATATCTGTATGGATGCAGTTTTTATAAAGGCAAAAGAAAATATTGTGCCTTAATTGTAAAATAGAAAAGCACTCATTGTTTACATCTAGTTCTCACAGAGATATGTTGGAGGGAATGCTGACCCTCCCCAGCTACCTACTCCACCTAACCTGGATGCCAGGAGCAGACACTGTGACCAGCAGCAGTTCAGATGCCTGAGGTTGGGACCTGAGATGCAATATCCTCTGCTATGCTAGGAGAACCCTATAGTGACATCCAGGTGGGAGTCAGAGAGAGTTACTTGCTGCTGTTCTGGCCAGAATTAATACACTCTGATAGCTGCCGTCTAAGGAGGAAGGGGGATAAAATGAAGAGTCCCTGTAGATAAAAAGAAGCATTTCCCTTTCACCTCAGCATTAACATTTGTTACCACAGGGTATAGTGGGGAGTGTTTTTGGAAATGGTATGTAACAAGTGCTTTGAACCCTAATGATTCTTCTAAAATTAAAGACTTTTGTCAACCATTTCAGAGCTATTTTTGCAGTTGTGCCAAGAGATAAAGAAGGCAAAAGCACCACCCTGTGGCTAACAGAAATATATATTTCTAGACAATCAATTCAGCAATGCAGTCAGCCTTTTTCCTCCATGCAACTATTTTCTGTAATACTTTTCATTCCTTTTCCCCATGCCCCTGCCACAAAGCACACTGGAACTTTGGGTTCAACAAGATTGTCAGCTACAATAAGTTAATATAATTACATTTCTGGATATAAAGTGTTTCTTCTAAGGTTATAAAATCCAACACCAGACCACGTGAAAGAAATTATATAATTTTGTTATAAAACAAAGCTAGTTCTCTCACTTACCCATCTATAAACCTATGAGTAATCCCCAACTAAGATGGACATCCTGCAATGACTTCCAGACTCTGAATAGTCCAACTGATTTAACTGAGAATAAATTATTCAAGTTAAATCTTACCCAAATCAATGTCTAAATGTACAGCCAGTAGTTAGGGTGCTGAAAGAAGGAGGCAAGAATCCCTGTGGCTTGTTGAATCAAATGCTAGAATAAAAATTCTATGTCCTGCCCTTCTTTCAGTGTCCCTAGAACTGCATTTCTATTTCTTAGGAGAAAAATATAATTCAGTCTCATGTCCCCAGATTAACAAAGTGTGACCTGATTCTCCTCCCCTATATATTTATTGCCCAGTTCTGTAACCACATTCAAGTTACTCTTGATTTATCCTAGTTTAAGTGAGAGCAAAAGCAGGCCCATCCTCTCTACTTAGTAAACACAAGGAGGCAAGTTTTACATTATGGGTGCATCTACATGTGCATTTAAGCACAACTAAATTTAATACACATTAAGCTAATGCATATTAAACAATATTTGGAAGGTGTCTACAGATGCAGAGACTTGACACTAAAGTTAGTGCCAAGTCCCTGCAGCCCTGCCATATGGCCCTAGTGGCTGGTCACTAAATGGCACTAAAGTTAGTGTCAGGTCATGTCTATATGTGCTTTAATACTCTTTAACTAATCACACCTAAATTGGATACCTGCATTTGCAGGTATCCAATTTAGGCATGATTAGCCTAATTTTGCCATTTTTAATGCACATTAAGGGTGTGCACATGTAGATGCACACCCATAATACGCATTAAATTAAGCTAATGCACATTAACACATCTTGTGTAGACGTGACCTATGTGTATTCCTACTAAGAAAGGCAAATTTTAAAGCAGAATATCCACAAAACTTTCAAGAAGATGCCATTTAGCTATACTTTAAAATACCAGATCTGTGTCTGATCAGCTACAGTTGGAAGAATCTGCTCATTTGTCTATAGTTCATTTTCTATTTCTTAGCGTATTATCACTGTTACAGTAAAAAAAATCATGGAAATAAATAGAATATGGACATTCATTTCTTTGTTTCTAAGCAATAGGGTCGTGCATTCAAGAAGTCTTCTTTCTCACTTCTTTCTATTGATATCTTATGTGGTATGAGCAGTTTGTGGCGTCTTTATGAATACATTATACACAGGGTTATTTAAATTGCTTTGAAAAACTTTCTGATCAGTAGGTCCAAATGACAATCAGTTACCTATTACTAATTACTTTCTTCTGAGTATATATTACTGCTTACTTTTATTCTCTTAAGCATTATGAATATGAAGTGATCTGTAATACAATGACATACTGTCCTTTAGCTATCATAATGACCACCATACCATGTCATATTATTCCATTGCTAGAAAACTACCAAAACACCATTCTTTGTTCCAAGAACAAGAGTGACAAGTAAAATAATCATCTGGTTACTCAGGAGTATATTGTGAAAATTAATCCATTCATGTAATCACTCATGTTAAAGTTTAAACTAGAAATACTTAATTGCTATCATCCATTACTTTAGCAATCATGAGATTTTTTTTAAAAGATTATCTTGTTTTATGAGCTATTAAGGACCAGAAACAGATGCTGTTTCTGAATATGGACACATAATTCAAGAGAAACTCAACTGAAGTCACTATCATGACTTCTGAGTTATGCTAGTGTAAATGGCATTAGAATCAGGCCCCAGAGCTCTATCCTACTTTAAACAGAGGTGAGTTTCATCGTCCTATTAGGATTTTCTTAGTGAAATAATTTTTCCATTGGATTCTCAGAACAAAATGTCTCTGAAAAATCTACCTTGCATGAATAACTCATTATATTTAAAACAAAAAAGTCAGAAATAAATGCAGTAAATAACAGTTTCCATATATCTGATTCCTCCTAAGAGAGGAAAGTAGTGCTAACAATTTCTTCAAATATTCATTTGAAAATGTTTTAACTAATTCTTTTTGGCTGTATTAACCCTCTTTAACATCACTCTCTATCAGCAGTCTAGCAAACCAGTTTACTGGCAAGAATGTTTGCCAAAAAATCACATTTCAAATGAATAATCCATAATATTTATGGTAACCAAAATACATATTCATAATTACTGAATTTACATTGAAAAGCTCATTCTAAGCAACAAAGAAGCAGAAACATACCATGAGATTACCTGTCCAAGCTGGCTCAAATTTCACATATCAGATATTCACAAAAGGCCATTCATGCAGGAGCTACAGACTGTTACGGAAACAATTTGTCAAATCATTTCAAACAACAAATACATTCAGGAACATCATGATCCTCTTGCAGAAGTTTGTAAACAGAAAAAGATTACATTAATCATTGAATACACATGATTACACTGAACAAACTATTCAATTGTGAAGAATTCACTCAGCTCTTTTAACAACAAAACAACAAAATCCTCATCAAATGCTCAGAACAAGAGGAGATCTAGAGGGTAGACTCACAAAAGGAAACTCTCCTATCTTTGATCTAGTGTGTTAGCTAGTCTTTCCTGAAGCATCAAGAAGCTCCAAAAAAACATTTTTAGTTGACATATAACAAGCTGTTCACACCTGGGAAAAAAGGTCCTGTGTCCCACTTATAAAAACACCAAAGTGACTTTGGAGTTGAGATCCCAAGGGACAGACTCCAGCTCATAAGTTACTTACCTGCTTCTGATTTTTTTCCATGATAAAGAAAAGAAAAAAGTGCCCACCCTGAAGCAGCTAGCCCACTAAGCCTGCAAGATGGGAAGTAACCACCAAGTCACTAACCTGACAAGAAATTAAATAGCAAAGAGCTAATAGAGTAGCTGAAATAGGAAAGAAACATGAACAGAGTTGGTCAAATACTGTAAAATAGTGTTCGCAAACATTTCACTCACCCATAATTTGATTTCTTTTACTTGCTATTCACAAACATGGACTTGAATTGGTTTTTGCTCACACAGATATTAGAATGGTTGTCTTTTGTGCTCATATGTACATTTACATGCAAGCAAAGGCATTTACTCACAAAGAAGAGTAGTTGATACAATGCCTATTACTCAATATGTTAATCAGCATGTTGGGTTTTTTTTAACTGTTTTTTTCAACCAATCAGGAGACATAAAAAAATACTGTGCAACTCAGGTGATCAGTCAAACACTTCAAACAGAAAATAAGCAAGCTGAATAGTTTCTGAATACTTCAAATTTTTAGCTAAATTCTCATGAATAAGAAATACTTCCATAGTAATCTAGATCAATTTGTATATAAATCCAAACTATTATATAAGGTTGAAGTTGTCTAATAATGTATAGAAAATACAATAAATTCTAGGGAACTACTACAGTCTGCAGAAGCCCTAGTGACTCCAATCTGCTAGTCATTTTATAAACAAAGATAAAATGGTGGCCCCACCAAACAGTCTCTGACAGTAGATGATAGATAGAAACAGAGAGATGGGATTACACAGGGAGTCAATGAGGCAACATTTGTCAGAATCCCAAGCCCTGATCTCAGCACACAAAAAACCTTAAAGTGTTGTCACACCTTTTGTCCTACAAAGGGGAATTTCAGAGATGGAAATGGAAGGAATAGAACAAAGTGTCTTTACAGAGAGCTCCTTCCAAACATGAGCAATGGAGGCTGGCATAAGTGTCTGATTAGGAGCAGGAACCAACATCTCAGTAGTGAGTGAGAGATTATAGGCACCAGGGATATAGGTTGTGAAGGACCTTGAAAATAAAGACAAGGAGCCTATTTGATGCAACAGGAACTGGGGAGCTGGTGGATGTGTGCAAGGAGAAAAAGATGTGATCAGAGCAATGCTTTAGGACAGGGGTTGTCCACCGGGGATACATGTACCCCTGGGGGTACTTGAAAAGGGGCCAAGGGGTACATGCAGGCAGGTGGGGACCTACCACCCCACACTGCCACCACCCAGGAGCAGGGCCAGCAGGACAAGGGCAGCGGCACCCCCTCCGTGGGCCACACAGGTGCCAGCCAGGCGTGGAGTGGGGGGGAGAGTTCATACGTGGCTACCATTCACCACCCCGCACTGCCACGTGCAAGCACCGCCCCCCCCCCGCATCCAGCTGCTACCACCCCTGCCTCCCCCTGCTCCAACAGAAGTATACTCAGAAGGGTTACACTTCTTAAAAAAGGTTGAAAACCCCTGGTTTAGGATATTGTTCTTTGCATTTGTATTGTGAATTGATACAAGTGAAGTATGCTTGCATTGTCCATGCAGATCAACATAAAAATGATGAACCTATTTTCATAAAAGAATGATACCATCAAAAGCAAAATTGTGTTGACTTTGACAAAATTTTGTTTAGAGGAAAAAGGAAGAAGTTGATACAATACATTGCACTACCACCATGACACTTTTAGAGCTAAATGCTGCGCATTTTCTTTTCAAACAATTTTTAAAAAATCAAACATCAAAGTAAAAATGCTTTTATCAAGCCAAAATAATTTTATCTACATTCTTTCAGAGAACTTTAAAATATTGGAGTTCTGTTACTAATCAGAATGAAAATAAATTTCACAGTCCCCAAATTTTCTGTCCAAAAGAGTTTCCTTTGTCCACATGGGTCTGCAGAGGAAAAAATGTTGTAGAACTCAAGATTCAACATGATGAGAGCCTGAGTGAAAGTTTTAGTTGTTTATATAGATAGGAAAGGCTTTGTTTTAAATATGTAATGCAGAAAAAATACAGAACAATTCAGACACAGCCTGGATGTGAACACCTGGACATGTCTGCTACTAAGTATTTCTCAGGCACAAGAGAAAAACTGCAAAATAGTGCAAAATATGTTCCATTTTTTTACTTTTGTTCAATTTGGGAATGTATTTTATAACATTAATCAGTGTCTGCCACCTATTAGAGTGCAATATATTCATAATATACTACATCAGATATCCTGCAACATCCAGTAATCATCTAACCTTACTCTAACTTCCAAAGCACAAACTTACAAATTAAACATATATATTAGTATGTCTGATACCTGGTTCTGTTAGGGTTGGGGTTAGGGTTGGTAACATTCATTGTCCCTCTGTTTAGAAGTAGTACAAGTCCATGTCAAGTACAAGCATCGGTATTGTTTAGGGTCACTGGTCAAGCAATGAATTCTACTGTCACAAGCAACCAGTGCACTGTTATTGAAACATGTCTATCAGTTGATCTTTCTCTTATCTCCCAAGCCCTTTTTCAAAGACTCCTAGTCTGCAAATAATCTTAGTTTAGTCTCAGAAGATTGTTAAATCACTTGAGACTGGCCAAAGATACCATGTTTCCATGTTGTTTATTCAAATTTAAAAGAAGTGATAACAGCCAGGTTCCTTTTCATCAGAACCAACAGACTTAGGAGCAAAGTTTTGGCAGATTGCTAAATATTAGAAGTAATAGCCACAGACTTCACTATGAGTTTTACTCCTCAAAGCTCTGCATGCTCTGAAGCATTGAACTAAACTTTGTTAAGAGTGGCAAGATATTGTTGATTCTGTTATGTTGATTCTTGTATTAAAATTTATCATGGAGCATTTTTGATGACAGAGCAATTATGCCATAACATCAAAAGAACAAGCCAAATCCACATGGAAATCAACATATGCACTTTCATATATTTGCAAAGGCAGTGAGGAAAGTTACACTGTGTTATTTGGGAACAATATTTTGCTTAGCTTTCTAATTTACTCCATTTTTTTCTGCACAAGGGCAAGGTAAGAAATAGAATCCTTTCATTCTCCAAATCAAAATAGATAAGACACCAGGTCAACATACTTCTACTATCAAAGTAACTTTTACTCCTAGAGTGCTCTGTATTGTGATGATTTTTCAGTGAAAAAATTGAGTTATCTAAGCAGTGACACGTGAATATTGGTATTTCACACTGATGCAAAGAAAATACATTGCAAATCATTGCTGCAGTCAGCATCCTTTGTTTGGATACCATATCTCTCTGATCTGCATTTTTCCAATGGTGTCAAATAATATGGCCGATCTCTTTATTAGCCACACCTAGTTTTCTGCTACCCACATTTTTTGGCTTTTAAGTCTCATGCAAATTATACCCCACAGAAGCATCATACTTCCACAAACCATATTTTATTAATACAAGAACTAAAATCAATCAAACCTATAGCACATTCCAGAGAGATCTTGTATTATCTCATAGCCTAGCAATCTGCTCCAGAGATACCAGAAACTTGGTGGCAGGTAATACAGTAATAATGTTAGGGAAAAGAGTAGCTTTTCAAGCACTAAACAGAATTAGATCAGGATAGATACCAATAAGAAAATCTCTCTCCAGAGCAATACTTTTACAAAAGCAGGTGCAACTCTGCCAACTTTGTAATAATTTCAGAATTGTTAAAATGTTTTAAAAATACACAAATTAAAAAAAATCAAGATCAGTAGAAAGGCTCAGACTGATTCAGTCAGATTCTTTGGAATGGTTTATATACTGTTTAGCAGCAAATTTCTCACTATTGAACTTAACAAATTTATGAAGCAAAATCACTGTCTATATTGCCATTCACTGCTATTCAGAAATGTACATAGGAGGCACGAACAGTTCCCCAAAGGGCTTATCGTCTAGTTCAGCCACATATACTACAATACACTTCAGTACAAAGTGAGCAGTTGAGAGGCAGTCTGAATAAACTGTTTTAAATATCATTTTTGAAGTGGAAGAGAAAATCTTTTCGGCAGTGTAAAGGACGAGCCAGTTCAGGGAGTTGAAGAAGAATGGAAGAAGGTATGATTTCAAGAACAACTGAACTATACAAGACATAACATATGGAAAAATGCAAGGTGCGAGGCATGGGAGGAAGTTTGGAATATTTAAGAGGGACTGACCTTCTCCATGTAAGCAAGAAGTAAAGAGGGATGGCTCTGGGGACTAACAAATCACAATTCATACTGAGCATTTGTATCTGTAATATAAATAGGGCATTTGTAGTGGGATATTTGCTTGTATGGAAATCCTTTTAGGATATTGTCTGTATAATGATGGGGGTTGTGAGTGGTTAACCAGTAGGTCTGCTAAAGTTTCTCCAATCAGAATAGAATCTCTTTTTGAAATAAGTGCCTTTGTCCTGTATAGTCTACGTATCTGGCTACCAAAGCCTATGAGAGGCAGAACAAAAAAGTCAAACCAAAGTTTTGTCTTCCTGTTTGCTGATATTTTATCTAAAGCATTAGCCAAATGCTTACTCATTCCTGGGCAAGGCTCAGTTCACAAAAATATTTCCATGATTTGCATTTATTTCTCAGCACCCTGAAAATTTTACCTACTGCTATGGAACACAAGAAATGTGGACAAAGAGGGTGTGTCCCCATGAGTGGGAACATGCTTTCCCCCAGGAACAAATAGCAGTGACATATACTTGTGCCACTGGTACTTGTCCCTGGGCATGTCCCTGCAGGCGTTCTCTGGTGCACAGCAGATTGCCCCACATGGGGTAGGGGAGGCTGGGGCCAGCACCTCTGCTAGCCCCAGCAACCTTACCTGGTGTCCTGGGGACCTCCCAGGGCTGCAGCAGTGGCGATCCAGGTGTGCAGACCTGGCCAACAGCTGAACCGTGGCTCTGGCCAGCCAGGCTCCAGTTTTGGGCAGTGCATGCTGGAGCCACATGTACTGCACCATGCTTTTTTTGGCTCTTTTTTTTTTCCTTTGACACTGGGCTCTCCCAGCAAATTAGCAGCATAGTAAATGCCTGCACATATGGTGCACGCAATTCGCGGTGCTGCAAAGTTTATGTGCGCACTTGTGGGGACGAGCCCAGAGACAGAGGTAGATGGACCAACTTAGTCATCTTTGGGACTCTATGGTAAGAGACACTAATAGTAGAATAAGTTAACTTTGTGCCTCTTTCTTCCTGTATTCCTTAGTGTAGCACCATTTCCAAACCCATTTCTGCACTGCCCCTTGCTTTCCCTTTTCAGAATGCAACCTCCCCCATCTCTCCAACATACCCTCTCCCTAGATTTGAAGGCCACCTCTTTCTAAGACAGTAGAAAGTCTGCATTATCCCCTTGTATAACCTCCAACTCTGGGCTTCATACCAGGAAGTCCCCATATCCCACTGGCTTTTATTTCCTAACATGGGGCTGGTTTGAACAAGAGAAAGGCAGCCAGAGAGCAAGAATAAGCCAGGTAAGAAGAGAAGGTCCCATTAGGGTACAGCAGCACTTTTTTCTTAGTGGTCCTGACCTGGACTCCCCAGTTGGTTCATAAATCCTTCCTCCTCTTCAGCACAGCAAATGAGAAAGCAGACCACAAGCAAAGAAAAAACCCAGTTCTAATGGTACACAGTACTTCTAAATTATAAGCTATCCTAAGAATTTAAAATGTTTTAAATTGCATTTTCCATGTTAACTCATCTCTCATCTAGTTTTAAATTGAACTCGGGTTGGAAGTAGGAAATATTTCAGTCCCTTTTACAGTTTTTCAACTTGTAATAAATGTACTAAAGACATAGAACAAGAACAAACAAGTAATTTGTGGATTTGAGCCCATAACAGTTTGCTGCTTGCCCACTCTTTTGAGTTGTCACACGATGACGCTGATTCCAAAAATCTCCATCTCCTTGCCGACAACTTGACAAATTTAGTTTAACTATTTTGATGTAATAATCTAATTAGGTAAACGGGTTCAGCAACCGATTGCGTTTAGCTAATTTCAACCATCTGCTTCAACATTTGTTCCTATGTGCACCAGATTTCAGAATGTCTTTGCTCTAATAGTAATTAATGAAACTGTTAATAAGCTACATATATCATATTATGCTGCAATAATTTATCAAAGGATAATGCTATGAGACAAATCATATTTAACAATTATAGAAAATGGCTTACATTACTAAATGTTGCACACTGCTAACTACTTTCTTTACTCTTCTCTCCTTAATGAATTCCCTAATTAATTTAATGCACACTTTATGCATAATTTGAAATTTAAAAACATTGCTGGGTCAGGTTTTACCATCCTCTTTTACATGCTGTCTGCTTCTACAAGACACATATTAGCAAAACATGACCTCCATGCAAATTGCAGAGACCTGCTGTTATTTTCATTCTGAATCTTCATAACACGTTCCAAAGTGTTCTCTCTCTCTCTCCATCTCTCTTTCTCTCACACATACACAGTTACTTAGATGATGCTCTTTGGTATTCCTAAATTGTTTCTGCAGCTGACAGGAAGAAACCAGAATTACATAACATTGGCCCATTTTACAAACACCACTTTAAAATTAGGTCATTATTTATTTCCAAAAAAAGATGGGTATTTTAATCCTCTGTTATATAATCAGTTACATTTTGGGAAAAGGCATTTTGAGCCTTATTTTATACTGTCTGTTCCCTAGGAATGCACCATTGCCCATACCAACAGTTCAGGAATCATGAGATTAGCTTGAAAATCATCAGGTCTTTTAAAAAACAATCATCTAGAGTTCTATTTCTTTGCTTTATAGGCTTTTTTGAGCCTTGAGAGTACACTTGAGTCACATCATGAAAACTATGCATTTAAAAAAACCCTGATATTCTCATCTAATTCCCTGCCTTCAAGAGCTGGGGCTTCAAGGAATTGATCAAATATTTTGAGACTTAAGATAAAATATCACAACATCTTATTTCCAGAATGTCTTAGGTTTTGAGGTGTGTGACTTTGCAGATTTAGCATTAACAGAATGACATCAATGTGTAAATAGTATAGCAATTTCTCATTTGGACACTAATATTGGCTAGATCCATAACTAAAAATAAAGCTCTCCTTTCTAATAGGCATATACTTAAGGCAAATCTTGAATTTTCTGTAACATCATGTGTAGACATACCAACAGTTTCACCTGTGCTTGTATGTTGCACTGAGTCTGTTGTTTAATTTGTAAACAATGTATCTCACAACAGTTATTTAATAATAATCTGTGAATTTTGATATTGGGGGAAAAAAATCTGCCCCGTTCTCACAGCTGAATAGTAGTCAGTTTTTGTCCCTGTAATAAACGTCTCAGATTCCAAAGCATTTGCCAAAACACTAAATTATTTGCTTTGTTCCTGACTTCAGTCCTAACACTGAGCAATCTTTGCTACTGAAAAGTGAAGAGGTTCAAGTTTTTAGAATCATATATGAATGCCGCTTAGTATTGAAAAGGCACATTATAGTTTCCATCCACATCTTGCATTACTTATTTTCAGATAAAAACTGTGAAAGCTGAGCTACTGAAGAAAGCAATTACATAATTCTGTACTTAAACAGAACCTTTGCATGGTAACACAAGAATAAACCTATTTCTTTCCAGTAACAATAAATATTTGTGTGTGTTGACATAAGGTTTTACTTGGAAGAAATAGTTTGGACTTTAGAGTTGTCATGCTGACATATTGCATCTAGAAGCCAAAAACTGGAGAGAGAAATTGTATAGAAATTCTTTAAGATTCTATCCTCATTTGCTCAATGACAGTGTTCCTGGAGTTGTGTATAAAAATCTGTTGAACATTGTGACTATATATATTCTCTTCTTTCTTCCAGTGTTGATCCCAAATTTGACTAACAGGGCCTATTCTGGAATTCCAGCATCTAAGTTAGTGTCCCATTCCCAACCTTTGAGAACTCATGGAGGTCTTGTGAGGTCCTAGATGACTGGAAAAAGTCAAATATAGTACCCACCTTTGATAAGTAGGATCCAGGGAATTACAGGCCATTACAAGTCATCAAGGAATCTATTCCTAAGCAGGTGGAAGAAAACAAGGTGATCAGGAACAGCCAGCACGGATTCACCAAAAGCAAATCATGCCTGACTAATATGATAGTCTTCTATGACAAGGCAACAGGCTCTCTGGGTGAGGGAAAAGCAGTGAATGAGATGCACTTTGATTTTAGCAAGGCTTTTGACACTATCTCCCACTACAGTCCCACTAATAAGCTAATTAGGAAGGGAGGGCACATTGGTACCACAACCTCACTAACTAGCCTGCTCCAATGCTTAACCACCCTCATAGTGAGAAAGTTCTTTCTACTCTCCAAAGTAAAATTTCCTTGCTGTAATTTGAGACCACTGTTCTAAGTCCTGTTCCCTACAGCCTCAGAGAATAGGCTGTCTCCATCCTCATCGGATGGTATGACAAAGCATCTGACAAAGTGGGCTATAGTCCATGAAACCTCATGTTTCCCTGAGCAAGTTGTTCTATAAGGGAATTTATACACATATGCTAAGAGTGGGGGGAAATGGAGCACTTTAATTAGAGCAGCTCCAAGAGGATAGAAGATGGTACTGAATGCATACTTAGCAAAAATTATACAGTGGGTGGTGGCCTACTGGCTGACACAACATCTGAATGAGACCTTGGGGTCACGATCAAGTAGAAGACAAATATGACCCAACAGTGTGGCGAGGCTGCCAAAAGGGCCAATAAAACTCTGGCCCTTGGATAAGGACATGGATAAGCTCGAGAGGGTACAAAGGGCCACCCATTTGATTAAGAACATGGAGGATAGGCCCCATGAGGAGAAACTCTGGGATCTGGGCCTGTTCAGCCTGAGGAAGAGAAGGCTGAGAGGTGACTTGATAGCTGCCTACAAGTATCTCAAGGGGGAGCATCAAGAACTAGGAGAGCAACTATTCAGGAGGGCACTTCAAGGGAGGACAAGGGCAAATGGGCATAAACAAATAGAGGGTAAATTCAGGTTGGATATAAGGAAAAATTTCTTCTCTGTAAGGGTTACCAGAATCTGCAACACGCTTCCAGCAGAGGTGGTGCAGTCGTCCTCCTTGGAGGTGTTCAAGACAAGGCTGGACAGGCACCTTGCTGACCTCATCCGACCCCAATACTTCTTGCCCAAGGCAGGGGACCGGACTTGATGATTGTACAGGTCTCTTCCAGTTCTATGATTCTATGACTCTAAATTTGCAGATGACACCATTTTGAGTGGAGTTGCAGACACACTGGAGGATATGGCTAGAATTCAGAATGACATGGATAAACTGGAGAAATGGGCCCACAATGAATCAGATGAAATTTAAGAAGGAGAAGTTCCTGTACTTGGGATAGAACAATCACATGCACAAATACAGACTGGGGAAGGACTGGTTAGTAGGGCTGTGCAAAATTTCTTTGGGTGTTTTGTTTCGACGCTGTGTCAACTTGTTTTGAGCTCAAAACAGTATAATCGAAATGAAATGAAAGGCTTTAAAACAGCCTCGAAATGAAACAAGGGCACTCAAAATTTTTCTAAAGTTTCTAAATGTTTTGAGTTTTGAAGCTGGACTTGCTTGCAGGGCAATAGAAACTAAGGAGGGGGAGGGAGAAGAGTGGGGAAGAACTGCTCTGATATTGACTGTGTAGCTGGCCTGTGACTGTGATCCTTCCCTGAACTTCCTTCCAGTCCCAGTGCTCTGGGGGAGGGATGGAAAAACAGCTGCGCCTTAACACACACACACAGTTACACGTCACTAGTTTTGCTTGTCAGCAGCTTGAGGTACAGTTTCCCAGAAACCCCTGCACCTATCTCCTTGAAATCTCAGCAGGGCTACCATGCCTGCTGTTTTCACCCCGCTGCGCCTTAACACACCCAGTCACACATGACACAAGTTTTGCTCTGAAAAGTTTGAGGTGCAGTTTCCCAGAAACCCCTATACCTATCTCCTTGAAACTTGGCAGGCTTCATGGCCTCATAATGGGCGACCATGCCTCTTGTTTTCACCCCGCTGTGCCTTAACTCTACTCACAGTCACACGTCACAAGTTTTACTTGTCAGCAGCCTGAAGTGCAGTTTCCCAGAAACCCCTGCACCTATCTCCTTGAAAATTTGCCGACAACTTGACCATGGCAGGCTTCGTGGTCTCAGAAGAGTTTACCATCCTGGCAGTTTTCAGTTGAATCAGGCAAGAAATGACAAAGTTATAGGCAGTTTTGTGATTCCCCATTATAGCCTATGGGTGAAACGTTGAAACACCAAAACAGTTTTGATGAAATGAAATGGAGCAGTGCCTCGAAACTAAATGAAACTCAAAACAAAACACTGCCGTGGCAAAATGGAAGTTGAAACGAAACGGTACTGTTTCACACAGCCCTACTGGTTAGGCTGCAGTACTGAAGAAAAATACCTTACTATTACAAGAGACCATAAGCTGAATATGAGCCAACAGTATGCTCCTGTTGCTAAAAAAATTAATAGTATTGTTTTAACAAGAATGTTGCTTGCAAATTAAAAGAAATGATCCTTCTTTTCTATCTGGCACTGATAAAGCCTCAGCTGGAGTATCATGTCCAGTTACGAGTCCTACACTTTAAGAAACATGTGGACAGTTTGGAAAGAGTCTAGTGGAGAGTGGCAAAAATTATTAGATGCCTGGTTTATAAGGAAAGGCTGAAATAACTAAGTCTGGAGAAAAAAATGAGTGAAGGGGGATTTGGTAACAGTCTTCAAGTCCCTGAAGGGTGATTAGAAGTAAGACTAGAAGAAATGGTCTCAAATTACAACAAGGGATATTCAGGTTGGAGAATAAGAAAAACTGAGGTGCTTTCCATACTTCTTAGCCATTGTTTCCTATTTAGAGTATACAGATAATTTTTAATGAAGAATAAAATATGCCAGTACTTTAATCATTCTACTTAACACGCCTCATTATACAGATATGTAAAACCAATGAATTTTCATTCTATTAGTCACTCTTTGGAATAATGTGCACTTCTTTTGCCAAAATCAGTGCAGCATCTGGCAAAAAAAATATTCAAGCTGATTGAATACAGTATTTAAATGAACAAATATTTCACAAATAAATTGCCTCTGGCAATTTACTGCTCCAAAAAATAAATCAAGGCAATATGAAAGATATGGTCATGTTTAAGATATGAAACTGATAATTCTGTGTGCAGAATTCTATAAAGCTATATATGATTGGAACAAGATAGAAATAAGCAGGACATCTCAAAACAACTCAATATTGTTTTGTACTTTAGTCTTATTCTATGGCTCAGAGCTTCTGGCTGAAAGGTTGCCAGTTCAATGCTGGATGTGGGCACCTGAAATTCAGCCTGAAAAAGCAGCTCTTGCAGAATTCTGAGTTTTGGGGTGGCTCTGCACAACACATTGGACTTCCACAATTAAGTGGTTATTCAAAGGTTGTAGGTTTGAGTACTACCAAAGTCAAGAGGTTTTGGGATGCTATAGTTGGGAATGGTTCTCCTTTAAGCAAGGGGTTGACTAAATGACTTCCTAAGGTCCCTTCCAGCCCTAATTTTCTATGATACCCACCAAGGTCTGAGTTAAACTCTGCACTGTACAGACTCAGACCTTCCAAAATGACTCTTGCTAGTGCTATCCCATAAACTAACATGAAGGCAGTAATCTTACAGAAAATAATTTATCTGTTTAGTTATGAAAGTGTACCTGCAGAAAAACTGGAATGTTTGATGTATCCCAAATTATTCTTTACACCAAGTTTGGCTTTTTTTGCCTTTTTTTTAAACACGCTGTTCCAAAACCCTCCCTTCATGCCCTGTCGTTTCTTCTCATTTGCCTTTCCTGCAAGATTTCCCAGTTTTAAAATCTGTCGTCTTCAGAAGCTCATCAAGAATCATTTGCCAGATTTCAGATGATTAGCATGACAGGTTGCAGAAAGCTTGTCTTCTGTACTTAAAACAGAAAACATAATAAAGTTTGTGAAAATTAAAATGGAAAACTAAGTTCCTGACATCTATTTCTTTAAAATATTTTCTAGGATTACAAGCAGTTCTCAAACAAGAATATGCCAAATCTAAGGCAATTCATAAATGTTGGAATCCCTGAAATAGGTTGAGCCCCTGCACAAGAGTCTTGTTTACCTTGGATAAAGACAACAAATCTTTTGCCCCCCTGTTCCTATTCTAGTTTTCAGTGAGTGTGTCTACATGCACCATTAACATGCAGCAATAAACCCCAGAGCTTATTTCTCCATGGTTTATTACTCCTGAAAAGCTCCCAGGCATGCAGTTTACACACATGCCCAGACTGCAGCACCTTGAGCCAGGTCACAGCAACCCTGGCTGGCAGAGGGCCTGGAGGGCTAGCCTGCCAGCCCAGAACTGCTCCAATCGGACTCAGTTTGCTGCAGAGGGGCTGGCTGGGGCACAGGGGCACTTCAGTGTGGGACTAGCTTTCAGGCAGCCCCTGCACTGAACCACCCTCATTCCTCAGCCAGCTGGTTCAGTGTCTACATGTGCACTACTGTACACAAAAAAACTCTGTCACAGTTTATTACTTTTGTAATAGGGGCTCATGTGTAGATGCTGAGACGTTTACTGCACAGTTAATTAGTCAACACTGCACAGTTAATTAGTTACCTGCATAGTAAACGTCTTGTGTAGATGTGCCCAGTAGATATCTTTTCACTAGTACTGTGTATATTCCAGTTGGTCTTCTACACCTTAAATTAGTAACAAGTACTAATGGCCAAGCACTGAAACTACCTGGTATGAATTAAAGGTATAATTCAGGGAGTGGACACACCAGGTTGCCAGCTGTTCATAGAAAACAAACCTAAAACTGTCTGTCCATAAAATCTGTAAAAGAAAACTGAGCAGGAGCACAGCATCCTGCAGGGAGCATTCTCTCAGGGCTTGGTAGCCCCCTTCTCTCCCAGCCATGTGCTGCTGCTGCTGTTATATCTCATTGCCTGCTTATAACCTAGCCAGGTTAGCCTATAGCCAGGTTGCAGGTAGGTAGATAGTAGTGTTTCTTTTGGGGTCCTTACTGGGATGGGAGCATGGAGATGGTGGGGACAGGTCTGGGAGGTAGCACTGGGTACAGTCAGGAGCATCAGGGTATGGGATGAGCAAGGAACCCCTGGAGTGGAGGCAGCATGGGCAGTAAGCAGCTTTTAGCCTGGTGTCTACACATGTAGGCACTACTACACATGTACACTGTGTGTGCTCTGACTTGGGTGTAAAGTTACTCCCATATTGGAACACACACACAGTGTTACTGCACAGTAAGGCATCTACTCGTGCCATACTGCACAATAACTAAGTGGGCCCAACTCAGTATTAGTCACCATAGTTACTGCACAGTACAGGTGTGCACATGTAGACACATGCCTGTACTGTGCAGTAACTTTGCCAATAGGTGATCTTGCTTAATCTGTCGAACCATGGACATGTCTTGTCAGAGCTTTATCCCTGTAGGCTGATATGCTGTCTCCAACAGCAGTTGAAAAACATAATCCTCTTCACCGGTTACATTATAGTTCAGGTCATTCCTCCCTCACCTTCACAGGCATTTTACCACTGAATCACAGGACTTGAGTTTTTTCTTATATTACTAAAATGCCAAATCTAGATACTCTGGGTGCATCCAGACAAGTGGGAATGTGTGTTTCCTGGGGGACAAATAGCGGCACATAGTTGTGTCATTGCACACGTGCTCTGGCGAGGTAGGGGAGGCTGAGGCCAGCATCTGGGCTGGCCCTAGCAGCCTCACCTAGTGTTCTAGGGACCTCCTAGAGCTGCAGAAGCAGCAATCTGGGTGCATGGAGGCTAGCCAGCAGCCAGAGTGTGGCTCTGGCCAGCCAGGCTCCTGTTTTGGGTAGAGCACGCTACAGCCATATGCACTGCCCCACCTTTTTTTTTTTTTTTTTTTAGATACCGGGATTTCCCCAGTATCTAATTTTGGCTCTGTGCCTCAAATATATAGCGCGGAGAACCTTTTCAACATGAGCCATATGCATTTTGTGGCACCTCAAAAGGCTTTGAGCCACTGGAAAGCACATGTTCCTATTCATCTTGACGTGCCCTCTGGGGCTTGCTCTAAGGTTACCTCCTCTTCTGAAACCTCAGTGATAGAAAAATCACAGATTTCTCAACTCCAATATTTGGGTGTGTATCTGGCCCTTAAGATTATCATAATGACATAGTCTTCTGCACTAAATCAATCAATTTGTTCCCACAAAGGCAACTATGTCATATTAAGGCATGCTGTTCCAGTACCTGTAGCATTTATATTTGCCAAGCAGAATGTAGAGTTTACAGTGGGAATGACCAGTTGACCATGGTGCCAACACTAGTAGTGACTTTGTCATAAGTCATAATGTGAAGGCAAACTTTAAAAGAACATAGAAGGTTTTCCCACCATTCACAGTGCATGATTCATTCCCTGGCAGACTGGATTGTGCAGGTGAAGTGCCTTATTATTAGAAAACAAACTGACCTTTCTATTTTACAATGGTAAGCATTTCCTCCTTAGTTACTAGTAATTAAGTGCTGAGAGTTCTAAGAGAGGCTTAGCACCTTCGGCAAGGTGTTAGGATTTGAGGATAACCAGCACTAGAAATACTCCAGTATAGAGATAGTAATTAAAACATAGCTATTCTTTGTGGCACTGATTCTGCAGTCAGGTTCATAAGCACACACCCTTGTGGCCAGGACTGGGCAGAAGTTTAGGGATTTACTCCTGCAGATCTGTTTTACAGGAACAAGCCCTATTTTGCATAGAAATATGCAAAGGCTGCTTGTTTTTGATGTTTTAGTAGCGTGCATCTCTCTTGAAACTTCCAGGTCACCATCAGTTGTTTTAGCTGTTGCAGAGACATTCTACCTGTGACTGTAGAGTTTAATTCAGGGAAGTGCTGAGGTCTCACAATTCATAACTAGGGTGACCTTTTCAAAATGGAAAGTCTGGACACATGCCCCCTCTGGCAGCATGGCTGGAGAAGAGCAAAGCAGAGCCCATGAGGGATGGGCTCACAGCTCCCTGTCCTGCTGTCCTCCCCACTGGGAGCCCCATTAGGGCTGTGCAAAACAGCAGCATTCCACTTTGACTTCTGTTTCAATGTTTCAATGAAACAGTGTTTCATTTCAAGTTTGTTTCATTTAAAAAACATTGTTCTGTTCTGTTCCATCGAAATGGTTTCGCTGTTTCGACATTTCAGTTGGGCTGGGGAAGAGAACTCAGCCCAGCTGAGTTCCCTTTCCCAGTGCTACCATTGGGTTGGGGAAGGGAACTGGCACTCCTCAGCTGGGCTAAGTTTCCTTCCCCACCCCGATCACAGTCCTGGTTCTCCCCTGTCTCCCACCACCTGGCTGGCTGCTTCGAAACTCGAAACATTTCAACTGCCCTCATTTCATCTCAAGGATGTTTTGAAGCCCTTCATCTCATTTCAGTTTCACTGTTTTGAACTCAACATGAGTCAAAACAGTGTCAAAACGAAACAGCCGGCAAAATTTTGCACAGTTCTAATCCCCATGCCATCCACACTACTATGGTGAGGCAGCCTTGCCATGGTGGTATGGCTGGCACAGGGCTCCTGGAGGGAAGGCAGCAGGGTGGGGAACCCTGAGCCCCACAGTGGGCAACCCTCATCCACCCCTGCCCTGTGCACAAATCTGGGTGGGGGGGAGAAAGGCATGATGTGCTCATGCCCCCCTTCCCCAGGTGTGTTCACAGCAGCAGGGAGTCCCCTCTCCCTCTCTTCTGCTGCTCCCTGGATGAGCCATCCCTAGCTCTTCTATTCCCCCATGGCCTTTCATTCCCACCCCAGAAACTGTGCACCACCCCAGCTGGGCAGTACCCTCAGCCCCAGCCCCTGCCTCAACCCCAACCCCAACCCCTCCCTCACAGTAGGGGCCTGAATCTGCAAGATTTACCTGCATGCAGCTGGGGGAGCTGCTTTTTGCTGCTGCCTGGGGCTGTATTCCTGGCCACATGCATGTGTGCGCATGGTGACCCCTGCATCTGACTCCGCCCAGCCCCAAGCAGCCCCTTGCAGGCTGGAACTCTGCCAGCCTGCAAGGGGAAACCTACTATTTCCCACATTTTTCCATGGTGAACAGAAAACCCAGGGAATATGAGACAAATGGTTTCCCGGAGTCATTCAGCCTGGGACCAGGATTTGATGTTCACATTTTGGAACTGTCCCACCCAATTAGGGATGGGTGGTAACCCTACTCATAGCTCATTCATTTTAGTGGGATAGGGTTACCATACATCCAAGTTTTCCCAGACATGTCCTCTTTTTGAGTCATCCTATCTCTGTCTGGGAAGGTTTTGCAAATCTGAACAAATGTCTGGGTTTTTGCTTTGCTCTGCTGGTGGAAGCAGAAGGAAGAGCAATTGTAGGCAGGGAGCTGCAGGCAGGTAAGTCTGGGTTGGGGGGCTGGGGTTGCAGCAGGGAGGGGGTCAAGAGGGGTTGCCTGCCCCCTCCAGCAGGGGCTTTTAAGGGCCATGGCCAGGCCAGCAGCAAAGGGGCCAGTGCCTGGTGCCCATGCTTTCAGGGGTGAATTGGCCAGGAAACGCTGCGGGGGGGCGGAGGGGGGAGAGGTGGGATGTGGCCAGGCCTCCTGGCATGGTGCGGCACGGTAGCCCCAGCCCTCCAGCCTGCACTGGGGTTGAACTCACTCTGAGACACAGCGCTCTGGCCTGGTCAGGATGGGGGCAGCTGGGGCCCCTCCAACAGGGCTGGGGGGAGCAGGGAGCTGTGGGTCAGGAGTGAGGGCCTCTGGCAGGGCTGGGAGGGCAGGAGGCTGCTGGTCAGGAGGGAGGAGCACTGGTAGGGCTGTGGGGAGCAGAGGGCTGCTGGTCAGGGGTAAGAGAAACCAGCATGGCCCAGTGGGGCAGGGTACTGTGGTTTGGGAGTGAGGGGCAGCAGTAGAGCGGGGTGGGGTGGGGGTTGGCTTGGGAGCAAGGGGCAACAGAATGGGCAGGGACAGGGCACTGTTGTATCACTGCCCCCGCACAGTCATAGTCTCCCCCACACACACACTACAGATGTCTTTTTTGGAACTGAAAATATGGTAACCCTAAGTGGGATCATTTAACAATTCTCAGAATAAAATCTATAATGAAGCTGAACTGACATTCTTGGGAAAATAAAATCCTTCATAATTGATGCACAGAAGAAAATATGAAGAGAACAATATTACCCTGAAGCTTCCCTACATTATTTCATCAATTTTCTTCTTTCTCCTGGTGCCCAAGATCCCTCCCTGCTTCTAGTTAGATTTTCCATGTATAGTGTCACCAGCGGAGGAAATATCCTTTTTGTTTTTATTTCCAAGTTTGTATGAAAGGCAAATAAACAGGATTGTACAGCACTACAGCTGTTGATGCCAATTCCACTGCTTAAAAGTGATTTTTCTTGCCAGTGTTTTCCCCTCTGCTTTTCTTCCAAGTAACAACATGCCCATGTGAGCAATCTCCCTCTCCCAGTTTCACCCTTTGTCAGTTTGAATACTGCTGATCACGTGGCTATGACTCACCCCACAAAAATGTGACCTTGTAAATAGAATTCACCTCCTGACCTTTGCAAGATCTGCATCACACAGTGATACCCAACTTCTGTAGTTAGGAACACAGCATTTTCCACAACAGGAATTGCAAATATGTTAGCCTTCTGAGGCAAATCATGACTTTCTACAGAGTGCACCCAGGGAAGAAGCTTCCAAAACAAACCAAACAAACAAAACCCCAGAACAAAACAAAAATGAAAACACCACCCCAATAGTTTTGAACTGAGAGCAATTTTTGTGTGTACAGAGAAACAGAAGTTTATCCCTTTCTTGACTGGTGTTCCATGATACACCTTTTGGATTTTTGATACCACAGTATGAAAGCACACTGTCTTCTCCAAACTGAGTTAACATTAAAAAATGCTTAGGAAAACAAGAGGACTTAAGGAAACTAGAACAACAGTGGTGATATGGCCACTCCACTAGTAGAGAGGATTTTCCACATGACTAATGTGTATAGCCACTGTCTTCTGAAAGCTTTTAGAAGTATTATTTCAAATACAAAGCAAGTGTGAAAGAACTGATGAATGAATAGTGTCGCAATGATAATGGAGGCTAGGTACAAACACTCAGAAAGCCTGAGGCAGAATCTATCTGAGTTCCGTGGTTTTCTGTAAGCAGCGTAGTTTAGATCAGTAGTGAGCAGAGCACACGTTCACTCTTTGGCGGGGTGGGGAGGGGAACTGGGGCAAATCTTAAACTGAGTTCCACCATTTTTAAACCAGTCTGTGTGTGCTGAACTTGTTCTGTTATGGGTATAGACCAGTTTCTGACCATGTATACCGATAAAGTGTAATTTCTGTACCTTTGGTTTAGTTTTATCTGTGAATTTCTGTATTGAAAATGCTTGTGCATTTTTCAAATTTAACCCTAACTCTGAGATTCTGATGTTTCAAAATATGTTTTTTGTAATGATCTTTTATGGATTTTTGCCTTTCATTGCTGGTACGGATTCTTAGACTTCACTCCATCTCAACTAAAATTACGACCCTGAAAATCCTTAGAAGCGTGTTTAAGACTGTGCATTTTATATTCACATGCGTTTGTCCCACTGAAATCCAGACGTGCCATGCATGACTGATAAAAAAGTTTTCCTTTAAAAAAAGAAATTTGGAAGAGTATCAAAACTATGGAAGCTTAAAAAAACCATATATCATATTTTGAAAAATATAAACACACTGCAGACCTTGGAATTACTAACCAAAGAGGGATTCATTTCAGCCCGTTTTTATTTTATTGGTTTCTGTTCCTTCCTGCGTGCATTTTTATTTTGCTTGACCTTTGTTTTGTTTTGTTTTGTTTTTTGTTTTGGCCAGTGTCTTTCTTTTTCATTTCCTTCTTTATTATTACTATTCATCTGGATTTCTGAAAATGTATTGCCTATATATTACTTATTAATACCAGTATTTGAATAATCTACAAAATACTGGCCAAATAAAAGTTTTTACCTTTTCACTTTAATAGTTATATCATGAGTTGTAAAACACTTTCACAACTGATGTCCACGTGAATCATATAAACTCATTTCATAGAAGAGATGATGTCTATGGCACACATCTGATATTATTGCAGACTGTCCAAGTTCTCTTTACTTACAGAGTAAAGAGAATCCAGGTTGAGTTTTTAAGCGGGGGAGGGGGGAAGGGTTGACAGGCAGTGTAATATCTTAGTCCTCGTTCAACTTGCAGTATTGTATTGAAGGGCAATTTGTAGTTTTTATTCTTTGGCTGACATATTATCATAAGGACTCTGCAAAGCTATATAGAAACTATAGGAGGGAATAGAAAGTAGTTGTATTGTTCCACAGCTCAAGGTCAATAGTCTACCCAGTCACCAAAAGTCTGAGTAAGCAAGTTTTGGTTAGTCAATGCACATCTCGTACATCTTCACTGCATCTGATTTAAATGCAATTGAAGTACAGTAATTGCAGTGCAGCAGATCAGAGGCAGAAGTTCAGTGCACATAAACTGCTTTTAAAATGGCCAAGACTAGTTTAAAGATAAACCTGGATGGATGTAGTATCAGACTTAACTGATTTATGTTAAATCAATTTAACCAGTTCAGTTTATGCAGCTTCGACTAACCTGTGAAGATTGAATTGATTCAGCCTCGGGCTTTTTGACTGTCTGTACTGAGCCAATAGGGCAGGTGTTTCATGGGGTATGATGGGATTTACTGCAAGGTAGACATACAAAGTGGTGTCTGTACACATCACATTTCCCTGGGAAACTGGCAAGAAATTTACCAGTCTTTTAAATGGTTCAGAACTGCTGACTTTAAGTGCAGCACTGATTCTTCTTCTTTCTCCACATATGTTTGGACAGAAGGAATACTGCAATCCCAGCATGGCAATGCTAAATAATGCCACCGTTAGAAGCAACACGGAGAAAATGACATAGAACCAAAGGAAAAAAAGAGCTGAAAGGGATTACAGGAAGTTATTGAGGCTACCACCTTCCTCAATACAGGATCCTCCCTGTCTAATCTATAGCAAATATTTGTCTAACATGCTCTTAAAAACTTCCAGTAATAGTGATTCCAGTCTCTCTAGGTTCTCTAGTCCACTGATTCACCCCAACCCCAGAGATGATAAATTCTTCTTAATAGATATCACACATATTCTATGTTAACTTTTAAACCTATTACTTGTCCTTTTTGTCCCATTCCTGTAGACACAAAGACCAACTAATTGTTACCCACTTTACAACTGCCATTATTGTTATAAAGACTGTTATCAAACTGTTATCACTAAGATGAAATAACCACAGGTATTTTAGACTTTCAGTATGTCCTGCTTTTTAGAATTTTAAATCATTTATGTTGCCCTCCTCTGGACTCTTCCAATTTTTCCATGTCTTCCTTGAAGTGAGACGCAGTGCCGAGAACTGGACACACTACTCTTCGATAACACCTTACCAGGGTCAAAACAGGTGGAGGAATCAGTTCTTGTGGCTTGCATACCAGCTCCATTAATACAGTATACAATTAGCATATTTTGCTGTTGTATTTTGCTGTTGATTTATATTCAAGTTTGTGATCCATTAAAACTTCCAGGATCTTTTATGCATCCTAGCAGATGCAGTACTACATCCTAGCCAGGCCTCCCGCATTTTGTATTTATGTTTGGTTGTTCCATCTTAAGTGTTGTACGTTGCACTTGTTCTCATTCATCTCATTTCAGATAATTTTCCCAGTTTGTCAAGGTTGTTTTGAATCCTAGTCCTGTCCTTTAAAGTGTCTGCTCTCTCCTCAGACACAAAACCTGTAACCTTGTCACCAAGTTCTGAGACCCAAGGATCCTAAGCAAGGCTAAAGTTAATGGGGAGCATGACTCACCCTCTGTGACTGTGCGAAGGTCCATGAAGAAAAAGCTAAGATAAGACAGCTCTGGTTTTTCAGTGTCATGACATGCATGAAAATTGTCTTTGTTTCCCTTGGATACACCTTTTTGAAAAGAAAGTTTGGTTCATTGTGTTTGACGTGCAGGTTTATTGTTTGCCCTTGACTTCCTTGAGCAGCTCTGTTTACCTGGCAGCTAGCTCTGCCCCGGTTCAAATAGGTAGCATCCACATTTTAGGTAATATTATCTGTAAACATCAAATGCATCTCCCATGTAAAACATACAAAAAATAATAAGAATAAGAATACCTGTTAAACTCTTGGGCAGTTACACTTCTACTTATCCATTTCTAATTGAGACACACTATAGACCCACAATGAACTGTTTCTACTTTATCTAATTTGGGTCATAGTCATCCTTTGATATAAACACAATTGCACTGGAGATGAATTTGGTCATTTCTTTTTATTCATTTGTATGGAACACATGTTGATACTTAGTTAAATCACTGTATAGTAAATGAAGGGTTAACTTTCAACACTAAGTAAGTTTGGTCCCAAAATGGAAACTAAGGCATTGACTCTGGACAGGATTTTGTATAAATGGTTAACAGACAAGAGGACTGTTAAGGTAAGAGCTACACAGAAAGTTTACTGGGTAGTGGATTGAAATAGTTTCCTTATGTGAGGAGGTGTTGAGTTACAGCCCGAGGACTGAGAGCTGTGTGGAGAGAAAAAAAACATCTGATCTGCAACCTTTTCCTCATCTTAGGGTAAAGTGTACAATAGTTAAATGAGACAGACCAAGGAAGTATAATGGGGAGCTTATATTTGTTGCTTCTTCAGTGACTTAATGCCTGTGTTTACTGAGGATATGAAAATGAAATGCTGCTGGATTAATCATGAAAAGCCGAGGAGACGCACATGCCCTGTTGTAAAATGCCACGCAGGCAAAGACTGACAGGCAGCAGGATCTGAAGTTTCCCCTGGATCACTATTCAGACATGTTCCAGGGAGAGGAGGCTGTATAACTCCTTGGCTCCTTAAGGTAAGAGGCTCAGGGGGCAAGTGCCAGAGAGAAGACAGATAAACTTAAAGATGAATAAAATCCGGAAGCTTTTCCGAGGGAGTGGGAGAGCTCTTGCATTTATATTTGCTGCCTCTGTCATCTGGCTGATCTTTGACATGGCAGCTCTCAGGCTTTCATTCAGTGAGATTAACACCAAGGTTCTCAAAGAGGAGATGATCAGGAGAGAACGGGAAAAGTTCAGAGTTTGGCGCAGCCCAGAGAAGATCCCTGAGAGCACCAGAAAGGAGCCAAAACTGCCCCCGAAGGACTGGGAAAGGGGGAGGCTCAGCAATGAGGAATTTAGAAATATAGAAGAGAAAATGGTGAAGGCTGTAAACAAAATAGGCAAACACATGAATGAAAAGAAAACACCAAAAGCAACAGAAAAGATAAATGCAGCCTCTAAAGCAGCCTATGAGAAAATGACTGCACTTGGGACCATCCCAGTAAAATTGCTGAGCCCCCATCCCCCTGTTCCCATGGAAAAGGCAGGGAAAGAAAAGCATGAAAAGGCTGCAAACTCCACAGATCTGCTGAAAACAAAGCAATCGGTTCCCAAAGGGATTCAACAGATCCCATTAGTAACAGCAACAAGGAGATCAGTTGTCAAATTAACACACAGAGCAGTTTCTGTAAACAACAAAGTTGCACAAAAAGTGTATGATTCTGTAACAAAGGCATCAAAGAGAATGGAAGGCAAATTAAAAATTCAGTTTACAGATAAAGCCTCTTTGGCTAGATTAGAAAAGGAATTGCCTGCTGGGAGAAACCTGAAGGAACCCCAAAACAAACTCCCACTACCAGACTTGCCAGCTCCTGGGCAAAACATCCCTGCAAACCCAAACAGGACAGAGATGAAAGCACTAGATACTTCATACCTACCTGTGAGCAAACTGGCTGCTGCTAACAGAGCAGAGAAAAAGGGATTGTCTTTAAATGCAACAGAACTGGGAAACCTGCCAAAAGAAGATGAATCAAAAATTGCTCATGAAAAGAAACCAACTTCCTCTGAACATCAGTTTGTCATTATTAATAAAGATGATATCAAAATGAGCAGTCCAGTGTCCCAGGATCTCATACCCGACTCAAAAGAATACTTGCCAAAGAGACCAGAAAAGAGTATAAAATGGCGACTTGTTAGTGACAAAAGTGAGGACAACCTGAAGTTGAATATTGTAAACAAAACATCAGATCTTAAGCATCTAACTAAGAAAGCAATTTTGACTGAAGATCTACAGCTAGCAAAAGTCCACAAGGTCAATTTAACTGATAAAGACCCAATAAAGAAAACAGATGGAAGAAACAGTACAATTCAGTTGAGAAGAAATCCTGGGATGCACAAAGTTTTAACCGTTGATGTGACATTTTCTCCAAGAGATCCCAAAGCCCCTGGTCAGTTTGGCCATCCTGCTGTAGTCCCTGAGGATAAGCAAGAAGAAGCAAAAAGCAGATGGAAAGAAGGAAACTTCAATGTCTACCTCAGTGATTTAATCCCAATAGACCGAGCCATTGATGACACAAGGCCTTCTGGGTAAGATCCATTTCCCACTACATAAATGATCCCAAGCAAATGCGAATTGTATCTGATCCCTGCCTGCTTTCTGGAATGCTTTTAACCTGCATGTGAAGGGTCCAATAACTTCAGGTTATCAAGTGTTTCCCCAGACTAGCAGCATGTTGTACTAGCTGCAGCTACTGAGAGTTTATTATTATACCATTGAATCAAATTTTCAGAAGCACCTGAAACTTAGAAACCTCAGTATTATTTACAATAGAGGCTTGAGTGCCTGGGGAAGCCAGTGGGATTTAGCATTACTTTTGAAAATGGACTTTAGGATCCTAACTTGCTTGGGCGCTTTGGAAATTGTGACCCAGTTTATCTGGCATACCCACATTTAAAAGTTAATCTTTACAATATCAGGTCTTTTGACATTTAGATGTTTGGTTTACACATGAATGCTGTCACATAAATGGCTTAAGCACAGGACTGACTGCTAGATGTTCTTCTGTTCTCGTCCTTGCTCGGGTTCTTCCATCTCTTTCATAGTCTCCTCACTTATGGAAGCAATAGTATTAATTTTCCTGACACATATAGCTTGGGTGGGTCACTTAACTGAGGTTCTATTCAGTGCTATTCTACTGCGTGCTTTGAGGTTGAAAAAGAATTTGTATATAGCATTAGATTATTAAATAGCATTGTGTGTACTAAATATGATACACCAACTGAGATACCTGCTAAGTAAAGCAACCTCATGAACCTATCTGTCCCCTCATAGCACTGTTCCTCTGTTGCTATACAGCAAAGAGCTCACTTTCAAAGTTATACTCCAGGATGACTCTGAGAAGGAGATATTTGGGAATCTCAAATGCATGAAAATGCATAGTACAAAAATGCCAGAATTTTGTTATTTAAAAAAAAAGTTAGCCATGAAACCAAATATCTCCTTGAAATTTTAGATGCCCGTGAAAACAGCATGTTTGTGCTCTAGATGAAAAAAAAAAATGATGGCTCAAAAAGAAAGGTGCCCTGATCCCACCTCCATCTAGGCTTTTATACATAGCAGTAAAGGATGTAACCTCAGGTTCACCATCACTAAACCTCTGACTGGGATCACTCTAAACATAGCCTGTATCTTACCTTCTAAAGCATTTGCTGCTTGCCACCATCACAGAAAAGTCTATTTGCTATACAGAGAAGGTAGACCTAGGCTGACCTGGAAACTACAAGCCTCCCTCAATTAGAGAGAGACCACTAAATGCATAACAACAACAGCACAGACAGAAGTGCAGCTCCCTGATCTAACTGATGGTGCTTCATAGAAAGCGCCATGAGTTAGACTGACCCTCCCAGTCCAACAGATGTTAGCTGTTGGGTTGGGAGGGTGGGGGTTTAAGCTTAAATTTGGAGCTGAACCAGTGAGAAAGGCTGCCTGGCTGCAGCCTCTTCCCCTAGCCCTGCCTCCCTTCCCTCCCCACCCCCCGATCCCCAGTGCTGTCTCAGGATGGGAAGGGAAGAAATCAGGGAAAGAATGTCCAGCTACACTGAAGTACGAGATGGGAAGATTGGAGCCTCTCACCCCAGGAGAGCTCCAATCCACCTGCTCCTCACTCCAGCATGGCTGGCCAACCCTAGAACAGACTGCCTTCCCTGCCTTCTCCCCCTCCCGTCCTCAGACAGCACCAGGGATGGACCACCTTGGAACACCTTCATTTGAACCCACAGATAATGAGGTTTAATTTGTTGGGAAACTGGAGCACTCTACAGCTGTGTGCTTCTGTTTAGATATTGCCATAGAACATTTTTAAGGGGCTGATCATGTGACAAATGTAATTTCTGTCTACACCTAAAATGCTTGGGACAACAAATGAAAAAATCAGGGATGGAAGTGAAGGTGAAAGTTTAATAACTAGGGTTCCAAAGAGGGGCACCAAGCAGAGAATCAGCTAGCTGCCACAGAGGTAGCTGCCAGAGACGGGACTTTTGGCTAGATAGATATCTGGTCTGACTCAAAGGTGGCAACTCAAGTATGAATCCTACTGCACACTTTTTACCCCATTTCTAACATTTACTTTTCCTACTACAGCTTTCTCTTCCAGCTTCCTGGAATGTAAGCTGTGTTTCATTACATATACACTCCCTGGACTTTTAACGTGTTGTCATTTCATGTGGTCACTAACTTTCCTGTCATTTGCATGCATTTGCATCATTATCTGCCTCTCTCTGTGTAATCTACAATATTTTATGCAGGAATTGGCTGCAACATTTTATCCTGAAATTGGCTGCATGGTGCAAGAGAAATTCCCCAAGCCCTTACCACACTGCAGGAGGAGTGAGACCAGGAGAGAGCAAAATTGGCACTGTTTTTCACTGTGGAGGGTAGCACAGAAACCTAGGGAAATTAGAGGTGATACGAGGCTAGTATGCAGACAAAAATGCTGTTGGTAGTGCTTCATTCAGGGAACAAAGCTGTATTTATAAAACCATTATGTGAAGGAAGGAAATAAAAGATCCAGCGATCAAAAAAATCAGGATGTCCACCTTCCAGTCTCATCAGTGAATGTAACCAGTGTTATACAGACATGCAACATGATGAATCACAGATCTTGCTAAGATCAGAAAGTGGGCATATGCCCTGTTACCAAGGAGACACCCTATCCCAATATGGAAGTGTTGCAGGTGATATGGCATCTAGGCAAACTGCCCACATGATGTTGCAGTTTAGAGCACACCCTGCAAAGATAACAGGACAGGAAGCACACTTGGCTACATGCAGAACTGCCTGGGATACTTTCCCTATGCTGGCAGCCTTTCCATTTCTAAAGGGCAAAGATTTCCTTTGTTTAATTCACAGAGTATGCAGCTCCAAGTTACAATTCCCTATCAGCAGATCTTGGGGCTCAGCCAGGCTGTCTAGGCAGTGCTGTCTGACATACGATAGCAAGGCAGGTGAAAAAAGATGCAGCCAATCACAGTAGTGCATAGCAACTGGGATAGGCCAATTGCTGACTCCAAAATATATCATCATGTCTTGGAAGTTTTATTTCAATCCACATCAGCAAAGGGCAATCCATATGCTTTGTACAGTGTCCCTTGGCAAACTGTTTGTATTTCACTGCATCTCTTGGAAAATCTATATGATAACATTTCCATTTTTTTCTCTTCTGCAGTCTCCCAGTCTCTCCTAGTTTACAACCCAGATCCTGTTTTGCTCTGTGCTGCAATACTGAGCTAGGACACTGAACCCCAAATCAGGCAAACTGTTTGTACCAGTTTCACATTTGTCTTTCTCTTTATACAATAAAAACAAAAACTGGGACAAAATCCCACTAGGCGAGTACAGAAATGTTTAATTAATAGTCCATAAACACTGTGGAACCAGTGCAGGGATGGGAAGAATGCCAAAAAAGCAAGTTAGGGGAAATCTAGATTGCTTGCAGTGGACTAACCAGTCGGTTTGCAAGTATGATATGGGATAAAGTCCTTTTGCAAAGAGTCAAATAATGAACCATTGATACTACTGCTGCTCTGAGATGTTACTACAACACTGGCAATGTATGATTGGTGTCCATTTTCTCTGAATTTATGATCCAATAGTCCCTCCCAATTACCATTGTTGCTCCACTGAGCACATGTGTTTATTTGGAATAATTTAGGTTAATCCTGGTAATGTACAATCTAAAGCAACATCTCTTAGCAGAAGGGCAGTACTTGTTATATGTACCACGCTAACTTGGTGACTAGGGATACATGGCAGCAAACTCATGGGTCTTGGACACCATCTTCCTAACATCAGAGGAAACGTGTTAGGCCACCAGCTGTACTTCACTGCCTCACTAGTGAGTCAGATCTCTACGCTACTCCCAAACTCATAAATCAGGAGATCCAAGGAAACATTTTCAAAGACATTTAAAGGGAGTTAAGAGCTTAAGCCCTATTGACTGGTATTGTGGCTTAATCTCAAACTCGCTCAGACACTTCAGAAAATTTTCCTCTGATCTAGGAATTGGAAGTAGTCTAAGTTAACTCCATTGGAATGCAGAGTATGAAGCTATGGGACTAATTTTATTAAAGATGGAATTTAAGGGTGGCATTTTCAGAAGCATTCAACATTTCCTACCCACATTTGATCAGAGGGTAAGAAAACAGGCCTTATGATGAGAGGTTGAGAGCTACGAGACTCTTCAGCCTGGAAAAGCGCAGGCTCGGGGGGGACCTGGTGGCTGCCTATAAGTATATAAGGGGTGTGCATCAGGATCTGGGGGAATGCCTGTTCACCAGAGCACCCCATGGGATGACAAGGTCAAACCGTCACAAACTTCTCCAAGACCGTTTCAGGCTGGACATAAGAAAAAACTTCTTTACAGTCCGAGCCTCCAAGGCCTGGAACAGACTGCTGCCAGAGGTGGTGCAAGCACCTACTCTGGATTCCTTTAAGAGTCAATTGGACATTTATCTTGCTGGGATCCTGTGACCCCAGCTGACTTCCTGCCACTGGGGCAGGGGGCTGGACTCGATGATCTTCCGAGGTCCCTTCCAGCCCTAATGTCTATGAAATCTATGAAATTAGCTGAATGTAATTGTAGCTATCAAAGTCAAGGGCATGTAAGGGCAAAGTCAAGGGCAAAGTCAACGGCATGTAGCTATCATGCCATTGCCAGGCGCCAATACATTTATGGTTTACAACTAAATCATATCAAATATCGACATTTCTTTCTGGCTGATCCAGTGATGATGTTTTGAGCTGAACTCATTGTGAGTCAATTATGAAGTCATTTGCATGCTATAAAAGGTATACTTAAAAGACACACTTAGAGGAATGCTTACAGAAGCCCATTCTGGAGTTACTTTTTGATGCTAGGTGCTAGAAAAGAAGTCAACACTTTGCACTTAACAGTTGGCTATGAGATTCTGATCAGCATTTTGGGATCCATACTCTACTTCGTTAGATGTGCAGAAGTTCCATACAGAGCATATCACATCCAGTGCATACTGAACTTGATAGCTCATATTTCCAAACATAAGACGAATATAGAATTTTACATGCGTCTCCTGCACATATTTCCCTATTTCTTGCTTGTTTTTTAAGGTAAAGTATATTAAAAAAAAGTAATTGAGACTTTCTATTTTCCAATCACCATGTAAAGCTGTATTCTTATAGTTTTCAGAATTGGCAGGTAAGAGGGTTATGCTTGTAAGAGGTCTACCCTGAAAGTACAAAGAAAGTAAAACTGTATCAAGTTATTTCTTACAAACAGCAGAGAGAGAAAGCAAGTCCCATTAACTCTTAGGTTTTCTAGGATAAAATAATGTAATTCTGGGAAGACGAGTTCTTCAGTAAGATGTTCTATACTCCTTGAGATCCACTTGAAGATACTAGGGCTTGGGGAGTGAAGGCCCCCTTAAGGCGCACATCAAAGCAGTTGTTGAATTGCAAATAGAATATGAGAAAAGCTGCTCATCGACCTTTTGTTCAAACACTGAAGACACAGACCTGACCTTGCCATCACATCTTGACTGTCATGGAATATAATGACAATTTCATAGAAATGGGAGAAATTTTATCGTTCCTTCAAATCTACTGATTTTCATCTTTCCCTGTTTGTTAGGCGAGTAAGCTACCTTCAAACTGCCTTGATGGCAGACTCTTGATGAACATTCACAATTCACAGCATGGAAAGGGGGAAAGTTCAAGTGCAGAGGCCTAGGTCTCCTGACAAAGGATAACAATGTTTTAGGGTTTTTCTTTTGGGGTTGTTTGGGAAATGAGACCTCAAAGACAACTTTTGTACTTTTGTACTTTTTGTATAAAGAGTACGGTTATAGCATTGAAATTAGGTATGTTGGATTTCTTCCCCGCTTCCCGAAATGAATCCACTTCTGCCCATTTGAGGCACAAAAGTTAGATGGGGCACACTTTCTTCTGTATGTGCATGTTCAATGTTTAGTCCCTTTCAGAATTGATTATTTCCCTGTATTTTAAAAGGTATGATTAGATTTCTTTTCCCTCCTATACACCTGATTTTCATGCAGTGTGGGTTCTCAAGGAGTTCTGCTGCTCTGTGAATGCTCAGCATTTCTTACGGTTTTTCATTCCTTCCAATTCACTAGAGCATAGTGCAAATATTAGAGCCCTTTAAGAAGTTGGTTATCTGGAGAAGAAGCTTGTGCGCCTGGACTTTGCAAGGCTACCCTAGCCACCCTGCTTATTCTGACAAAGCAGCACTTTCTTAAACCTATGTCATGGTAGCAGTGTAGGTGGCAGATTGGATTTTTTATGAGTAACTAAGGACTGTGCTCTGAGGAAGGGACATCAAGAAAGAGATGGAGACATGCCAGCCAGAATGTTGTTTCAGCTATAAGCTACAGACATGCCAGAAACATGGGAGCGTGGGCTATAAAAGCTATAAAAGCAGTGAGTAGTAACCTGACATGATGAGCACTGAATACCCTGAGATCCCCACATGTGAAACTTTGTTCACATGAAAAACTTAACACAACTTAGCAAGACTGCTCCTATGAACAGAACCACAGGGTGCTCTGATTGTTTTACAGGATCAGGATCAAGGAGTATTCTACTGGACCTACTAAGCAGCAAATCTAGCCTGTCTGAGGTGTGCTAGAAGGGTGGGAAGGTAAAAAGTAGGAGCCTGCTTGAGGGTAAGGAAAAGAGAAATAGAGAGAATACCCTAGACCTCTCTGATGAAGCTGCCCACAACAAGCATCGTGTATTATAAAAAAATCATCATTTTGTCTACCTGAACTCTTTTCCATTTATCGCTGATATTTCATTATTGGAATGACAGCTTTATGATTCAGAATACTTTTTTCCTCCCTCTTTATAAATTCCCAAGCTAACCACTAAACCAGGAGCCTTTCCAAGTTTTACTGAGTTATAGAAATACATATTTTCTGGCCCCCTATACATTTAAGAACATGTGTTGTGTGTTATGCATTTGTGTTGACATTGCAGATGTTCAAGACAACTGGTCCACAATGACCTCCCAACCACCACAGTTATCATGTGCTTTGTGGATGAAGTGTGGTCCACTCTTCTACGCTCAGTTCATAGTGTCCTCAATCGATCTCCTCTACACCTAATTAAAGAGATTATTCTGGTGGATGACTTCAGCACTAAAGGTAAGCAAAATTCCTTTATCTTCAGGAAATTAATATGGCCCAGGGCTAAAATGCAGTTTACTCCTTGATGCTTCAATTAGAAATGCAAATAATTTCCTTCTTTAATTTCATCTTGTTAGTATGTGTTAAACACAAAACCATTCCAGTCAGTGTTATTATATCTTCAGAGTGTGAGATTTGCTGAGGGAAGACAAAGCCACCAGAATGAGGCCAAAGTAATCCAAAGATAGAAAATTTCCACATGTTCAGGGAGTCTAAAGTCCTAGCTTGGGGATAGGTCTAAAAGACATCTTTATCCTTTCATGTGTAGTTTTTTTGAAATGAAGGGGGGGGGGGGGGGGTGCAATTATCATGTTTAGACATAGAGTCAAATACTGGCAACAAATATAGGCAGAAATAAATTTAGGCATCTAAGGATGTGTCCCCATGTGCAGAGGTGTAATTTTCTAGGGGCACAAAAAGCAACAGCATGCATTTGTGCCGCTGCTTTGTCCCCCAGGGCATGCCCCTGAATGTGCTCTCTGGCACGTATCAAATTGCCCCTGGTGAGATAGGGGAGACTGGGGCCAGCACCTGGGGTGTTGTGGGTCTCCTTGGGCAGCAGCAGCACTGATCTGGCTGCACGGACCCTGGCTGGCAGCCAGAGCATGGCTTTGAATGGCCAGGCTTTATTTCTGGCAACACAGTTGCAGGTTCACCACTCGTGGTTTGCAGCACCTCAAACAAGCTTAAGGCACCGCAAGCCACACTTGTGTGCTCCTCTGGATGTGTGCTAAGGGTGCGTCCAGATAAGCACAGTCGTGTAGTATGTAGCACTGCAAATATGTTTGCAGCGCCACATACCGCACAGTCCAGAGTTCTTTGTGCTGTACGGGCATGCTGCCTGAGCATGCAATGCTCTGTTTTGTTTTTCCACAGTTTTTTTTGACCCTTGGATGTCTAGGGGTCAAAAAAACATACAGGAAAAAAAACCTGAAGCAGCACATGCTTGGGCAGTATGCACTACTAAAAAGCAGAGCTGGGCCACTCGGAGCCGTGCTGTAACTGCTGGCCAGGCTCCACCCAGCAGGATTCCCAGGTCTGCAGCAATCCAGGAGGCCCCCAGGACCCTGGGTAAGGCTGCTGGGGCCAGCACAGTGCTGGCCAAGCCTCCCCTACACCACCCAAGGCAACTTGCTGTGTGCCAAAGCATGCATGGCATGGGCATTCCCCAGGGACATGAAGCAGCAGTGCAAGGTGCACTGCCGCACCTTGTCCCCAGGGAACCAAACATCAGTGCATGTCTGGACATGCCTTAAATGTCCATTTGCAGGAGTAACCAGTTTATGGGCACAGTCGTCCCTACTGTAGATAATGCAAAGAACCTACTTAGTACTTTGGCTTTCACCAGAGTTCAGTCCTGAATTTTTTAAGGATGTTATAATTCTTAAATTGCTGACGTCACAGGGAGTACTGTGTCAAATCAACATCAGTGCCACGTACACTATGGATTTTTAAATGATATACCAAGGCAGGGTCTTTGTCCCAGAATAGTTTACAGATTAAGAAGAGAGATGACATGAAAACGGTGAGGGGAAACAAGCTCAACTTAGTATAAACAGTTGTTATTTATATATATATATATATTCATTTTTATGATAATAAATAGATTTTTGAACAAATTTCCCACCAACATTTACTTTCAATTTTGCTCTTCAATATTTTCTCACATCACTTCCCTTTGTGTGTGTTAACCTCAGTGGCTTAATGAAAATGTTAGGTTTCTTGCAATCAGGGCCAAGATCTTGGAATATAAAATATTATTTCCCCTTGATAGACTAAAAAGACATGTCAAATTTAGAGGCTAAAACCCTGAGGGATTTTTTTCCCTTAAGAAAAACTGTTATAACAAGGAGTTTCTACATTGAATCAGGTCAGCAATGCATCTATTTCAATATCTCATCTCCAAGAAGACCCAGTACCAGATGCTTCAAAGGAAGGTGCCAAAAACCCAGAATGAAAACTCTAATTGAAATCCCCTTTCAGATCTCACTCTTGTTACTCAGGCAAGGCGTTCTCTCAATATACTCAACCCAAACATGCTTGGGACTGCCTCTCATTCATACAGCTGTCTTACGTTTTATTCTGTCTGAAGATTTTCTACAATAAAACCACTTCAGCAACAAATGAAAACAAACTATAAAATGCCATATGCAAACCAGTGATGCGCAGTGATGCATCCTCACGCAGTTTGAGACCAGATGGATTATTTAAATGTAGCACTTCACATTAGCTCTTGCAATTCAATGCAGCATTTGCAGAACAAAGAAAAGACCCACAAAAGCAATTTGAGGTGTAGGTTTTAATGTTCTAGTGGTTTAAGGACTATAATTCTGATTTTAAAAGTTTTAAAATCAACTGTTAGGTACTAACTTTCATGGGAGAAATGAAAAGTTAGCAGAAGCCTTATATCATACAGGGTGGGATTTAAAACTGGTCTTCTGTCAAAAATACAAATGGAATCTATTATCCTCAGCCTGCATAGGAGCAGAGGCCAATTAATGCTTAGTATAGTTGAAGATTCCACCTAGAGTATATATGATTTTGTCTTCTTCCTTCCAGCTGGCTATACTACAATCCTCTACACTGCTCAAACATATGAGAGCTATATAAAGGGCTTCCTCCATGTGGTTTGAAGGGAGGAGCAGATAGTTCTCTTGAATATCAGTGAATTTATACGTGCTCTAGCAGCACTATCTCCAAAGGAAAAAAAATAGTGTATTTTGGAAATGGTTTAAAACTCAGGAAAAGTTTCCCACTGATTTGTCACTGGCTTCAAAACAAAGAAGTTAAGCTTTTGAAGGAATTCACTATTTTTCTCTTGTTTAGAATATCTCAAGGACAATTTAGACAAATATATGTCAAAGTTCCCAAAAGTGAAGATCCTTCACCTGAAAGAAAGACATGGCTTAATCAGAGCCAGACTGGCAGGGGCAAAGATTGCTAAAGGTAAGAGGAAAGATACTCCTACTTCTCAGTTCGGATTTATTTGAATATAACACTTATACTTAAAAACCTTCTCCCTGGGCATATCTACATGTGATGCTGTGTCACTGTAGCAATGCGCTACGGCAATATAGCATCAATGGGCAAAAACCGTTGCAGCTGCATCACTGCAGCAATGCACTCCCTCATTATAGCTTCCTCCCTCATTATAATGCGCTACTACGGCAACATAACTACTAAAAATAACCACGCGTGGTCGGTACAGTGCAGTACAGGCTGGTACTGCACCATCATTTAGTACTTCCTTTTGGCAGTAACAACGGTGTCGTATGTCCACATATAGGCGTGCCCTCTCGTTACTATGCTATGTATCTTAGCCACTGACCTAATATTAGAGATGAATATTATTTAACATATTTAACATATTTTTGTCATTTTTCAGCTGACCAGGCCGACAAATTGTGGAAGGCGATTCAGCCAACAAAATATTTTGAAAAAAATGGCAACTTTTTCAAATACTATTATTTGACACTTTGCCCTTTTCTGCTAATTCATTTCTAACTGACAGGTTTATAATGCTGATCTACAGAAAGTAAATAATATGGTTATGAAACACAATAGTTGTCAGCTGAAAGGCTGATTATTTTGAGCTATGGAAGGGCTTGTATTTTCCAACAGGATGAAAACAATGTTAACATTTCTGGTTTTGCCTTTTTCTGAACTCATTTTTGGTGCTAAAAACCCATATAATTTAGTTATTAAAATATCACTATAGACTAATTGTACTGAAGTTGGGCTTTCTACTAGCACAGTCAGTTTTGCCTGGTATTTCTTGAGCTTACTTTGAATTTTTGTTGGCTGGAAATTTTCTTGGATGGTAAACAGAGGAGGTTTGGAAGTTTGTCTGAGGCCATATTAAGTGTTGATTCACAGCTCAGACCTGTTCATCAGGAATGTTTCAGGAAGCATTTTCCTCTTATTTTTGTATTGCTTTATGCAGGGCCGCCCTTTACCAATTTTGCATTCTCCATGAGAAGACTAACTTTTGAGTCCAAGATTCTGCCCCCAGTGATCTTAAATAGGAGGGAGCAAAGGGGAAATGTTGCCTGGCATCTGCAAAGCAAATCCTAGAGCAGCAGGTGCAGCATACTCCATGCTCTGTGCACATTCTGCAGACCAGTTGCAAGAGGGTCATGACTCCAGCCACACTTAGGTCATTAGCAGCTACAAAAATGTTACAACGAAGTAGGGACTTGGGCAGGGTGGGTGATGAGAGAAGAACACCATTCATACCTTTCTGTCTTTGCACCTTGTACCAGTTCTGGCCAGAATGTGGTACTTTGCAAGCAGTCAAATGTTCTTTACAAAATAAGTTCTTTACAAAAATCAGGTTCAGTATTTTCTGGAAAAAGTTTATTAAAGTCCATTTTAATTCTCATAAATTAGTAATCCAATCTCTGCATTTCTCCTCTAGGTGATGTACTGACATTCCTAGATTCTCATGTGGAATGTAATGTAGGATGGTTGGAACCACTTCTAGAAAGAGTCCATTTAAACAGGACAAAAGTGGCATGCCCAGTTATTGAAGTAGTCAGTGACAAGGACATGAGGTACTTCATTTCTTGCTCTGGTGTACATTTATGAAATATAAGATATAATGCAAGCAATTTTCATGAAATACTAATTATAACAAAGGCTAAGTATAGACATTCAGAAATCCCCTGGCAGAAGCACTCTATCACACTTTACTTAAAGCACTATAAAACTGAGCTAACCATGAGCTAACTGAATAGATGTTCACTGTTCAGTGGAGAGGGAGCTTGCAGCCTGCCAGCACTGACTACTAGGGGCACTTCTGCACACCTCCTAGGAAGCTACTGGAGTGGCCCCGCTCCATAGCCTGCCCTCCACACCCCCATCAGCTGGCACCTGTGAGAAGTGGCTGGGGGGAGGGGAGTCAGACAAAGAGACACCCTGGAGCCCTTTGCCCGCAGCCCCCCAGGCCATGCATAGGTGCATTGCTGCCTGGCTAGGGCAGCTGCGGGGAGAGAGACCCCATACTCCTTCCCCCACAGCCCCCCTGGGTGGGCTGTGGCACAGGATGGTGCCAGGGTGGCTGTGAGGACAGAAACCCTTCTTCCTCTACCCCCAATTCCCCCAGCCAGGCTTGACACCAGGCTGGGATCAGAGGCTCACTGACTGGGTCAATGAGAGCCAAGGGGGCAGGGCCAGCCTTGCACTCAGACAGAGCACAGGAGCTCTGCCCAGGGCTAGAGCACAGCCCTGTGAAATGCCACATGGTATGGCATCAATCACGCTCTAAGTTAACCCCTGATGGGATCTGGCACAGACATTCGATCACATGCTCTAACAGAAAGTGCTTTAGTCTAATATCTCATCCATGAAGAGTTAACTTAGTATGCCTATACACGTGCTCTGATTAATCAAGTCTGCTCTGCATTTTAATTAAAACACTCTAGCATCACCACAGCATCATGTGTATAAACCCCTGTGGGTTTAAAAATGGCCACGGGGGTACTTTAGCTAAAGCTCATCGAATGAACTTTAGTTACAGCGTCCTGCAGCCATTTTTAAATATGCAAGGGTTTAATACACATGACACTGAGGCATTTTAATTAGAATGGCTCTCCAGGAACTATAATTACTTAATTACCTTTCACAAAATTACTTCACAAGGAATATGAGAAAATAAATACACGAGTAGAAATTAGAACGTCTACCAATTGCCCAAATACACTAAACTGCATTTTGTCTGACATTTCATGAATTTTTAGTGTTCCAAGGAGGTCAAGAATGAAATTTGTTAGAATTTTGTTTACTTACATAAACTAATTTCTTCTGATTAAGATCCTGCTTCAGAAGCTGATGTCATAGCTTTCTTTTTCTGGTTTTAGTTATATGACAGTGGACAACTTCCAACGTGGGGTTTTTACTTGGCCAATGAATTTTGGGTGGAGGCAGATTCCTCAGGAGGTTATTGAAAAAAATAAAATCAAGGAAACAGATATAATAAGGTGAGAGTACAACATTATTTTTTTGTGAGCAAAGCTTCCCTTTCTTTGGCTTTTTCATAACAGGGAACCTAATCTTTCTGAGCCAAACATCATTCTTGTGTAACTGAGCACAGAAGGCCCAGAAAAATTATGGCTAACTGAATTCTGTATTAAGCTGTACCACCTGATGTGAGCAAAACTCTCACACACGATGCTATAGATAATCTGTCAAATGCTGCATTATGGACAAAACAAGGGATTCCATCAGTAGCGTGGCCACAGATGAAGACTGTGAACTGTCACTCTGTATACTTAGGTACATTAGTAGAAGGGCCTTTTATGTCAGGAGCCACTGTAGCTTTGGTAATTCAAGATAGTAAGGTGCAAAGTCTTCTGCTTATTTTTGGCCTTATCAGCCCTAAATTGTGCTGTGTTTGCTTTCAGCACTTGAAGTTAAGTGATTGGATTCTTCACTCAGCAAAGTGCACTTGGCACAACTTCCTAAGCCACAGCTGGACAATGCTGAATCAGGGATACATAACTGATTCCCTGCATCTCTGCCCCCTTAACTGTGTCTAAGCTGAGCCTGGGTGAGACAGGGAGTCTCACCCAAGCAGCTGTAAAATTTACCACCATGACTGAACAGTCTGGTCTCTTATTCTTGCCACCTTTTGAGTGATTGTGTCTTCCGTGTCATTTGCATGAATGGATTTTCTGTGCAGTAGCCTTTCCAGTGTATCTGTCCTTTTTTGGCTTCTCATACTACCTCCATCATTACTCCACTTTGCACCATTACCAAAACTGCACAAACATGCATCTTTAACCAGAAAAAACCCTAAAATGAAAACTAAAACCCATAAGATATTTTTCCTGCAGTTCTGGCACTCAAATAATACAGTACTGGGCAACTATTGAAGAATCTGGATAGAGAAACAGACCAACCTTTATGGACATCAGAAAAAAAAAGATTGCATAGTTTCATTAAAATTTTAAGCTTCTGTTTACATACTTTGCCAAGGCTTATTCTACTTTCTTCTACCCAAGAATGTGCCTCTTCTTTTTACCACCATCCATGCTTTTAAACACTATCATCTCTGTCAGTCATCTTTGCCTACCTCTAGAAAGATCATTTATATCCACTCATTGCCACTTGACTGCCATCACAGTTTAAGCAATGTCTGGCTTTGCTTATTCTGTTCTCTGATTCCTCCTGGTTTTTTCTACATAATGTTTGCTATCTCTTTATAAAAACTAACAGGTGGCTGTTTAGTCTATGAATGAAAATTAATATAGGATATTCTTACACTTAGTACCTGTCATGGGGCAGCTGGTAGCCCATGATTTCCTGACAATTCCTTTATTGAAGAGCTGTCAAGATTAATTTTTCTTTTCCTCTAGAATACAGATATAACATCTGTGGTTCATTCCCAGGTGCCCTGTAATGGCAGGTGGATTGTTTTCCATTGATAAGAAGTATTTTTTTGAACTTGGAACATATGATCCTGGACTGGATGTTTGGGGAGGTGAAAATATGGAGATTTCATTCAAGGTATGCTACATCCCTAATGAAGTCATGAATGTTTCCTTCTCTAAGTTTGAATTCATTTAGTCTTCAAATGTTGTTGTCCCTGAATCTTATTTAGGCTCCAATTCATGTTCTACACGACTTTGTTGAATCAAGGCCTTGACACTAAAGATAGACTTTGAACCAGTATGATTTAAACGGTCACCCTTGCATTTGAAGATGTGGCAATTAGCTGGTCAGGTTACAAAAAGGAGTGGCTCTAAAATGTGCTGTGTTCATACTCCTACACCAGGTATTGTAGTAATTATTTCCTTTTTGGCATGGACAAGGAACTACAAGTCACTCTGTATATTTACCTATGATCTTTTTTCTGGTGATACAAGACCAGGTGTTGAGTTATTGCTCAATTCAGCAATGCTCAGAGAACAAAGCAGAGAACTTTTTATGGCTGTTTGCAAGTTAGTCTGTCTGAATACTATATTATATCTGACTTTTAGAAAGGCCTCACCCTGAGCTCCTGACAGGAAACTCATATGTAAGCTATTGGTGAATGTGTGCTGCCAGCAGAGAAGTTATTACATCTTTCAACAGCAGAGTCATGGCTCTCATACATTTAGCTCTGGAGGCCCCATTGTCAGCAAGAAGCAATCACCGCAGACCTGCAATTCATTGCAGTTGCAAATGCTGCCATTAAGGCTTAGCTAACTAAAGGCATCCTGGGCTAGAGCATTTGTATGGGTGCATGGAGTGGTGAGTTAGAAACCTTCCTTTTTCTCCCTCTCAGGGGACAAGATACAATAACTACAGTCTCTACTAGTGCCCCAGAGTCAGCAGACTTTCCAGAGAAACTGAAGGAGGCAGAGCCTTGACTACATGCCTCTACTACATGAGCCAAATAAGCAGGCAAGATAGGCAAGGCAACATATACTGCTGCTCCCTACTGGGTAGGATAGAAGTTGTGACTTCCCTGTGTTTTGAAGAGCTCTGGAGCGAAAGCTGATTGAAAAAGGTTCCTCTGAGTGTAAAATATCTCCTCAGTATCTTAACACAATCCAGTTCCTGTTCTGCATGTTTCATTTGTAGCCACACATAACTGCAAGTGTAAAATTATACACACAGAACTGTGTCTGCAAAATCAAGGCCTCTTCTCAAAATCAGGTCTGCTGTTTTCATAGAAAGTATTGAAAAATTAGGGCTGGAAGGGACCTCTAGAGGTCATCTAGTCTAACCCGCTGCTCAAAGCAGGGCCATTCCCAACTAGATCATCCCAGCCAAAGTTTGTCTAGGTGGGCCTTGAAAACCTCCCAGAATATGACTGTGTATCATATTTAACAAATCAAACTCTATTTACCAGATCTGGATGTGTGGAGGAGAAATTGAGATCATCCCATGCTCCAGAGTTGGACATATTTTCAGGAATGACAATCCCTACTCCTTCCCTAAAGATAGGATAAAGACAGTGGAGCGGAATTTGGCTCGTGTTGCAGAGGTCTGGCTAGATGAGTACAAAGAACTATTCTATGGACATGCCTACCACTTAATCCTGAAAAATCTGGATGTCGGAAACTTGACTCAACAAATACAACTGCGAAAGAAACTTCAGTGCAAAAGCTTCAAGTGGTATTTGGAGAATGTTTACCCGGACCTGGAAGCTCCCCTTGTCAGAGCAAGTGGGCTGGTACGTGAACTTTACAAGTGCAAATATATTACAATTGTATGTTGACATTGCTGGTTTTCCTGCCACTCCTCATTTATACTTGCTTTCAGTGATTTGTCACTGACATCTAGGCAGTCCAGGGCACTTGCTCACTCAACATCTCCCAGAGGTGCAGAATACTACAGATTAGCCCCTTTGCATCATGCACTTCATTTTGCTGCATATAATGGTATACAAGGAAACAGCTTTAGTATCTTGAGGGATTGTCTGTGGTCCCTGCAACAGGCAGCAGATCAGGGCATGTCGCTCCTTAGTTGGGATTCCTGTCTTTCCATTTACACTTCAATATTCATTGAAATTTCTTAATATTTTACATTTCACGACTCTCACTTCCCTGTATTTTTACAAAGAAAGTAATAGAAACCTAAGGATATGATTTTATAGTAACAGCCCTGTTTGTAATCAAGAGCCAGATTAAGCTTTAAAAATGTTGTCTCTGCAGATAAATGTATGGACAGACAGAGAAATTTTGGTTGTTTTTTTTTTTTCGGGGGGCGGGGGGTTGTACAAGATTTCTAGAGCTTTCATAGGTTCTGTAGGGAAGAAAAAGTATCTGGAGAAAATTTGTTGCAGGGCTTTGTACTAATAGCCTGTCACCACTAGAGTGCACTAGAAAACTGTATTTTTTCACTTTCTAGAATAAATATAGATTCATTTCTAGCTATTTCCAAACTACAGATGGAGGTAGCCAGCCTAGCAAAGTCATGCTATATATTAAAGTGCAGCTACAGCCCAAATGCCAGTTTCGACACAAGTGCAATGAACTGGGCAGAAACCTTTTTCAAAGATATTTTAGGCTCAGTTGTACTTGCCTGCTAGAAATCCCATTGACTTTAAAGTTATAGTTTTGAGGAGAATGTAACAGAACAAGCATCATCCTCTGTATGATCTGAATCTTCTTCCCAGTGCCTTTAATCATCCTGGTATTATATTCGTGCTATTCTTTAAACCTGAACATCAAGTGAATCACATTTGCACAGATGTGCTCATTGTTCAGATATTCAGCATCTCTTTATAAATTATTTTTTCCCAAACAAAATTTAGATTCTCATCTTGGCCCACATCCAGACTTTAACACAGCTTAGGGCTACTGGAAACATTTCTAAAAATTCAGGAGCATAAAATATTATCGCTGAGGCAGCATAAAAATGATATTTCACTTAGAATTTTAGACTACATTTAAATTCAACTTCTGACTTCTAGAAAAAATTATTAGTGAATCCATCTACTTCTAAAAGTTCTTTTAGATAAACAATAGAAGTAGGACTGTGCCAGGTGTTCAGTTCTGCCAGTGCTATGCTTTCTAAGGGGACAAACATAAATAGCTTTTTGTCTCCTAATGCTGAGCCCGGCAGCAGTTCTATTCATCCTCCCCAGTGCAACTGAAATCCACCTCATAGCCCGTTCTGGCAGCCAGAGACAGAGCATGGCAACACTGGACACATTCAGATATGCCTCCTAGGATGGGCCAGTACAAGTGGAGGTATAGGAAGACAATGCTCCTTGTAACCTCTCAGACATCCCTGTCTTGCACAGGAATCTCCAGCAATCCAGTGAGTTGTGCCAGCTGGGATCTGGCCTAATATTTTCAGTAGACCTAAACAAATAGTGTAGTGTTGAAGAATATATTTTGTGAATATAAATTCTGAGGATGCATTGGCATAATTTGTGTGCTTTGTGATCTGGAACTGGCCACTGGGCCTGCATGAACATGCCTCAAAAGTTTCACATATTTTAAGATGGAATCATTCACCTGAAAATGATTAAAGTGGGTTATTTACTATTCAGCTGTTTAACACCTTCCAATCGCTGGATAAAAGCAACAGCTTATTATTTTTCTTGTACAAGTGATAATTACTGAATTAGTCAATTCACCAACAATTAGAGTTTGTAGGAGAATTTTTAACTTGTCAAAAAATGCCATTCTGATGAGACTGCTTTTTAAAATAAATCTTAATGTAGGTGAACTTTCATTTTTTTAAATGGAAAAAAGATACGCTGAGGATAGCAAAATTCCATTTTAGAGTTATGTTTAGAATGCTCACGTCAAACAGCTTTCTGTTTCAAAATTTATGTTATCCAAAGTTGAAAACAAATGCAATGTTTGGATTTTTTCAAAATATGAATCTGATCAAAAATGATTTTTTCAGACCATAGGTTTCTGAAAAATTTCAGTCTTTTGGCAGTTTTGCTCTAATTCGGGACAGAAACAAATTCAATATCTTGAAATTATGCGGGATGGAAAATACATTTTGCAACAAGTTCTCCAAAGTACTATTTGGCTAACTACTCAAGCTGCTTGAGGAATATTTTATGAATATGAAATTTACACACAGAAATCTGGTTTGTTTCATAAAATGTTCAGTAATTGAAAAAGGAGGGGAAGGGACTACATTGTAAAAAAACAGTTTAAAATAGTTCAGCTCTAGTTTGCCGAGATTGTTTTGATTATTTTAAAACACAATGAATGTACCTCCACATGGTTAATAGAAGCCCAGATCCTCATGTGGTATAAATAAACATAGCTCCATTAATTTTAGTCTGTAAGATGTGAAGACAATTGGTATCTTGCAGAATTCAGCTCAGCAGTAGCAGTGTTTTGATATAATCTTCAGTACTCATAAGTGGACGCGTCTACACAAGACATTGTGTCTGCATTATAACAAGAATATGGGAATGTGCAAACAGATAAAGAAAATAGATATCCTTTTAAAAACATCATAGATATCTGTACTTTCAACTGACTATTGCATGTTCAGCTCCAATCTGTGACATGCATTCTGTGTCTCCACCAACATGCTACAAAATTGTGACCTAGCTTAAAAATAGCTAAAATATTCATGCTTACATTGCAACTGAAGGTGCTTCTTTCTGAGGCATCAACCCATACATAGCTATTTCTGTCTTAACATAAGTACTAATGCTTTCATTTTGCGGACTGGTCAAGAGCAGCCAACCCCATCTGAAAGGGAGAAAGAGTCATCTCAGGGACCTAATACAGAGCACATCATACATAATAGAATTAAATATGTTATATCTAAAAATTTACAAATTGTTTCCTCTTGTGGAAAAAGAAACAGAGCCAGAAAGAAAAAAAAACAAGTATGCAATACATGCTTGTTATATCATTTAATGCTCTTCAAGGAGATGTTACAACAGGTGATGACAGTAAAGTAGCCAGTTGAATAGAATAGAATTGTGCCTCACCACTTGTCTCCTAAATCTATTAGCAAACTGAGGTCTTAGAGCAGATACATTCTGCCAGCTGCATATGTTTGTTTGTTTTTTACTTTCTGGTTAGCCAACTGTAGCATTCATGATTAGCTTAGAACAGTTTTGATATGTGTATTGGCCTTTGCTGGCCAAGATAATTGGAGATATTTGATCTCAGATTTGATTGGCCAGGTATTCAAATTGTCTGCATATGGTCTACCAAAGTGGTTGTTCTCCTAATCTATCGCTTGCTTGACTTGAGGTAGGAATGTGAATGGATTTTATAATTGATTTTTCAGCAATTTACAGAACATAAAGTAGAAACAGGAACAGTAGCTATGTCTAACAGAAGAAATTAGATATGTGATGCCTCTAGTGTTTTGGGAAGGGTCAATTTCCCTTTGTTGATTAAAAATATAGACTTAAGTAGGAGCACTCACAAGCAACAGCAGAGAACTGTGGACCAGTAGCTTTAGTTTGGCTAAACCAGGAGCTTCAATATTTTTTAGAAGAATAGCATATGTTTAGTCCTCAGAATTTCATGTGGACTACTACAAGTCCTTATCATCAACTTTTCAGTGAAAAACTATAAAAGTGTGTGGACCCAAGTGTGACCCCTGGCCTCAAGTTTGGGAACTTCTGGGTAAAATTATGTTATGTCTCTATTACATATATCATTCAGTAAAACGCATAACTAACCCAGTGATTCACAACCAAGGAACTATGGCCCTCTGGAGGCTCATCTACACATGCCAATTGAAGGTACTTTAGCCCAATTTAAAGCTCATTAAAGGAGTGCATCTACACATGAGCGCTGTTAATGTGCCTTAAAATGGCAAATTTAGGCACGAATAGCTAAAGCGCCTTAACGCACATGTACATGCACTAAGGCACATCAACACTGTGTGTGTCAACTGACTTGGGACTAACTTTAGTCCCAAGTCAGTCCACACACCACATTAATGCACCTTAGTGCATGCACATGTACCTTAACGTGCATTAGGCAAATCTGCATGAAGTTTATGTGCACATAAAAGCATGTATAGACATGCCCTGGATATTGTTAGCAGTAGCATCGCCAACTCAATATTTTTTTGTTTTGCTGACAATCTGCAAGCTTCTGACAACTAAGCATGTTTACTGGCACATGTTTTTATTGATATATAAACATATTTTATATATATATATACACATGTTTACATATATATACATGTTTTATATAATGTAAATATAACTCTTCTACCAGGTCCTGCCCTGCTCCTAGGTCTCAGTTAAAAAGCTGGGTTTAAATTTAGGAGTTTAACATCAACTATAGTAATAAAAAAAAAGTAAACATGTTTGGTTGTCAGTAAAAAGTTTGCAGCAGTAAAACAAATCTTGGGTTGGCAACCCTGCTTGACTAAAACCATAGCTTTACACTATGCTGCCTGCCTCTGCCCCCCCCCCCCCCAATGATGCCAGCAGCCCCATATTCACCCCCATACTCTGGTGATCCTCACTGCATGATTCTGTCCCTCCCCATCATCCCTGTCTCCCCCAAGTCAATTCCTCAGCCTTACCCCTGCTAGCCTCACTCCTCCCATTCCAGCAAGGAACCCCAAAGAAGCATACCTGTGACCCAGCAATTCTATAGGCAACCTGGGATGCAGCAGCAGCAGAATGCTCCCTGCTAAGTGCTGTGCTACTGTTAGGCCCCAGGTGGCACTGCTGTGCTTGGTCAGAACTTAAATCAAGCTGTGGCTACTTAGTGTTTTTACTGACAGCTAACTTTTTTTATGCACTTTACTGACAGCCATTTTTGGCCTGATTTTTTATTGACAGTCAGTAAATGTACGTATAGCTGTCAACCTTGATTAGTACTTTTAGGTCTGCAAACATGATTTACAAGATAAACCCGGAGATTTCAAATAGAAATCCATAGTGTGAAAAACTTTCTGATGTGTAGTCAAAAACTGAGCGATAACTAAGAGCTGGTATTTTCTGAGGGATCCTTTGAGTCTAATGAAGGGTGCCCTGGCTCTAAAAAGGCTGAGTATCACTGTTCTAACCAATTATCTCAGGGATCCTTTAGGGCAATTGCAAAGTAATATTCTCTTTGCTATTTTTGGTTTCCTGCGATTACATGCATAACTTTAGACTTATTCCCTTTTCTAAATTTCTATTTTTAATTCTGTTTTCCAGATTGTTAATATAGCAATGGCTGGATGTATTACAGTGGAAAATTCCACTCTAGCTTTTGAGACTTGTGATATTAATAACAAGGTAAGAAATATTTGAGGTCGTTATTTTGGAAACTAGACAGCAAATGTTGTCAGTTGTCTTGATAATTCTGATGAATCCCCACGAGTTCTACTCTACTGACTTGAATTCCAACTTTGAGGTTAATGTAATCCTTGTAAAACATATTGCCAAAAGATTCCATCAAAAAGTGAGAACTGTACTGTATCTGTAGAGTTCATTAAGCAATGGAACATGCATGAAAACTCTGAGATCCTTCAAAACTAAATGGAAACTTGCAGTTAGTTTTCATGCAGCCTAAGGGATATGCACCCCATGGGACAAAAAGCTTTAGTAGAAAAGAATCACAACTCTGTATAACACTAACAAAGCCAAAATGGCTATGGACCAAAACTGTATTCTACATGAAAACAGCAAAGTCAAAATGGGGCAGGAGTGAG
>NW_005841951.1:2964347-2985748 GCF_000455745.1 Alligator sinensis | reverse complement strand
GACCCGCTCTAAGCAACTAGTACTGTCTTTTATGGGCAGTGTTTCTTGATAAACAACACCCTAATAATTACTGATCAATATAGACACAGGTCACCTGCTAGGATTGATGAGGAATAAGCTTACTATGGCAGGGCAATAGCCATTTTCCAATCTTGAGATTCCAGCATCAGCTATTTTATACCAACTGTAGTAGCTAAGTCTCCTGTTTTTGCATTTGTTCTAGAGCTCTCTCCAGCTTCTGAATTCTGCAAAGAGGGATCAACTCACCTATCATTTTCCTTTTATCCCAGTATTCAGTTATATGGGCCACAAAAAGTTTCTTTGATCATTTTGCCACTGTCCTAATATATTGTAAACACAATCATTAAGAAAGCTATTGAGTTGTATCCTGATCTCAGCTACAGCAGTTTGACAGGCATAGCCTCTTACCATCAGAGGCAGAAGGAGCATAATCACTGAAGTTATCTGAAGAATGATCAGATCCTAAATCCTGACTCTTAGCTCTAGATTCACTCAGACCAATATGAAACAATTACAGGAAGTATTGATGAATACTGTTGGATTTAAGAAGTGCAAGACAGAAATACAGGGGGGAAAAAAATCCCACACATCCAAAATGAAATCAGTCTTCAACTGACTTTTCTCCACAGAACCAGAAGTTCAATTATACTTGGCTGAGACTGATTAAACATGGAGATTTCTGCATAGCATCTGTAGATGCAAAAGGAACATTGGGCCTGTACCCTTGCGATAACAGAAACAATAGCTTGAAATGGTTACATAAATCACTGGTCTCCTTTCAAGTAAAGCTCGTAAGTAGAACATTTTGTAAAAAATGTCCCTCACTGTAGTTAAACATGAACTAAAACTAAAGTGAAGGAAAAACAACTGTATGTGCCAAAAATATATAATTTAAATATATAATTTAAATGTTTTGTCAGTTAGAAACTATAGCAAATTCATAGAGATTATGTCTAGATACATACATTTGCATAGTGTTTCTCTCTCTTTGTGGGTTTCTAAAAATGTGAAGGAGAGAAATGGTTCCAAATCTCTTTTCCATAAGACAAATATTACAGCAGAATATTTCAGACATTTTATTCACTTTTGCTAAAACAATTATTGGCCCCAGTAATTTTTTTTTTTTGCAGTGCACATTCAATGCTATTGGACAGCATTGTGATTCTACTCCTGTGGCCACATTACCTCTCAAAGTGGTGTATATCTACATTCTGCCTGCTTCTGCATTGTATCAATCAAAATGATATACAATTAAACCAACCTAGGACAAAAATATATAAGTACATCAATCAAATATTATTTTCTATTCTTTTGGCCCAAACCCTGTGTTCCGGAAAGTGAAAGCTTTGAATTTGTTAGATAACTGTAGGGTTCCTGGTTGTAGCTGTGCTGGTCTAAAGACAGGCAGACAAAGTTCTTTAGGTAAATGTGATATCTTTTAGTAGACCAACTAAATAGTTGGAAAAAAAATCTTTGCAAGCTTTTGGGTATAAAAACCCTTCTTCAGGCAGAGGGGGAGTTTGTTGTGTCTTTGTGTTCTCTCCTGGATAGATGGAAGCCAGCAGCAAAATGCTGTTCTGTGAAAATGTATATGCATGGCAGGGGGGAATCAGAGGCTCTGTGAGACAACAGCTGAAAGAAAGGCGGGGTGGTGGCAGGGGGATGCAGGGATAGAGGGAAGAATTTAGCTAGTAAAATACAGATGGGTTACCTGGGGTTATCAGATGGCAGGCATGTTATAATATGCCATAAAGCCAATGTCTATATTTAGTCCATGATTTTTTGTATCCAGTAGATTTAAAGGTGTTTTGTAGATACCCTCTGAGGGTTAGAACTGAGAGATTGGAGAGAGAGCGGTTACCTTGTGAGAAGTGTGCACTCACAGGTAGTTGTATGTTTTTGTCTTTGATAGATTTTCTGTGTGCATTTATTCTGGTACGCAGTTGTTATTTGGTTTCTCCTTGTGGCAGGCCTCCATGCTGCCATGTGGGGGTTGGATGGCCCTAAGCTGACTTGCCTGCCCAGACTTATGGAAGATGTACTTGGTTCGCTTGAAGATCTTCCTGCTGGCTTGGGCTCCCTTCTGGCATCTTCTGTGGGGATTCTCCTCCCCTACACCCCACCCCTTTCCACTCAGGTGTTAAGATGGATCACAAGCTGCATTTGAGGGTTTGATGTGATCAATTGGCATGCAGCTACATGGTGTCCCATCTGCAGCCACTGGCCATGCAGTGCTATAGTCAGGGTGAAAAGGCTAACACAAATTCAAAATGGCTAACTAAACATCTGTCAGCATGGTTGAGGCAGGGTTCTGGCGCCCTGCACTGAGCTGCTCACTCCTGAGTGTTGGAGTTTTGGTGGGTTCTGACTTCACCCCCCTTTTTCCTCCTTCCTCTGGTATCCATCATTGAAAGGGGCTCTCCGCTGACACACTTTGTGCACGGGTCCTGACTATGGGGCTGCTGGGGGTCTGTGATATACCCAGGGACTCCATGCTGCCCTGGGGCCAGATCCCAGCCAGCCACTCACCCTGGCTTGTCCCTGGCCCTGCAGGCCAAGGCTGGCTTCCCCAACTTATGGGATGATCATGGCATTGGCAGCGATGGTGGTGGTGTTCGCGTTGGCAGCAGCAGTGGTGATGTTGGCGGCAGCTGCAGCAGCAGCTACATCAGTGGCAGCACTAGCTGCATTGGCAGTGGCAGCAGCAGCAGCAAGCCTCTGGTGCCGTGTAATGCTATGTAATTCATGCTGATTTTTTTTGTTTTTTGTACCGCAGCAATTCTTTACCTGGTATCCAGATGACTCTTTCAAAAGTATGATCTCTCTCTCTGGAGGAGTGTCCTTGTTGGGTGAAAACCTTTTTGAGATTTGCAAGGTGTTGATCATCAGTATTCTCCTCAGTGCAAATTTGGTGGCATTAGAGGCCTTGGCTATATATTATGGCTTTCTTGGTATGTTTAGGGTGATTGCTGGTTCTGTGTTGATATGTATGTTGGTCCATGGGTTTCTTGTATATGGTGGTTTGTATTTTATGATTCTGGACATTAAACATAGTGTCTGAAAAAGAAATGTTGGTGCTGGAGTATTTAAGAGAGAGTCTGATGGAGGGGTGATGGTTATTGAACTTGTGATGGAAATTAGAGACTGCAGGTTTTCTGTCCAAATGATGAAGATGTCATCTATACAACTTAGATACAGCATGGGTTTGATGGTGCAGTTCTTGAGGAATTCTTGTTCCAGGTGGGCCATGAAAAGGTTGGCATATTGTGGGGCCATTTTGGTGTCCATAGTTGTGCTCATGGTCTGGAGGAAGTATTGGTTGTTAAAACAGAAGTTGTTATGTGTGAGGATGAAGTGTATAAGTTCAGTAATATCTTTGAGTCTGAATTGTAATCTTGCTCTTTTAAATATGAAAGGCAGGCTTACATGCCATTCTGGTGTGGGATGTTGATATATAAGCTGGTAACATCCACAGGGGCTAGGAGGGTATTGCTGGGAAGGTGGTCTATGTTTTTAAGTTTCAGGAGAAAGTCTGTTGTGTCTTGAACAAAACTTGGTCTTTGCATGACAAGAGATTTTTTAATGGATTCAATGAAACCTGGTATTTCCTCAGTGAGGGTTCCATGGTTGGATACTATAGGTCTTCCTGGGTTCCCTTGTTTGTGGATTTTAGGGAGTGTGTAAAATGTAGAACATCACCACCACCACCACCACCACAATAACTAAACCCAACAGAACTATCACTATTCCTAGATCTTATACCTGCACCCCCAGAAATGTACTATATCTCATCCAGTGCACTAAAGGCCCAGACGGAAAAATATGTAGGAGAAACCAAACAACTACATACCAGAATGAATCCATCAAAGACAAAAATACACAACTACCTGTGGGAGCACACTTCTCACAAGATAACTACTCTCTCACCAATTTCTCAGTTCTAATCCTCAAAGAGAATTTACAAAACACCTTTTGTAGACAATCCCATGAACTTCATTTCATAAATCCACTGGATACAAAAAATCATGGACTAAATATAGACATTGGCTTTATGGCACATTATAACCTGCCTGCCATCTGATATCCCCAGGTAACCTGTCTGCATTCTCCCAGCTACATTCTTTCCTCTTCCCCATCCCCGCCTGCCCCTGCCACCCTTCTCTCATCTATTATCTCACAGGGCCTCTGATCCCTGTCTGCCATGGTTTAGATAACTCTAACAATTTAAGAGTGCCATGAAAAGTTTGAAATGATTTACTCCATTTGAAATGGCATCTTTTTAGAAGACTCTTTAATTTTGAGGGAAAAGAGGAGCTATTATGTCATTTGATCAATTCTCATAAGACATTCTGATATTGACAGCCTTCCATTCTGTACTTTTAGCCAAACATAGCATTAAAAAATCACTTCCCCCAAATCTTTGTGAACGTATAGGAACACAATCATCCATTTATGAACACAGAGAGCTCAATAGGTAAATTGACAGTTTTGGATGTTTGGAACTGTTCCAGGCCAGACCTTAAGCCCTAAGCTAGATACATTTGATGGTTTCTGATAGAATAAAGAAAGTTGTGTTTCATTTTAAAAAGCCACAATACCCAATCCAACACAATTTGACACAGACGATTGTACCTGCTCATGACTGAGCTAGTGACAGGCCTGGGTTGTACAATATTCTTTTCTGTGAAGTAAGAGATCAGATTAGTTTTTATGAAAGCACTGGATTTTAAAAACATACTGTACACAGCCTATGAAAGAAAGACAGCCTCAGGCTGTCACTGGCAGTCCCTGCTTTTCAATTACATCCATAAACATTTGTAAACCAAAAACACTTTCTTTTTCTCTAATGAAATATCTTCCTCTCTAAGCCCAGTTGTAACTTCGTTATTTTGAATGAAGAAAAAAGAAAGTTTATCCCAACTTCCTTACATGGAGTAGTGTTAACCATTCCCCTATTGAAGTTGGAAGTTAAGTAGTATTTCTTTGGTTTGACTGCTGAATAAGTAACTAAATATCATGTATTTTTACAGTGGGTCTTAGGTCCAGGGTACTGTGGTTATAACTAATCAGAGCAGCAAAAGAGATGCGTATCATCATCCTGGTTATTTTTGTTTTACAGGCCATCACCAAGGCAGAATGAGATTAAGTGATTTATATAATATTAAGGATTATTATACCCATTATTTGTAGCAGAAATAAAAAACAAGAATGCAACTAGTAGATGCCCATTGAATTTGTACTAAGAATCCAAAAGATAAGTCTTCAGGAGTGTGGGGCAACCTAGGAGGAGAATAAATTTGCAGCCCAACATTACTAAATAATTTGGGAAGTTATGATAAATGCAAGTTCCACAAGTATATATACATATATGTAAAACTGTTCCTGAAAAGGACACCAATTGGTAAAGGCACCTAATCCTGATTATGCCTTTCTGATACGTTTATCACTGCATTAGAAAAAAGGAGCACAGCTGTGGTCCAGCAAGGCTTGTATTCACCTCTACATGGTAATAGCCGAGGACATTCTGAATGGTCAAGTGGCAGTTGATTACAAAAAAGATCAATGTGAGTTTCTGTAAACCAAGGGTTAAAAACCATTCAGACTAGTATTTATTGTTTCATGCAACAAGAAAAGTGAAGAGATAGTCAACTCATGATTAATGATAACCACTGGAACAGTAGTGTCCTTTACTTTCATCCATTGTCATAATGATCATGCCACTTCTACAATGTTCAGTACATTTACCACACACAAAGTCCCATTACCTGTTCACATAAAATCTATCTGTAAGTCAGTATTATTTCACCTAGGTATTAATCAGATTATGCTCTCAGTTGTTAGAGTGTAAAGCAATAAAATTAAAATGTTCCTAGCATTCAACATACTTGTAGCATTGTCATATCAGCAATATGTAGGCAAAGGTAAATGCACATAAGCACAAAAGAATCAGAATATGGCCCCTAATTATTCAAACCCTTCACAATTTCATAATCCAATTTAGCATCCCAACACTTGGACTTAATTATCAAATTACCTAACACATTTTTCATCATAGTGAGTGTGCTTTTACTTCATCAATAAGAAATACCACATATGAAAACCAAGTCTCCTGCCATACGTTATCCTACATTGCAAATGCCATCTGGAGTTATTTCCTTTGAATGATAATTATCATTTGAACAGCAAGAGAACTGATCTTTTAATTTCTAAAGAATTAAGAAGCCATGCAGCACAGAAGGTATCATATAATCCTAGTTCAGCAACAGGTGCAAATTTTGGAGCCCACCCAAAATTCTCTTTAAACCTCTGAAAGAATTGTACATATGCAAAACTGAGTGCAATGTGGGGAATCAAAATCTGCACTATGCAAAACAGATAAATATCATTTCTACTTCCATCGTTTTTCCAGTTTCAACTAATAACAAATACAGCATGAGTCCTGTTACCTACTGTCTTCTCCGTTTTCTCTTCAGATGGATCACATTGTTTTAGAACACCTTCAGCAGCCAACATGTTTGGAAGTGGATCAGTCTCACAAAGCCCTGAGGGTAAATGCTTGTGACTCCTCAAATCCTTATCAAAAGTGGCAGTTTGGAAATTATTATGCTAACTGAAGAGAACATGATCAAACAAGAAACAGAGCGTTCTAATCTTGTGAATTCAAGAATGTCATCTGTAAGACTTGAAACAGCAATTACAAAGTTGGAGGTTCATTTCCCCATGGTAATTGAAATCCATAATTTAAACCGGCATATTGAAAGATGAACATATCAGGCAGCAGTACATCTGGTTTAATGATGTTTAAGACACACAGGCATGTTTTTCACTCACTGGTGGGCATTTTGGGGCAGGCAAAATTAAAGGGGATGTCTTTTTTTCTATAAATAGAAATACATTCTTAAATTCTTCATCTCATCATAAGTAGGCCTAAAACAACTTACTTCAGGAAGAAATGCAACCTATCTGAAAGAGTTGCAGAGCTTGAGCCTTCTAACTGTAAGTACCAAGTGACCTGTTGTTTGGGAGACCCACTTTTATTAGGGTCAATTTTTCTACGAGCCAATAAAATGGGAGCATCATAAGCCTAAAATGTATCCTAAATGCCTGTGTTCAGCCTAATAACAGCAGCTTGTTCCCAACCAAGTAGATTCATTGCTTATGAAAGGTATATGGCTGGACCCATTTTTAAAAATTGGTTTCCTTTGACAAACACCTTTTTTCTAACCACAGGAAGCAAAATCCTTAAATGCCTTAAAAGTTACAGCAAGCTAGATCATGTATGGACTGTACTTATACATAGAAGGAACTTGAATTTGCTACCTTGATTTTTTTCTTCTGCTTCCCAGATGAGGAAGAAAAAGTCTGTTTGAAAAAGCCAGCCTATTTAACCTGTAGGTGGGATTTGCCTCATATATACCTCTACAGCTAACTTTCTGGTCAGTACTGGAGCAGCATCAATACAGTAATGTTTAAAGAAACTCTCCTTCCAACCCTCCTCACAGAAAAGGAAGTTTGCCACAGTAATAAAGCATGAAAATGGTGAGTGGTAAGAAGGTGCTGGTCATTGGGGTGGTGAATCTAAGCGCCCCTACACCAGGAAAACAATTATCAGACCTGCAGTGACTGGCTCTTCACTAACAGTGAATCCAATCTAGCAACAACGCACTGCTGGGCATGATTTCTTTGCCTCCTAGATTGGATATGTTTGAAGCAACAGTGAAACAAGCTGGCAATATCTGAGAAACTTGGAAACTATTTTAATAGCCTGTTCTATTTTCACACTACTCTGAAAAAAATGGAGTCTTTGTTTTGCTTAGTAGAACAAAAGATGTTTTCATGAGCAATCTGAATATGCCCATGCATCTAAGATATTTCATTTTAGTTTTTCATGAAAGTGGTCACTTGTTAAAAGGGTAACAAAAGTGCAGGATTCTGATTAATCTATTGATGAATCTATTGTCTATTGGGAACAGTCGTATTACATTTTTGAGGTAATTTTATTGACTGAATTATACCTGGTCTGTGATGCACACCAGGTATAATTATGTTAGGGTGAATCCTACCCTTCCTTGAAGGAGTTGTGCATTACTGAGAGCAGTGTGCTAGGCTAGGGGCAGACATTACACTGGTTTAAGTGATCAGAAACTGGTTTAAACCTATAACAGAACAGGCATCTAGTGCACATAAACCAGTTTCAAAATCACCAGAACTGGTTTGAGATAAACCTGGTTGAATGCACCATCAGACTTAACTGATTGAGCTCAAAATGATTTGTGCAACATCTGTCCCAGACCCCTTCCTGGTTTAAGTTAAACCAGACTCCTCCAGAATCCCAGCATGCTATCTGGGCTGGGCTGGGCTCTCTGTTCCAGAAAGCAGGGCTGGCCCTGCTTCTCTGCTCTCTAGCCTGAGCAGGGACTGGACATGGCAAGATACCAGTCAGCATGGCCCCATTAAAGCAAAGTGGGCAGGGAGGGGGTTAATTTTTCCCTCCTTCCCCCACTGCAGCCAGGGTCTGTATGTTGACTGGGGAGCAGAGGGGAGGGGGCTGCAGCAGTGGTCTCTGGGGCTGTCAGACCCCGGCTGCAGGGCAGAAGGGATGGAGGGAGGAATTAACCCTTCTCCCTGCCCCCTTCACCTTAATGGGGCCAGGCTGGGATGGCATCTGGCCACATCCCCACTCATGGAGCAGTGAGGGGATGGGGAGGGACATGAACACCCTCAAAATATCAAAGTGCCTAGGAGGGGTTTTATCCCCCCATCCTCCCTTCTCTATTCCACTGGCAGGGACTGCAGCCCTTCAGGCATGGCTCCATTACAGCTAAGGGGGCAAGGAGGGGATTCAGTCCCCGCCCCCCGCCGGGAGACTGGAGCTGGGGTAGAGAAGCCCCCTTCCTCCCTGCCCTCCCCACCGTGGGGTGGGGAGAGCAGCTCTGTAGGGGGCTGCCCACCCCCAAAGGGGGACTCTTCCCCCTGTTCCTCCTCCCCCAAGAGTGGGGGGGTGCACTGTGCAGTGCTGGAGGGGGACTCCTCCTCCTTCCTCTCCTTCCTGCCCCCCACCACTGTGAGGCAGGGAGGGGGGCTCTGTAAGGCTGCCCGGCTCCAGAGGGGGACTCTTCCCCCTTCACCTTTCCCCATCTGGAATTGTGCCTGGGCTCCTGGAACTGCTGCCCGGCCTGGCCCGTCAGATCAGTCCCCTTCCAGACCTCTGGGTTGACATGGCCTCATGGAGGGCTGCCCAGGCCCATGCCGCCCCAGCCTGGGTCAGCCACTGATTGGAGGGGTTGCTGGGCGCCGACCCCGGGGCCCCGCGTACCTGCCGGGACCCCTCAAGATAGCCCCAGCCTGCTTCTCTGCCCCAGAGAGGGGCTCTGTGAGGTGCTGTCTGGCCTGGCCTGGCCCAGCCACACCAGGGCCACCCCCAGGCACTGCAGCTTAGTGACAGCTAGCCAGGCATCTAGCCAGGCAGCAGGCTACCAGGGCCAGTTTGGAGGCACTGTAGGGGCTTGTGGGTCTGCAGTGAGCCCCTGTGGTGGGCAGCTGCTGGGCTCTGGGCCTGCTGGCACTTCTGGGCCAGTCCGGGTAGCCTGCTGCCCTGCCAGCTACCAGCTGTGCATGCTGGGCCGGGCTGTGCTTGCTGACAGGGCTCAGCCTCCCTGTCACCGAGCTGCATCAGCTGAGCTGGCCCTGCCCCCATGGCTTGGCTGGGCCAGGTCAGGCCAGGCAGCGCCACACAGAGACCCCCTCCCTGCCCTGTGGCAGTGGGGGAAAGGGAGGAGGGGGAAAATTTACCCTTTTGGGCCAGGCAGTGCTGTGTGCTGGGATTATTGCTGGCTGTCAAGCAGCCACTGGGGCAGGCAGAGCTCTCCCCTCCTCCTCCTTGGCCTACCACAGTGGTCTGGCCGTGCTTCCTCTGCCCCCACCCTCTGAACCCTGTGGGCTAAGGTTGGGGTTTAAACCCCTCCTCAGTCTTACTCAGGCCTGCCAGGGCCTGGCCATGGTCCCCCTCCTCAGTTCAGCTTCCCTTTGGAAGGGAAGGACTGATCTAGCACCCCTGGGCTTCTCGCCTGAGCCACTGTAGGCATGTGCCTGCATTTCTAGAATGAAAAGGGAATGTCTATCCAATTGCAAACCAGTTCAGTCTCTGCAGGTTAAACTAACCTGCAAAGATTGAATCAATTCAGGCTTGGGCTTTTTGCATGTCCTTAAACCTAGTGGCTGTGTGTGACACGAGTACAAGACAAAAAGTCTTTGGGTGGGCAGAATGCAACATATGTGCTAGTTAGCATTTACATATGGGGTCCCAGTGCTGTAGCTGACACAGTAGCCTAAGCCATTTTCTTCTGTTCCCAAAATAATTCGAGATCCTGCACTGCTACTGAGAGTGAAAAACACTCCTCCTTTTTACTTATTCTCTAGTGTAGCCATATTGACAAAGACCAAGATCTACCCCTTAATGTTATATTGGTTAATGATATAGAGTGATTTGATGTAACTCCTACACAGAAGGCAATCAAACTAGTTGTAAAAAGTGACTGAAATGTCAAGGCTATCTACAAACCAAACATGAATTGTTAAAAAGTTTGGGATTGGCCTAGTACAGAAGCAACCCAAATTTGCATGCACCAAGCCATGGCTCAGTCTAGCTTTTATTAGCAGGAGGAGGAGAGATGGAGTAGGAGCTTCGCATGTACAGAAACAGGTGTTCCACATACACAGAAATGGTAGGATACCTTATACCAGGGGTGGGCAAAATGGTGGGTCTGGCCAGTGGCTGGACTCCATTTCCCAGCAGCCCTTAACTGCATCGCTGCAGCGGGTTTCCATGGAGAACCCAGCATCATTTCCATGGAGACCCGAGCAGCATGACAGTGCGAGGCCTGGGTTTCCATGGAGACCAGCCCCAGCAGTACATGCAGGGTACACAGCAGGGCGGGGAGCTGCTCCACAGCCTGGGCTGGGATCTTGCAGTGGTGATAGCATGGTCCAGAGCTCGGGCAGAGCTGTGATCTGCTGCCCACACACCCCTGCACAGGGCATGCCAGCAGCAGACTGCAGGTCTGCCCCAGATCCAGACCATACTGTCACCGCTGCAAGACCCCAACCCTGGAGCAGCTCTCCACCCAGCTGTGTGCCTTGCCAGCCCTGCTGGGGCCAGTCTCCATGAAAACCCTGGCCTCCAGCTGGGAAACCCTGGTTGGCACAGCACTGACACTGCTGGGGTCTCCATGGAAACCAGCCACAGCAATGCAGGAAGAGGCTGCTGGGAAAAGGAGTCTGCCATTAGCCTGATCCAACGTACTGGCCAGCCTTTCCCTGCCCCTGCCCCTGCCTTATATTCACCCTGTTAAGCTGAAAGCAGACTCCGCTTTCAGACCTTATGTCCCATATTTCCATTTCCAATTTCAACCCCTAAAACTTAATTTTAACCCCTCAGAAGAAAATTGAGGCTCTTACCTGCCTGGGTTTTCTTCACACTGAAAGCAGCTGCTACTGCTGTTGCTGCCATTGCTGCTGCCACTACTTTTGCTGTAGTTGTGTTGGATCCAGCAACAGCAGCAGCCCTGTGGGGTGAGATCCCTGAGAGCCACACCTGGTGCTCTGTTCACTCCTGTCTCCCCAGATATGCTATTGGGTGTAAGTAGAGTCTCCCCATGGTATGGGGAGCAGTGTTCTGTTTGCCCCACTTGCCTCTGTCCTACTAGATATACTGCTAGGTGCAGAGCTGCACTTTTCAGCTCATATGGCCAGGCCATGCAGGGCTGCCTCTGCTATAGCAAAGACTCTATGGGGGATTGTGGCACTTCCCCACATTCAGCACCTGGGGCTGATCCCTACTCATGCCCTATAGTTGTGCTATGAGTAATGGAGCTCTGCACCACACCATCTTCCCACACCAGCATTCCCCCTATGCCACAGGTAGAAAACTGGCACAGGAGCTAGGACTGCCAGCTTCATTTCACAGCAGGACAATAGAACAAGATGCCTGAAGAGATAGTTACATCTCCTTCATTGGGAGTTTTCAAAGTTTTGGAACAACACATCCTGCTTTTGTATAGAGATTTGCACTAGATGAAATCCTAGGATTCTATGTGATAGCATCTGAAAGTGCTCTTCTGTTCATTTGCAGCCAGAGTCCAGCTCATAATGTTGAGAACCGCACTAAAGTCAACTAGAAGTTGTCATAGAAAAGGACTGTGGAATCTGACATTTCCTGTTCTTGATAGAAGGCTTAGTCATGTATACTTCACATGGGAGGTTGGTTTCAATGGGGTGCAGGACAAGTAGAACTTAACACTTATGTGGAATAAAATACCTTCTGAACAGAACTCCGTTGACCAAGCTCAATGTACTGAATATCCCTGTGAATGCATATTCATGTTGATTTTGTTTACTGTGAATCTTTTTTTTTTTAGCATCATTTTCTGTCTACTGACAGTAATCAGTTTGTTAAAGAATTCTAAGTTACACTTTTGCTAGGGAAATTAATTCAATTCTGACAGAATATTTATATTTCAATATTTTGCACAAAGGACTGTTTGAACTTTTTATTAAGTTTTTTTCATGTTTTTGTTGTGACAAACTGAAGATCCATGCAAATCTGAGTTGTCAGTAATAGCCATGTAGTTCTCACACTCCTTGGCCATTGCTTTGCAAGTTAGAAAATAAGCTTCTGTGAATATAAGCATTATGCCTTATTTTTCAAGATACATAAGACTGAGCTTTGCACTCGGTTCATACATTGTTGTTCTGACAGCCAAGCCATCACCTTAGTGCTCACAGAGGGTTACAAAACAATTTGTTTCATCTCTTTGCTTTTTCAAAAGGCTTCTGTTTAACATTATCTTTCATATCAAGGATCATCTCTGACAGCATTTGACAGGCTGAGTCCGCCAAAAATATTGATTTGCCTAACAGATTTTCACAATTGGCTTCTATTCCAACTGTCTTCCTGATTTTTTTCTCCTTTCCATAATACAGCTAGCCTGAAGTCACTATCAGAAAAATGACACATGTTGTTTGTGCAGTCATGTTTTATCAGGAGCATGAATTTCATTAAATTCTGTTTGCTGACATTCAATCATTTGTCACTGAACAGGCACCAAATGGTTATCTGTCATGGTCACATCACATTTGCAGTCCTGTCACTTGCACTCTTCTTCCTGATTTGTGGAAATGTTCACTTCAACATTTGTATCTTTTCCCTAAATTTGCTAGTACGTCCCTAGGGACTACTGAAAATAAACTGGGCTGTTCTGCTACACAGTATTAAGAACACTCAGATTATATCAGTCGTCTAGACTTCCAAAACACTAGCATTTTCCTAGCATACTCAGAAAACTATTCAAGGGGCACATCTACATGTGCAAATGCTCTGAGGTGGGTGTACTCTAGAGTAATTTACTCTAGAGTTGACCCACCCGGGGCAGGCATCTACATGTGCAGGCAAGCGGGAGGAGATTTGCTGCTCATGCCAGCAGTCTGCTCCCACCCCTGCTGGCCCTGCACTGGCCCCCTGCAGCAGCCAGGGGGGACTCTAGGCTCCCCCTAGGTGCTAGTCCAGGGGCTGGCAAGGATCACAAGGCCAGGAGACAACTTTCTCATGGCAGGAGCTGGAAGATTGCTTCTTGCCCATGAGAGCTACCTGCTGCCAGGGCAGGGACAATGTCCCTCTACCCGCACAACAGGGAGCTCCCAGACCTTGCTCCATGGTTGTGGAGTGGGGACTGAGAACTCCCTGCTGCTGGGGCCGGTGGGCATTGTCCCCACCCAGGCTCCCGTGGCAGAGCCCTCTCCACCAGCAGGCAACTCCTAAGGGCAGGGAGCAATCTCCTGTTGCCCAGCTGACGGGGAGCATATTTGCTCCTTTGGGCAGCTACACATGCCATACTACACAGTATTACTCCCAAGTACATTTGCTATTTGTATTTACAGGTAGCAAATTTACTTGTGGTTAGAGCAAATTACTGCGCAGTAAGCATCTGCACATGTAGACAGTGACACCTACTGTGCAGTAATTTGCTCTAATCTTGAGTAAAGCATCTTGTATAGAAACACCCAAGAAGAAACAGGTGTATAATTTTCCTTAGAAACACTGACAATTTTTTCCAGAGGTCATCATAGAACTGATGAGATTGTGAAGAGCACCTATACCCCTGCTCTAATTCATATTCCCAGGCCACAGATCAGATTTCGAGTACTACTTCCAGCTTCCTCAATTCACAAATGCAAATAAAAAGTGTTTCAGTTCAAAGAAGTGTGAGACTGTTTACTAGGCTTCAATGAGCCTCACTCCTTTTGGCAGCTCTTCTGTAGGCATGCATATGTTACTAGCTCTTCTGCCACTCTGAGTGGCTTTGACTTGCTTGGCTGGGATACAGACAGATAATGATCATGTTTTATTTTTTGCAAAAATAAAACAAACAGTTTTAACAGTTAAACAGATTTCAGTGACATCATTTCACACCTTGTGGCAAACTCTACCTTCTGATACATTTTGTACCTTTGAATCATAGTTGTTAGAGATGGTCAATTTTTCTTAAATCACATACTCCATTTCATTGCAGGGGGGGATAATTCTCTATTTTATGCACATGGATGTACACCCACATGTATATATTTATATGGCAATAAGTAGTTTTATTTTTATTTGTTGAATTTTCCTGTAACATTTATATGTGAATTTTATCCTGTTACTTTAGCTCTAGTTTAAACCTTTTCAAACTTAAGCGTTTCTGGCATATACTTTGTGAATTTCAATGTGTTCATCAAGACACTATGCAATGTAAATATATCAAATGAAATATGTATAAGAACCAGAAGACAGCTAGTTTCATTCATTATTTTGTTAAAGAGAAAGATGTACATATTTTTTAAATATGACCAAATGTACTTTATAAAATATGATTTATGGGTATTTCAGCTCAGTTCTTATATGCGGAAACATAACAGGCCTTCACACTGTGCTTTTACCTGTAAGTTTTTTGAATTTGAAAACGGAATTTGAAGGCTAAATCTGAAAACTTGGTTTATTTTCTACTAAAAAAATAAATAAAAAAGGGGAGGGAGGTGATGGTGACAGAAGGAATTCTTAGCAAACGTAAATAAATGGAAATGAAGATTCTCATGTGGAGTGGTACTGTGATAACAGAGTTCTTACTGCTTTGAATTCCTTTCTATGTTTCCTTACTGCATTACTGTTGGGTAAAGTGGTAACACTTCGATTTCTACTATTTATACTGTTTATGTGCATTATGCCTTTCATTCAGCTTAGACAATGAAAACAGATCTTTCTGTACTGTTGGGTGTTACACATATAGTTTTTGCTGACACTGTGTTTGTGGGGTGGGAGTAGAAGTGGGAAATAAAAAATATGCTTTCATTGCAGTAGTTCAACATAAATTCACAAAGCTTAATGAACAACTCCAGCTCCTCCCCACACACCTTTCTTTTACAAATATAAACTAACAACATGATATTAGCTTTCAGTGGAGACAGTAGTCAAGCCTTTCAAGTATGTCTGAGCTGCTCACAGGGCCTGATCCTGCACCATATTTTTGAATGAAAATGTTACTGCAGCCTTCAGTGAAAAGATTTGGTCCCTTGCTGTGTACATAGATCCTTCTGTCTTAAATGGTCTTTCTGTGCCTTAGTTCTGCCTCAAAACTCATGATATGTGGATAGAGGAATTATGTAGTTCAATGGATGAGCTTTATTTCCAAAATTTAGGGTAATTTATGTGGAGCTTCATGAAAGGCAAGGCAGCTTTGTTAGAAAGGTACAATAAAGGGGCTAGATCTAAGGATCTAGGTTCTATTGAGAGTTATGTCACAAGTCTGCTGGGTACCTTAGGGCAAGTCACTTTACATCCATCCCTCAGTTTCTTCAGCTGGAAAATGGAAATAATGCTACTTAATCCTTCCTGGAGTACTAGAAATAAAGATGCTGCAGAAGAATTAGGTGTCATAACTATTCATGTCTTTATACTCATTTACACATCATATCTACCAAACCTTGGGTAGCTGAACAGACAGTAGTTTCTGGAAGGTCCCTCAGCTTTTGAGGACTATCTCCACGATCTCAGCACTCCCAATGTTGCTGCAGTCAGGGCAGCTGGATGCACCATGTTTGGAATGTGTTGTAATTGAAAATCCCATAAAAGAGAGAGGATATCCCTTGAGGTAAGCCACAGTTTTAAGCCCCTCACATTGGTATTCACTTTAATAGGGGGCATGTTTGCTTCTTAATTTAATTTATTTTCTTACAGTGTAAGAAAGAAGCCCAAGTAGATGTGGGGGAGGAATAAATTTATCAAAGGTCAGTCATCAATCTCAAGCTTTTCATGACCATAAAGAATACGTTTGCTTTCCAAGTAAGGCACAAGAGAGGCTAAGTTTTCTGAAATTAGTATTTCAAACTAATTTTGTCCTGAGGAAGAAGCCAAACTAGGGGCTGGACCCATGTAAAATTCCAAATTCTGCTGGAATCTTTCTCGACCACCCCAGGTATGCACATTACTAAATCTATCAAAAACTGTATTTTATTATAGTTTTAATATTAGTGTAGAAAGCTGGAACAACCTAAAGCAAATGTGAGAGCTGGTATTAACAAACAAAACATGCAGGGCTACAATAGAACAGGAAAAAACAATGTCTTTCACTAACAGAGGGTTAAGGTCCATGTCAGACTGTGCAAAAGAAGAATGTATCTTCACAAAAGGTAACCTGATTCTTAGGTCCTGGCATTTAGGAGGCAGCAAGGCTACTCTTTGGAGTAGGTACCAAATGACTGAAAGTTGATTTCTGCTTGTTGTCAGAGTGGTCAGTGGAGACCGGAGAGTGGATGGGAACCGACATTTATGTGTCCGTGAGTCAAAATGGTTCCTGGGCCACTCCTGCGGTAGTGAAGTTTACATACCATCCCTTGCTGAGGGATGGGCCTAAAGACACAATCCAGCCCTAGTTTGGCTTCCTCCTCTCAGGAGAAACCAGTTTGAGAGCTGGTTTCACATCTTACTCTACCTGTAAGCATCACACACACACACACACACACACACACACACACACAGCATGTCTACACAAGCTGTGTTAATGCACATTAGGCTAATTTAATGCACATTATGGGCATGAGTCTACATGTGTGTGCCCTTAATGGACTTTAAAAATGGCAAAATTAGGCTAATCATGCCTAAATTTGATACCTGCAAATAAAGGTATCAAATGTAGTTGTGATTCGTTAAAGTGCATTAACACATGTAGACACAACCTGGCACTAACTTTAGCACTGGGTCTGCCCAGCCACTAGGGGCACATGGCAGGGCTTCAGGGACTTGGCATTGACTTTAGTGCCAAGTGCACTAACTTTAGTTCCAGTTCCCTGCATGTATAGACACCTACCAAAAATTGCTTAATGCACATTAACTTAATGCACATGTGCATTAAATTTAGTTGTGCTTAAATGCACATGTGGACACTGCCACACACACACACACAAACACACACACACACACATAAATTGTGTGATTCTCTCAAATGAAAAAGTACATTATTTTTCTGTGTGTCGTTTGTAGTTTTCTACAGCTTTTATTACAGAAATTATTTTTACTATATTAGACTTGGATAGACGATAAATACATAAAGGTCAAGCTTAAATGATCCTGAAGATGGAATTTCCTTGCCAGCCCAAAAGATGGTCCCCGTCAGGTCCCAGGTGATGGATTCGGATGGTGTAATGTAGAGAAATTTGTACTCCAGCTGCCCATACCATGCCTGTTTGGTACTTAAATGGATTTATTCTCTAGGGGTGTTACTTGTCAGCTTTCCTGAGCCAGCTAATTAACTCTCAAATATTTAAATGTGATGGAGTGTTTAGAAATGTTTTCCAACCACAACCTAAGCTAAAGAAAAATATGGGTTCTCAACACTATTGAAAGTTAATCCCCATTATTATTATTTTATATAGAATTCTCACTCAATAGCCAGGATTGAGGTACTTTAAAATAAAAAACTAAACTAAACAAAACAAAAACCCAAACAACAAAAACAGCAATATACCTTCATAAGAGCTAACTGCTTGGGTTTTCACAAACCAAAGAGCAGATAAACAAGTCTGAATAGTACAATGAAGACTGTGTTTTGTTTGTACAATAAAGAATTGTCTTTTATTTTTTTTCCACATAGCCAATAAATAATTGCCTTTTATGTAGAACAGAAAATTTGAAACAGTAATTGATGCTGCTGGAAATGTAAACGTAATTATTAAAGAAGCATTATAGCAGACACAGTAGAAGCTACTGAGTTCCTTTCCAATCTCTGCTCTCATTCTTTGTAGATGCTCAAACTTTCCTAAACAAATTCCTTCTCTGTTGGGATTTGTCAAGCTTGGCTTCAACCCAAGATGAATATTCTTTTCAAAATATTTAAACAAAATCAGCTTGTTTATACCATAGTCATTCAAGGGTTTAAAATAGAAAAATGTAGAGATAACTTAGAAATAGGTGATATTTCAAATTTACCATGTCTTGGAAGTATCGTTAAGATTTGAATTGAAGCTAAACTTGAATGTTGAGTATATTTAAAAGTATGAAAATGTGTGAGAAAATCTTGGAGCCCCAAATGGAAAAATTTGGAGAATACTAATTTTCTCTGTCATCTTTTTTTCATTGGTTGACAAGCATAGACACACCCGTATATGTGCTATGTACCATATATATAAATGTTTATAAAATGCTGGCTTCCTATGTGCATTTATCTAAATTACGAGTTCCTGCTAGAAGATTCACAAAAGATTATACATATCCCACATTAACATTAATTACCCCAATTACTAAAGGATAATAAATTAACTACTTATACCATAATCATCTATCATGCTTTCTTTTTATAAAAGGATAATATACCAGTAAGTTCTGAATTTAAAATGATACATCTACTCCTAAATAACTGGTGACACTTGACCAGAGCTGCCTCACATTACTAAGGAAAGAAGTATGTAGTGACTTTGATACAAAGTGATGCTTAGGAAAGTAGGGAAGGAATACATACCAAAAAGGGACTGTTTCTTAATCACTGCTTAGCTTTAAAATTATAACCTCTTTTTCATTAATTTTACATACAACTTAATGTTGTTACATAAAATATTTGAACTGAAGGAAAAATATCTATTTGAGAATTTAAAACCATTTTAGTAATATAATAGTCTCAACTGCTCATACCCTAATTAATATGTAACCATTGGATGATACTAATGGTTGCAAATGCTGACTATAATGGTTTGAAAGGAAAGCAGTCCATATCAGATGAAAATATATTTATGAGTGGTACAGAGAGTTAAAAAGGACAGGGACATTAATGGGTTTATTACCTCGTCATATGAAAATTACGTACTTAATTTCTACAATTCTACATTTATAAGTTTATTCAATTAGTCCATCCCACCCGTACAAAATGGAATGACTTGTTTATACACACTAAAAGCCATTTTGTGTTTTGTAAGCCACCAAAATAGGCAGATTTCAAAATAAAGAGCATTGCAATTGTAAACAGTTGTCTCTATTGTTACTGCAGTCTGGTTTTACTGCAACTATTATGCTGCCTACTAATTGCTAGCAAGACCAATAGCACTGAAACATTTGTGCATGAGCCTATAGCATTACCAATTAATCTAAAATATTTTACTGCTTAAAACCTGTTACAAAATTGGTATAGAAAAGAAAAAGAATAAGCTTTGAAATAAGTTGTACTAAGTTTAACAAACTGATGATTTTTTTCATCCTTTTTCCAATTTTTCCATATGATTTCAAAATGAAATACAGAAGTTAAATCTTCACAGTATATTATGAAATTACACACAAAAAGGATATAATAATGGCCTGATAATGCATGAAGAGATGCATCTTGGAAAAACAAAATGAACTCTCAGCTTATGAGGCAAATTCTCCCCCTTCGGTTTATAAATGCATCATGGATTCAAATTCATCAATTCTTTGTTTTGTGTTTCCTTTTCTGATCTTCCGATAGGAGATTGTATTGTATTTAGAATAACTATGTTTGGAGACATCATTTTTTCCCCCAATTTCTAGTTGCTCCCCTGGTTTCTCAGCCTGGGAGTTAAAACTGGGACTGTTAGGAGGGGATTCCTCCCTGCCATTTTCTTGTTTCTTTAAATAAGACTCCTCACTGTTTACTTTCTTATTTTCTGTCAATTGGACTTGTTCTTCCTCTTCAGCATCCTCATCCTCTTCCTCTGCTGCATTCTCTCTTGCTTTTAATTGCATCTCGTCTTTAATTTGTACTTTGCGTTCAAGGATCTGCACCATTTCTTGTGCTCCTGCGGGTAGAAACTTCTCAGCCTTGTTAGCATGATCAAACTTTCTTCCTTGAGGTTGCTTTGCATTCCTTTCTTCCTGCCTATTTACTTCACATTCTTTGGTGCTTACAGGAATTATCTCCTCATATTGCCCTGCAACAAAAACCAATAAGTACTGGATAAAGTATGACACAGTCAGAATATTTTATGCTGCAATATGCTAAAACAAAAGCTGAATTTTAGCCTGGATTTCTATAGCTTACAAATATACCAGCCCCTATCAAAAGGATAGGATAACCCCTGTAACCATTTTCTAAAACAGATCCGCGAGTCAGTGGTTAAATACAGATGCAGCCTGGATATTATATCACCACAAATACCCATATATTTTACAAAGGGTTTCAGATTCTCACACCCTCTTTGTGCACCCTTATGTATTTTATTGATGATCTCCCTCATGCCTTCCTTCATGTTGATTACACATCTGCCCTTTAAGTGGAAGGGTAATATGATGCAGTGATGAGGATCCAGGACTAGGTAGGATTCATGCCACTCTGGGCTCTGCTTTTGGATCCGCTATATAACACTACATGAATTGCTTTGCCTCTGTTTTCTTTCCTTTTGTCTGTCTTGCCCATATTACACTATAAGTTCCTTGGGGAGGAATTCTATCACAAGCATTTATTATGGAAAATGTAAATAGCTAATGGTGTTCACGGTTCTGAAATCAATATTCTGAGGTCAGTAAATTCCAAAGTTTCAGGAAACCACAAACTGTTTAATGTGCCAAGATTTCTCATACAACGTTAACTCAGCCACACCTTAGGACCAAGTGACAACTCAGTTCCTACGCACAGACAGTAGGGAAGAAAGGGGCACCCTATCTTTAAGACATGCATACAGGAGCTGCTATATCTTCCAAAAATGGTAGGCATGGTGGGTCATTCATGGTGCAAGCAGTACTGAGATTTCCAGAGAGATGGTTAAGCATATTATTGACAGGGCAACATAACTTCACTTCCGGCAAACCTCTTTGAATGGAGTTCACAAAATGAAGAAACGAACAAACGTGC
>NW_005841951.1:2963964-2964316 GCF_000455745.1 Alligator sinensis | reverse complement strand
GAGCAGACGGCTAACTTTCACGCTTTCCCTTGTTCCCAGACTGTGTTACGCCCTTGAAAACTTTATGTTCCCTGGCACAGGAGGACACAGCATTTTGTAAAGGGAGGTGCACAAACAGTAACTGGCACTGCAGGTCTGGCTGCACCCCTCTGCCCCTTCTCCACCTCCTGCTTCACCATTAGGCAGATCTCACTGTGGCAGCAGCAGCTGAGGACTTTTCTCAAATCCCAGAATCAGATAAGAATCTTCCCCCTTTGCCCTTGGCACCCCCTCCATGCTCAGCAACACCCCATTCCCTATTATTCCCCCTTCTCCCACCCAAAGGTGCCAAGTACTTGGGGGCCTAAGGGCC
>NW_005841951.1:2956580-2963933 GCF_000455745.1 Alligator sinensis | reverse complement strand
AGGAAGAGCGCTGTCACCTAAAATGTGTAAAACTTTCCCCATATCCATCATCTTAGCTCTCCCCTCCCCCCCCCACTACCCCCAGCAAAAATAAAAGTCCGCACCTATGCTCCCATAGCTGCCACTGTCCTCAGCTGACCTGTGGGAAGGGGGAGCTTCAGCACCCCCTTCCTGACCTACTCCAGCCAGGCTGCACATGGAGCCAGTCCCAGTTGGAGACAGTGGCAGCCCTGGCAGCAGCAGGCAGGTTCCCCCAACACTGAACCTGCTCCCAGGCTGGAGGGGAACAGTTGGGAAGACCAGGCAAGGAGGGGGAACCCACCCATTTCCACCATCGCTGCTGTCCCTGGCTCAGCCCAACTCCCCACACAGCCCAGCCAGAGTGGGGCAGGACCTGCTGTGGGGCTCCTCCTACCCCCTGGGTCAGCAGTGGGTGGGGAAGGAAGGAAATGGGAGGGGGAAGGACGTGCTGCTGAGCAGGGAGAGAAAAGGAAGAAGGTGAATTCTTACATACTTCTGGGACTTAAGCAGTCCCTGGCTGCTGTTCATGCAGCATGGTCCAAAAGGGAGTGCTACCATTTCATTGTACCCCTTCTGGATCCGCCTCTGTTTCCTAAGACCACTACTATGAAATACCCTTTCCCCTAATGTAATGCATGCTTCTGTAGAGCATTATTGTGCCATTATTTTTGCATTGAAAGAGTTTTGCTGATTTTTTTGTGGGTTTTTTTTAAAGAAAGGACAATTCTAAAGCTCTGTGGCCCATGCTTGTGTACCTGCAAAACTCTAAAGTTCTAACGCTCTAACAGCCCCCTTACCTGAATTTGCATTTCTGGAACTTCCCCAAAGTTAGCCAGGAATTTTCTGAGGCACAGTTAACCAGAATGCTTGGGTGTTACCTAAATACTCAGCATGTTATTGAAGCTCGGGTCTTTATGCTCTTCAAGAACAACAGTACTAAAGACTATAGTCAGGGTTGAGTTACCTAAAATAGTTCTTAAAGTGCACAAACCTAATGCACAGTGTAAACTTTCTTGGTATACTTTCATTGTTCAGGTAACAACCACTGGCAGCTTTTCTAGCAGACATTTTATGAGGAAAATTGGATAGTTTCCAGGATGCATCAGCTCTATGTCTGCCCCTGCAGCCAGAAAGTTCTATCAGCTCCATCTGGGACACTTGCCAGTTCTTTAACCCACGGCTACAGACATGGTATACATTCCTCCAACAGGCAGGAACATAAGGCAATACTTACAAGCTCCACTGCATTGTGCTCAAAACTACTAAGCCTATTTGATTTTATGTTCTCTGCTGCTTCAGCAAATGATTCTTAAATTCCTTTAATCAGACAATGGTGCTAGCTCTGTTTTGAACCACAGTAGATATTGTAAATGCACGATTCACAGCTTCCAGAATTTTCTGTTGCATATGGTCTATCTTGTATTGTCAAACATTTACAATTTTATTTCAAAGCCATTTCTTTCTCCCAAGAAAAGAAAGAATATATTCATTAAAAGCTAGTTTGTGAAATCTTTCTTTGGAATGAGTATGTTACTTGGCAAGTATCTCTGCTAAGATACTTGGCATAAGATACTAATCAATGTAAGTATAAGAGAGAACAAGGTTTTTTGGACCCCACAGTCTATTTTCAAAATAAGAGAAACATTTTCCTCTGCACCCACGCTTCTGTTCAAGAAGATTAAGGAGACAGTTAACAACCCCCTAATTCTCTAGGTCAGGTTTTCAAGAACACGTTCGATGAGACAGTACCATCCTTAGGTACTCCAGCTTTTGTCCCTGGGAAATAGTTTCCATGAGACTTCAGGTCAATGATGGATCCACAAAGAGTAACACATTCTAGATAATTCTTTCCATATATCAACGTATTTCACATCAGGGCACAGCAGAGATTTTACCCTTCTTGGCTATGGCCAGACGAGCACAGCCATGTGGTATGTGACACCACACTCCTCATGTTCAGTTGTTCTCCATACTGCAGTGAAGCAGCACGGAGGAAAGAGCAAAAACCCACAGAGAAAAAAAAAATGGAACAGCACACATGAGAGCACCGTGTACTGCTCAAAAGCGGAGCCCGGAGTTGTGCTGTGGCTGCCAGCCAAGCTCTGTGTGGCAGGATCACCACTTCTGCAGCCCTAGGAGGCCCCCAGGACCTCAGATACGGCTGCTGGGGCCAGCCCAGAGCTGGCCCCAGCCTTCCCTACTGACCCCGGGGTAACTTGCCACATTCCAGAGCATGCATGGCATGGACATGCCCTGGTGTCAGCTAGCAGCAGCACAAGGTGCACTGCTGCTAGTTGTCCCTGGGGAAACAAACATCCCCAAGAAATGTGGACATGGCCTCTGGGCATGTCCACACATGCAGGCACGTGAGCATCCAGCAGTACAAATTAGTGCCTAAGATTTGTGCCTCAGCACATGTGCCTGAACATGCATTTTGGTGTGGGGCAAACTGACCCTGTCCAGCTCCTCCCAGATCTTAAGCTAGGGGGAGCTGCAGGCTGGGGTCAGTCCCTGTGCTGGCCCCAGCAGTATAAGAAAGCTGCCCTGGTGAGCAACTCAGGGTTACTTGCCCTCAGGAGCCTCTGAGGCCCAGCCAGTTGGTATCTGTGGACACTAGCCCCTTGTGTCAGCTGGACTATTGCAGCAGCCCTGACCTAGAGTGGCCCACGCACCTTTTACCTGCTGCAGCAGTCTAGCAGTGGGGGTTGCTGTCTGGCTGTAACCTGCTGCCACCTGTGACAGCACCCACCCCCTTGGACCCGCAGCCCCATGGCTGCGTGCCTGCCAGACCCAGATGGGGATCACACAACCACTTGGGCTGCGGTACAGGCACTGCAGCTGAGCCTCCTGTACCTCTGGACCAGCTGCCAGTAGACTGTGGCTGCACAGCTGGCCTTCAGGTGGCACTGCTGTCACATCCTCTGGTGTTCCCCCCCTGCCATCTCAGCAGCTATCGCCTAAAAGATTTGCTCATTGCAGTGGCCCATTTTGAACTGTCGAGGGATGTCCTCCTAGACCCAAATGGCCAGGAGGTAAGCCACATCATCTGCCCTCCAGCTGGGTCCCCAGTGCTTGCCCTGGGCAGGTCCCTCTGCCTGGGTCTCACCACTTGCCCCACCATCAGGGATCTTGGTGTTCCTTGTTTAAAAATTGAAAATTCTCTCTTTAAAAAACCCAAAATCTGTGTTCTTCCATGATTAAAATGAAACACTGCTATATATAGAAAGATCAGTTGGGCAATGTTTTATTGATATTTTTACGATTTTAAAGCAATTTGGAAGCCTGCCAGTGCCTCTATCATCATAATAAAACTAATTCTAAATATCTATACACTTTGGCGTTTGCTTTATTTTTTATCATAGAAGAATCAGAACTTCACCAGCCTCCTTCGCTCATCAGGATGTGGGGCGCTGAGCAGCACCGGGATGCTAGTGTCCTGCCTCTGCCCATGCCCTTTCCCCTTACTGCCAACCCACAGCCCTGCTAATGCCCCTGCCTGCCTGCCACTAGCTCCCTCCCAGCAGCAGCTCTGTCCCAGCACCAGGACACGGATCCAGCTGCAGCTGTACCACCTGCTGCTTTGTGGCTCTAAGCAGCGCCAACCCTTATTGTTCTGCTCCCTGTGCCTGTGCCCAGGCCCCAGTGATCCCCCACTCCATTCCTGGGAAGCTTTCAACTGGGTCTCAGGGAATGGGCTGGGCAAGGCCCTTCCCTTCCAGGCTGGCTTCCCCCTGCACAGGCTGTTCTAATGCACAATGCACAACCCCCACCCCTCAGCAGCAGCAGAAGCCAGCAGCAGGCCATTGGGGCACTTGTGGCTTACTGCTAGCAGAGTCCCCCAGCAGAGCACGGTGCCATCTGAGACTCAGGGGCCAGCTCCTGCCTCCATGAAGCCAGCCTGGCCCAATGGTGCATAGCTTCTGCATGCAGAGCCAGGAGTCCTGGGTGACAGCAGGAGCCGGCTCGGTCATTCCCGAAGTTGTACACCAGTGGGCTGGGCCAGCACCATGTGGCATATGAAGCCCCCGGGTCTCAGGCAGTTCCACATATCACCAGGGGCCTCTGCCAGCAGCAGGTCACAAGCACCCCCATGGCCTGCTGCTGCTGCTGTGGGGAAGCAGGGGCTGTGCACCATGCCGGGGGGTGGGCGGGGGACATCCACCTCCCCCACTGTCCTCCCACCCCCACATCCCCCCACTCTCAGTCCCCCAGACCCACACAGCCTCCTTCATCCACACCGCTCCCCTCACCCCCACACCCCTGCTTTACCAGGGACAGAGCCACTGTTGCCAGCTATACCCTGCTTCTATTTGCTCCAGCACACTGAGGCAGTGTGGCCAGGTACTAGAGTGTCTCTTTCGAGGACCCAGCCTCTGGTTGCTTCAGAGCACACTCCCGGAGCATACCGTGCTGCTTTTTTTCTCGCATGTTTTTTTTAATACCAGAATGTCCTGGCACCAAACTTAGAGTCTGTGCTGCAAATTTGCAGCACGGGGAACATTTTGTCATTCCTAGTGTGCCTCCTGCAGTGTCCCAAACTACTTTGAAATGCCGTAACACACACACGCTTGCTTGTCTGGATGCAGTCCTTGAGTTATCACAAGCCATTCTCCAGAGAATGTAGGATAATGACAGGTTGGACATCTTGCTATTATTATGCTCGATTCAGGTTCATAAAAAGATTGACCACCATTACATTTCTGGTCATCAGCCTTAAAGTGCCTTAAGATCCAGACTTAAGGCAGGATCTTTGAAGCAGCTGGATATAGTTCTACAGATAGGGGAGTCCCTAAATAAAATTCCACAGGTCCACAGTGCAGCACTGGGGATATTTTGCATATTGGTTTCCATTTCCTTTTTTTAATTAAAGAGCAAGCAGAAGAAGCTATTCATCACTCAGCCAGCAAAACACAGACTTTCAGCTTTCTCTGACCCAGAGACTGTAAGAATCACAGTGAGACCCCCCGCCATACTTAGGCCAAGTAAAGACAATACACTTTTACCAGCATAAGTGATCGGAGCCATTCTATACCTGTAACAAAAAGAAGGTTGATACACAACACTGGTCTATGCCCAAAAAAGAACAGAAGTTTGGCACCCATAGACCAGTTTAAAAATGGCAGAAACTGGTCAAAGATTTGCTCCCACCACCAAAGGGCAAATGTTTGTTTCCTACTGCCCTAAACTATGCAGCTTACATAAAACCATGTAAATTCGACTGATTCTGCCTTGGGCTTTTTTAATGTCCATACCTTGCCTTAGATTCTAGTAGAGGAGGCTAACCTAGGCCTTTTGTAAGGGGGTTGAAATTTTGGGTAGCACTGGGCCCCACTGAATCATAATCTATCACTTGTTATCAGTACTTTAGTCTTCATCCATTGATAAAAACAGGACCCTCAGAGGATAAGAGCTCTCTTTAAAACAGAAGTGAAACAAAAGGATTTTTCAGGGTGTCTGTATTTTTGCTTTGACACTCCCTTCTAAACCATGTGTCACTTAAAGAGTATTTTTCAACATGGTCTCAATACGGGCAAACAGGAGATTTTCCTGGTGAAATTTTTGTTTTAAAAAAAAATAAAATGAAAGGAAGAAGGTGGGAAGAGCAGGGAGCTCTTGGAGTACCTGCTGGTTTAAGATTTTTTAATAAAAAGTGATATATTATACTTACAGAACTGGCTCTTTTCTCTATAGGACCTGGTGGAATGCCACATGTTCACATGTTTGTGCAGACAACTGGTCCGCCTACTCTGGTATCTAGCAGCTGCTACACCTGGTATCTAACAATATCTACATCAAAACCAACATGTAATATTTCAATGTAAGATATTAAAAAAACAGCAAAATAAATTATTTTCATACTTTGCCATCTTGGAAAAGCACCTCTTCATAATCCCCTGTCTTAATCAATATGTGCCCAGAAAAGACATTTCATCTAAAAGAACTAGTAAAAAGCAATAGTGAAGCCCTATTAGGTCATTTAGACCATCCAGTTCTGCCACCTAGCTGATTCCTAGACCTACTGCAATGGGACTTCCTGTGGAAGAAGTCAAATGACTATCACCTTTGGGACATTTTGCTGATATTTGAAATACAGAACATTATAATATGCTCATTCATTTTTCCTCTGAAATATGATTATTGCCAAAGTCTGTGATTCTTATACCTACAAGGGGGGAAAATTGATTTAAAAAAGAAGGGCAAATGAGTCTCAAGTTGTCGTGAGCTGTTCAGTAATTCAGCTTACCCTTCATTCATTCAACCTGAGCCTCAAGCTAAAATTAAAAATGAATTAAGCACTGTGTGCTGAAATGCCCCCAATAACCTGGCTTTGAGGGGCATTCAGCAAAGTTTTAATTAACATTCATTTTTTTTTCCTCTGAAATCTTCTTGCTCCAATGGCCACAATTAAAGAGTCAGCATTTGCTAGCAATTACCACACAGTGGTTTCTGAGGTGAAGTTATCACACTTTTCCTCTAAAATTAGATTATTAAGCTATGTGGTGAATGTGTGTTATCTGCTAGCAAATGTTGGTGTTTTAATGCTGCATAATGATGCTTTCTGGGATATCTTCAGTGAGTAGCTAAAGGGTTACTGGGGGTGGGGGAGGAGCAGAATACAGGTTTACAGAAACCAAATAAAGAAAAAGTCAGTTTAAAAGTTACTTATGAGCAGAATACCCCCACAACCTAGCTAGATGAGTATTCAGAACAGAAGCCCAGATTGAATTCACCTATGCATTATAGTTCATAGTTAAAGTTGAACTCTATCATTGACAGCTCCTGGAAAGCATAATTCATGCACTATGTTTGAATCAGATGGCAATAGATAGTGAGAATTTAAAACAAAGTGGAATTGCACAGCAAATATCATCATTGTACTTGCAGAAGACTGTAAAAGATCACCTCACCCTATGAGCTCATAGTATTAATTTCTTCCATCTTTCCCTGACACCAGTATTTTTGAAATGTTAGCAAGATTGGTAAAGGACCTAGATTGGTGACATGAAACTGAAACCTCAGCTGTTGGTTTCACAGATAATCAGGAGTAGAATACTGAACTTTACACATTTCTTTCCAAGTTAGGGAAGGAAGTCAATGTCCTCATCCTTCTGTCGATGAGTTGAAGAGCTGCAGCCCAAGTTTCAACCATTACAAGGTAGTAGCATTGGTAATATGCTAGCCTGGAGTAAGGAACTAAGAGATTGATGATTCTACTCCCAGCATTTCAACTAAATGTGTGAACTTGTCCAAGTCACTTCAGGCTAGATCCATTAAAGATCGTGCATGTTACAGTGCCAAACTTGTAGATAATTTGTTATCCGCTGAAATCAG
>NW_005841951.1:2956199-2956549 GCF_000455745.1 Alligator sinensis | reverse complement strand
CAGGAGGTGCCTATGCTCTCCATAGGCGTATCTATACCACAAGCTATAGCATGCCAGGCAACCCTCTAACATGCAGTGCTGTTTTGTTCATGTCACTTACTGAGTTGGAAAGGATAGTTAAATTCATGCACCCTTGCAGCAGGCCAGCTAAAGAGCATGCTGGCAGCACTGTTTCCAGTCCAGCCAGTCACATGTGCTGAACAATGCAGCTGGTTAGCAGTGGTTTTTCCATGGCACAATAAGTGTGTGCTATAGACACACCCCATGCACGTGTGGGTAAAATTAGAAACCTGAGCAAAGCCAGACTGCTGAGTGGGCAGTTGCCTAAGCTAAGCAGTGAAGAATGCCGA
>NW_005841951.1:2943703-2955923 GCF_000455745.1 Alligator sinensis | reverse complement strand
GAGAGAGAGATGGCTTAAACTTCACTCCTTTCAGGGACATAATAATGAATCCTAATCTGTCATTAGGCCTCAGTGCTTATCTTTTTTCACAAAGCCCTGTTGTGCTTTCTACTCAATAGCCCACCAGTTAGGGCATTCGCTCAGGAGGTAACACACAGGTTTGTCTCTTCTTGCCTCTGCAACTCCCACTTCTGAGGTGAGTGCTCCAGCCACTCAGTTCTAGATAATTCTGGGGTAGGACTTCTTCTGAACAGAGCATCCTGTTGAAGCTATTCCTGTCTACATAGGTCTTCATAGCCTGGAAATTAGGGCTCTCTCCTGGGAGTGGGGAGACTTGGAATCAGTGAAAAACAAGCAAAGCTTACAGCTAACTTTTAAGACATGGCCACTAGTGGAGAGCAAGGTGGTGCTGCAATCTATTACCACCCCCGGCCAGGGAAGCAGGAATCTTGGGTTTTATGGTCTTCTTCTACCTTAGAGACTAAGTATACACAATCATAAAGCCCGAGGCTGAATCGATTCTGTCTTTGCAGGTTACTCTAAGATGCGGAGATTAAAGTGAGAGGTAAGTGAACAGACATTCACTTTTGATTCAGGAAATGCAGCCACATGTCAGCAGTGGCTCAGGCCATAAGCCAGGGGGTACTAGAGCATGCCACCCACCCCCTCCTCAGGCTGGCAGGGGCTGCCCGCCTCCCCTTTCCAGCAAGGGGTGGGGGGTTGGGGGGGGGCAGAAGCCTGGAAGGCCCTGCTGCCCCTCCCAGCCAGACCTGGGCTGGGGTCCTGTATGGGTCAGGGAAAGGATTTAAACCTCCACCCTCCTGGGACCTGGCCATGCCCCCTCCACTTGAGCAGAGAGGGGGGAAAATTCTTAGAGCTTCAGTTCCTTCCCTTTGGTAATGGATGTCAGGCTGGGAGGCATGCTCTAGTACCCCCTGGCTTATGGCCTGAGCCACTGCTGGCATGTGGCTGCATTCCCTGAATCAAAAGTGAATGTCTGTTCACTTACCTCTCACTTTAATCTCTGCAAGGGGGTGGTAGGGGAAAAAAGTAGTGGCATTGAATTCATAAAAGCTTGAACAAGAATAGTCCTTTATCTGAAGCTAGCACATATTGAACACAGCAATTTGCAACCTCAAGCACACAACAAACAATAACCAAAAATCTTTGCCTAAGCTAAGATACATCACAGTAAAACACAGTGAGAGTGCACAGAGCTTAGTCTAACTTAAAATGGAATGTAAGAACCAAAATGACAAGAGAAAGCCTTGCATAAGTCTTACAGAATCCTGAGGGCACAGTATCTCCTTACAGTCAAGTATTCAGAAAGTCTTTCTTGGGGAATCAGCAGGTGGTTTTAGGTGTTGAAGTGGAGCCACAGGCCTCATCTTTACTTGGGTTTTTACAGGTGCACCCCTTCTCCCCCTTGGTTGCCTTGACATTAGTATGCTTGTCACCTATAGAAGCTTTGGCAGGACTCTTATGCATTCAGAGTCTTTTGCAGACAATGGTCTTTGAGTAGATGTGATATCTTTTATTAGAGCAACTAAATAGTTGGGAAAATTGTTGTTTGCAAGCTTTCGGTCACAAATACCCTTCTTCAGGCATAGGGAGAGTCTGCTGGTGTTTATGTGCTCTCCTGGCTGGAATGGAAGCCAATATGCAAAATGCAGATCTATGAAAATGCAAAATGCATGGCAGTGAGGATCAGAGGCAATGGGAGAGAATAGGTGTGAGACAGGCAGGGGGGGGTGGGAGGTCGGAAAAGGGGAATATTGAACTGGTGATAGAATGTAGCTAGTAAAATGCAGACAATTTACCTGGGGTTATCAGATGGCAGGCAGGTCTTTTACCTCCTCTTATGTATTCCAGTCTCCCACCTTTTACAGGTTCTGCTTTATAATGTAAATGTAGTTCTCTGATTTCTTTGGTGTCACCAGCCCAAGCAGTCTGGGACCCTCTCCTGTTCCCTTAGCTCTGTCTCCAGCACATACATGTGATGATTGTGCCAGGTCTTTAACACCACCTCCCACCTCTCAATCTGGTCCTGGAGGGCTTGGCCCTGTGCTCTCAGATGGTAGGGGACCAGTCCCTCCAGCCCTGGTTTCCCAGCTTCTTTCCCCTCCCCTATGGCCTGGAGGAGCTGAGGGAAAATTACCCCTTATCAACTGCTTTTCTCACTCTGCCAGAGGTGGGAGGTGGTGGAGTCTGCTGGTCTCCTACCAGCCTCCTACCAAGCAGATCCAGGCTAGGTTCCCATGGCAGTGGGACAGAGGGTTTAAACCTCCCTCCCTCCCCTCTGCCTGACCTGCCTGCCCACAGCCCCACCCCCACTCCCACTCCAGTGGAGAAAAATTTGGCAGGGGCTCCTCTCCCTCCCACTCAAACCCCCTTGCCGCACAGGCAAACCCAGCTGTGGTCCCCAACTGGGTTTTCCACCCCAACGCCCTTGTCAGCCAGCCCTCACTGCTCTGGCTAGGGAACAGATGGGCAGGGCCAACACTGCTCTCTGGAGCAGATAGCACAGCCCAGCCCAGGGATGCAAAGCAACCTGGGATGCTGGGGAACTGTGATTTAACTTGAACCAGGAAGGGGTCTGGGACTGAAGCGACTGGTTTGGCTGACAGAGAGCAGATTTAGGCTAGATATCAGGAAAAACTTCTTTATGGTAAGGGTGGCCAAAATTTGGAATGGGCTTCCAAAGGAGGTAGTGCTCACCCCTACCATGGGGGTCTTTAAGAGAAGGATGGATAGGCATCTGGCTGGGGTCATCTGACTCCAGCTCTCTTTCCTGCCTAGGCAGGGGGTCAGACTCTATGATCTGTTGAGGTCCCTTCTGACCCTAGCATCTATGAATCTATCTATGAAAAGCTCCTTAAACTGGTTTGATCCAAATCAGTTAAGTCTGATACTATATTCAACCAGGTTTATCTTAAATCAGTTTCAGCCATTTTGAAACTGGTTTATGTGCACTGTATTTTTGTTCTGTTACAGGTTTTAACCAGTTTATGATCACTTAAACTGGTTTGTGTCCAACTTCTGTCCATAGCCAGAGGGTTTAAGCCCTTTTCTCCCACCTGTCAGGAAAGTGTCCTAACAGCCAGAATCCCAGCTTAGCTGAGGGAATAGACATGCTCTATCCTTTCTTTTGAAGCTGGATGTCTGTGCAGGAAGGAATAAAATATCAGTGGAGGCAATATGAGAGAGCCTAAAATCATGACTTTGTAACCTAGCAGTTAGAATTGAGAGAGACCTTGGTTTCAGTCCCAGCTCCTGTGATTATTTCCAGCTTTTTTCCAATGAATATTTAAGGAAAATGCATAAATAATAATGGAAATTGGGGAGGCCACCAGTACCGCACCTGGCTTATAGCTTTCTGGTTAAGGTACTTTCTTGGGACGTGGAACATATGAGCTTAAATCCCTTGGAGCTGGGGAGGTCTTCCATTTCTTCAGTGAATGCTCTAACCATAAGTCTATCATATGGTAGGCAGCACCACCCCTACTGTATTTTAGGAATTATGCATGTCGTGAGGACCTTCTGTCCTGTCAGTGTGTGCTCAGCGTGTTCCATGCACAAACCAGACACCTGTGAGGACTTTGGCACTCTTCCACCCAATTTCTGTGTCCTGATTGGATTTAGGTAGGAGCTAGATGCCTAGCCAGTTGGGGTAGGGCAAATCTATTTATATGAAGAGCCAGAACTGTAAGTGCCAGAGAACTGCCCAACTAATTAGGGAGGCATCTAATGAGTTTTAGGTGCTCCTAGGGTTAGACAGCCCCTGGATAAAGGTGTTTTGAATGGCAATTTTGGGCTTGGGCACCTGAAGTCTATCCAAGTCCCATGACAGTTGCATTAATCTTTTTGTTTGTTTGTTTTGGATCTAGCCCTACCACAGTAGAAATGTACTGGTACTAAAGAACATGGATAAATAACATATATGATCATCATGATCCTTCAAAAAGATTGGTTCCTCAACAAAAAAAAAAAGGAAGTCAGGATTTGCTATTTCTAGCACAACAAAACAAGCAGGAAAGTATTTTTCCATTAAAAGCTATGCAAAACAAAACCTGAGCTGAAATTCTTACCATGGATAAATATGACAGTAAGAAATGCTGACATATATGCAAAACAAACTTCTTCAGGAGACTTCCATAACTGCCAGGAACGTAGCCTGGGGTTCTCAGTGAATGACTAAGAGAATTCAAACTAAACACAGACTAAAGGAGTGTTATGAATGAATTGGGAAAAGGAGAAATTCAACAGCCTGATTAAAGCGTTCTTTCCTTTGAAGTGAGCTGTGAAAATATCTAATTCAGTAAGAGTAGGTGAAAGTAGCACATTTAGGGTGCAAACCTGTTGTTACTGAAATGAATTTGCCATTGACTTCTCTGAGCCCTCTTCGGGAACCAGGATTTGGAGGAGACCATGGGAATAAAGTACACAAAGAAAGGAGGAGGGAGAATTGCACTAATTTCCCAATATCTCACCCCTCTCTCCCAAAATTTTTATAGTACAACAGTGTTATCCAGTCACCAGTTAGATTAATCACAGGGAGCATATTTGTTCATCATAAATTTCCCAGGGGATTTATGGTATACTGGCTTCTCTTGTTCAAAGGCGGTAGACTGCACTTACCTGGGTATCTCGTATGTGTCCTATTTGGCACACTCCTACTTTAAATGATGCTGGACTATTGCAACAAATGGTCTAATTCAACATTTTGCCTGTGGGGGTCCTAAGTATTAATTAGACTGAATTGGTTAGGTACTAAAATGCTGTCTGCAATTTAGAGATAGAGTGCTTGTGGCTGACAGTTGGGTGGGGAGCTGTGAAAGATTACTTAATAGGTTATACTGTGCACTTAAAAGGCAACAGTTTTAAAATAGATGTCACCTTAAACAGGAAAAGCCTCCACCATGATTCACCTTCTAAAACTCTATGTAGCCTCCATGACACATTATTTAGCCACTGATAAATGTTTATTTGTACTAATGTATTAATCAAAACAAGTGTAATTAACTTCAGATTCTGCCTACTGTAATTGGCAACATTTATATAGCTCTTTTGTGCCTATCAGTCAAGGATCCATGTGGTAATTTACTACGTTCAAATTACTTTAACCTTGCTTTAACCATGAAAAGCATTTCAGAGTTCTTACTCTGCATTTTATTTAAATATCTCTTTCTATACTGTGTTTGAGAGGGTGGTTAGTAGTCTCATATGTGCAGGTGGCTACAGTAAGTCAAATAAATAGTTCTATAGTTAGATGGATTTATAAATGGAAATAAAAGTAATTATAGCAAGTCTAGCTCTAATCATTTAAACTAACTACTGTATCTGTAATAGAGGAAGGATCCTGTAGCGGTTAGGACACCATCATAGGCCTTGTGAAACCTGTGTCCAGCTGCTGCTATGTCCCAAATTTCCGCTATGAGTTTGAGCAACTCATAAGGAATCCCCAAAATGACTTAGGTGTGGCAATACTAAACAATACTGAGCATAATATAGTGCACACATTGCTTTGCCACATTGTGGACTTAACAGCCTTAAATTTTGTACTGAGCTTTCTTATACAGTGTCTGAGGGGAGTTAAAGCCCTGTCTACGTCGTGAGTGAACTTGGCACAGAGGAAGGTTAACAAGCATAGAGACAAGCTAATTTGCACTCAGAAGTTCTGACTAGCCTGCTCTAACCAACTTGCAGATGCAGCTACACTGTTTCTGGTTTCAGCTGCTGCCAGCCCACAATATTTGGTAGGTGTGAAGGTACTGCTACCTGGAAATAGGAAATGATGAGATGAGGAGTGTGGCTAAAGCCCCAGATGTGCAGGGTTGTGTACCTGCAGTGGCACAAATTTGTGTCACTACTTTGTGCCACAATGCGTACTCCAGCATGTGCACTTTGTTGCAGGACACTGTGTCCCACTTTGGGCAAACTGCCCTTACCCAGCTCCTCCCAGCTCCCGGCATACTGGAGCAATCGGGACACAAATAGAGAGAGCATCTCTCTGGAGGACCAAGCCTCTGCTTGTTCTGGCATACGCTATTGTAGCATGCGCCATGCCAATTTCTTTTTCTGGGGTTTTTTTTTTCTACTGGGAAATCCCAGTATCAAACTTTGCCCCTGCACTGTAAATTTGCAGTGGAGGGCACATTTTAATGTTCCATGAATGTGGTTTATGGCATCACAAACCACACATGCCTACATATGAGGATGTGGCCAGGGAGTTAGAAGCCTCTCTTAAGGAAAAGGAAGCAGCAGCTCTCTTTTAGCCAATAGCCCAATGATTAGAGCACTCACCCAAGATGTGGGAGATCTGAATTAAATTTCCTTCTCTGTCTGAGAACCCACTTCCCAGGTGAATGCTATAACTAGTTGACTATCATATAGTCTGGAGTGAGAATTTTGAATCCTTCCACCTGAAGGTTTTATTTTGCATAAAATAATAATATATTTATTGGGTCAGAGAGAGTATATGTAACTTTATAACTTTATAGCAAAGATGCTCACCTTGATGGAGACCTGGGTTCTGGTACCTATTCCAACATATATTTAAGTGTTTTATACAAAGTATAAGTAGTCATTTGGATGCCTGGAGGCATGTCTACATGTGCATTAAGGTGCTTTTTTATGCACATTAAATTTAGTACCTCCAATATGAGGTACTAAAGAAATGCACATTAGGCTGCCTTACTGTGCACTAATGAATGTGCACATTTTTTAAGTGACACTTAATGTGCAGTAGTCAAATTTTACTGTGCATTAGTGTAATTACATGATTTTTTACATGACATTTTAACGTACAGTAAAATAGGCTACTGTGCATTAAAGTGCACGTGTAAACGTGCCCTAGGAAATTTTACTAGCCGAGCCAGGTGCTCAGGCAAGTTAGACATTTTAGTCTTATGCAGCACCAAAAAGGTGGGGAGATCAAAAGAGGGGGAGGAGGGGAGTGGTGTAGTTGAACCCTCTCCCCTTCTTTGTTACTTGCTCCACCCAAACTTTAAAACCAACTGCCTGGCAGTGGCATTTCTATTCAGGCAGCAGTGAGGGAGTCAACTGACTTCATGACTCACTTAATCAACCTACTTCCTGCAAATCTTTCTTCACTCCAGAGGTATTAACAACCCTTTATCCTTTTTAATGGTCTTGATGGTCCACTATTTAAACTATCCTTTCTTCTGCAATTTTGCTCTTTATTAGTCATTTCTGGTAATGTGTCTCTTCTATTTCACAGCCCTGCAGCATGTTTTAGCTTTGGCTAAAAACCTTAACTGATGTGTTAATTCAGGTGTAGAAATGACTGACAGTGAAATAGTGGAGGCACTGTCAAGACACTCAATAAAACTAGATTTTGTTTTACAGATCTGAATACATTTAAGAATAATGACTACAGGACTAATGGGACACTATCTTTTGCTATTTTGCCTACTTTGTTTTTTATTTTAACTTAATATATATTCTAGCAAATGAGTGAATATTCCAATAAATTTACATTTGTTTTTGATTTGATCTCAAACTGAATGATACAGTGCTAGACCCCTAGTATATTAGTAAAGCTTGTTTCTGTTTAACTGGAGAAAAATGTGTTGTAATATGTGATGATGTGCGACACCAACTATACCCCACTTTTCAAAATCCTAGATCTGCCCATGGCAGTGCCTGAGTGGGGATGTTGAGAATGTAATTTTTGGACTTAAACACTTACAGTGTCAGATAGGTAGCAGTTAGGCATCTAAACCCTTTTGTGGATGTAGCCATTAACCTCTCAGCACCTTTGCTCATCTCTGTGAAACAGGGATTATAGCACTCCCCTATTTTTCCAAGGAATTTTTTAAGGTTCCAAAACTAAAGTAATGGGGACTGTGCCTGTCTAACCTGGAAATGTTCAAAAGCAGGTTAGGCAGACACTTGCCTGAGATATCTTAGTCAGGGATGATCCTGCCTTGAGAAGGGGGCTGAATTAAACAACCTTATAAGGTCCCTTCCAGTTCTCCTTTTTATGTTGCTATGAACCTATGTACATTCCTAAGATACATCCCTTTGCACCAGTGATGTTTTCTAAGGTTCAGAAGCTCTATAAATTTTGAGTGATTTATGGCTCAGTGCAGAAGTAGGAATTTGATTTGTTTTCTTGTTGGTTACTTGGAAATAATAAACTTTTGTAAAACCGTTTTCTTTAAAAGTCATATAACACAGCATTTCTTATTACCTTCCTCTGATTTCTTTTGCTCAGCTCGTGCGTCCTGGGAAGGGATGTCAGCTGATCTCTTCTTTAGAGTTGTATTGTTTTCATCTTGCTTTTCTTTAGAAGATACAAGAAAGTAAGAAACCAACTAATGATGCAGCTCAGAATGATAAAGACTAGGTTTTAATAGCCCATTGCCTTTGCTAAGTAGGAGTTACAAACTGCTTAGCTCTTCAGCCACATATTTTTAACATCATTTATCTATACCTGAAGCAATGCTGCAGGCAACTTAATTTCTTTCCCTGCATGTATCTTTCCTTGCTAGTTCAAATTTGAATCCAATTCTGAATTACTCCTTATCAATGTTATATCTACCCAAAAGGGTGAAGTTTAAGATACATTCTACTATTCATGATGCTATGTTGAAAATGAAGGATTTTCTTTCCAAGCAAATTTTAAAAATGTAACAATTTACTTTACCTTCACATTGCTGCTTCCCTTCAGGAGCTTCACACGTTGTGCTGTCCTCTAAAGAATTTTTAATTTCCTCTGGATTTTCTTTTATAAATGGAGCTTCAGAACTGGTTTCTGCATTTTCATGTGGAACTGAGCCAACAGATTTTGCTATTTCATCAATAATATCAATGACCTGGAACCGAGTTTTTTCAGGAGGTACATTCCCATTGTACTCAGGTATGCTGGATGCAATTGGTGCATCTTCTGTCATGATTATGGTAGTGTCCTACTTATTCCTTTAAGCTGTACACTTCCACTGAAGTCACAGTATCCTGCAACCAAAAAAAAAAAAATAAGCTATTTGACTTATTACCTTTCTCACTGGATTCCCCAACCCCCCTTAAAGAGTTATTAAGCTTCTCGTCTGACAGCACTGTAGCAAAACAGGGGAGAGAGTAACAATATCAGGTTTTGCCTAGGATTTGTCAGCAGTCCCTTTACACAAAATAATCCAATCAGCACCTTTCTTGTTGCTTAGAGTCTTCCAGTTGCATAATTAAATGCACCATTTTAATTTACATACACAAACAATCTGAAGCAACAAAGCTTTTGTGCTGGCATGTAGAGCAGGTCTTTCAGCATGTCAGCCTGGTGGTAATAAACAGAGATTTTGTACTCTTGTCATAATGGTTCTTTGTGTGCTCTCCTCAGAACAGGAAAAACAATTGTTCTAAATCTTTAATCCAGGCAGGATGACGACCTTTAGTCATATTAGTTATGTGTAACCAGCTTAACATTCCCCAAAAGGTTTATATTCTGTTAAATCTTGAAATACTGTTGGTCAGACAATAGGTTCATTTTACATTGGTTAAGGAGCAAGCTAGTTTATTTGAGAAGCATACATACTTTGCATACAAAACAGCACAATGCCACTTTCTTCCATACAGCATAGTTCATGCCACCTATATCCATCCAATAATACTTTACAGAAATAGGACCAAATCCTGGGAGTTATTTATTTCAATGGAAGTTGCAAACATTCTTCCCTGCTTAGGATCTGGCCCTCAGAAATAAGACTGGAGAATTAAAATAAAAAATAATAGTAGTAAAACTGGAAGGAGAGAAAGAAACTTTCTAAAATGAGATGGCAAGTTGATAAGGCAGAGAAATCCCAATGACAGGACATTTCTACATGCTAGAGAACCTGGTGCAAACATTTTCAATAGAGTGATGATAAAGTCTTCACAAACAAGCATGGTTATCATATAGCATGTAGACAGATTCCAAATTTAAACCTAATAATATCTAATAATAGCATAATAATCTGTATGATAAATGAAGCAGTGGCAGAAGACTAATACTAATATAATTATAACCCTGATCCAACAAGCTGGCTGAGGAGAATGAAACTTTTATAAGAATACTCACAAAGAATGAAAGAAGTCACTGCCATGACTCACTGGGTAACAGCTGGCCTGGACTAAGCACTGGAGGCATTTTCTGCCCATAACTGAACTTATCCCTCCCCTTTACAAGCCTACCACATTAAACCAAGTTTATATAAGAATGTAAATCTCCAAATTACTTTTCATATTTGTACAGTGCAAAACATAGATTTTTTTGGCTTACACATTTCAGAATCATTCTGTTGGGATCCTACATGGTGACTGGATATGCCACTGAAATGGAGTCAAAAAGGGACTTGCCCAAGCATCTTTGTTGTCTTTGTCTTCAGATTATGACATTAATGATGCCTATGAAATCCAGATTTAGCTGTTGATAGATTTGTCTAGAAGTAGCTTGGGCAAAGCATTTTTTTCCTGTCATATTTATTGCATATGTTCATCACTTCTGAATGATTGAAAAGTAGAAATATGTTCCCTACTGGTATATCTCTAAGGACCAAATATCTAATTTGTAAAAAAACCCTCAACACATGCTGATCCTCACTATGCTCCATTCTCATGGCATAAAAAGACTACAAAGGTGGAAGATTTCCCAAGAGAATCACTTGAGGGCATAAATAGTCCTCCCAAGCTGCAGATCTCCACAGTAGGGGCATGCCAGCAGCAGTCCAGGAAAATATACTATTTCTAAAGCATTGCAAGCCCCTGCTTATGAATCATCTCCTTATGGCTATACCTTAGAGCATCTTGGTTGGAGCAATTATAAACTATGCTAGGAGTCAAATTAACCCTGGTTTGCCCTGACAGGAGGACCAAGTAGCCACAAACAAGCCTTTTAAGATTCTCTTCCTCACCTGTATTCAGTGGATTTAGGGCTAAACTCAGGCCCAAGCCTTTCACGTAATACAAGAGCCAGCACTTGTAGGGGTCATGCAGCTGTCAGTGAAGGGACAATCTGAAGACCAGAGGAGCTGATTCATAATCGGACCTGCAGGACTTTGGTCACTGATGATGCTGGATAAATTGGAAAGAACCCGGCCCAAGTGCCAGAGTGCGGGGTGAATTTACAGGACTAAAGGGCAGAGGAAAAAAACCTGTCTTTATTGGAGACTAAGCTGATGTGATCAAAAAGTCAGTAAGACATGACAGAAGTAGAAGCCCGCCATGCTATTTTTACATAGACAAATTTTAAGGAAACATCAACACATAACAACATGTTACAATATTTCTCTGAAGGAAGTAAAGACTAAGTGATCTAACTGAAATTAGAAATCTTTATAAAGACAGGCTGTGAATACCTCATTTGGAATTTGTACAGGGTCATTTTGTCTATTCCAGGAGCTCCTCAGGCCTGAAAAGATTAACTCAAGTTTCAGGATCACAACCAGCAATCCAGTGCTTAACTTTTTTAACCTTTCCTTTAAAAAGTGAAATTTTAGCTGTTATAATTGAAGTGACAAATTCAAGACCATGAACTGAATGTACATCTGCAATCTCAGTGACATCTTAAATTGCAAATGGCTGGACCCAGTAGCTCTGAGAGGTGTAAATGCTGCAGGTTATCTCAGTCTGAGGACCATAGAGTCTGCCATTCTATGGCTATAACATTTGTCATTTTTTCCTGAAGTCACAAAACGAAGCATTTTTCCTGGGAAATGTTGTCATTCTACAGCCAGGCACCCAGCACAATTTTTTTCCCTGTCTCCTTGCCCTCCTGGGCTATGTTAGTTGGTGTGTGTGATAATTTGAGAAGTTGGTAGAAGTCATGAATGTTGTTTGGACTACAGAATTGCTTCCTTATAGAGTAACAGTGTACATAGAGTCAGTCAGGCCTGTCAGTAGAAGTATTTTAGGACAGTGGGAGGGCTAAAGCCTATGGAAACTAATCCCGCCAAGTTTTTCATCTGGAAGCAAGAGAATTTCCCTAAATGCAGAACAAAGAAATGTGGTAGTAACACTTGGTCTCAGAAACCAGAGCCTAGGAAACATGAAGCAAAGAGGGGAGAGAAAGAGAGTGATGAAAGGGGAAGCCCACTATTGGGTCTAGGAAGAAAAACAGAAGGGATTTGTGGCGGGCCAGTAGGGGGCGCTCCTGCGTTGAGCCGCCCACCTCCCTGCGCCCGACCACCTTCCAGGCTCCGAGTGCCTCCCTTGGGGTGCCTCCCGT
>NW_005841951.1:2934182-2937410 GCF_000455745.1 Alligator sinensis | reverse complement strand
GAAATAGGGTAAAAGGTAGAGCAATATCATAGAAATCTTACAGGAATATCAAAGGAATCCCATAGAGCAAACCAGGGTGGCTGAGGTAGCCGTTTCAACACGCATCTGAGTTACTGAAGCTAAATATCTGATCGGATCTCTAGTAGGTTACTCACTCGCATCATCCAGAGGTGGTTGTTGTTTCCTCTGGAGGCAGGGCACTCTTGCAGCATGCGGTGATGAGGAGAGAGCCAGGTTCAGATTCACCTGGATGACCGCATGGATAATGGCACTCCTTCTTCCTCGCCCAGGCCTTTTTAAAACCTCCCTGACCTCAGCAGCCGGTCCAATCGAAGCTGCCAATACTGGCTACAAACCGTCCAATCTGCAAAGCATCCCTGGCTACCTGGGCCCGCGCGCAGGGCCGGGTCTTCCCCCCCTGCCCAGGTGACCAGAGCATCGCCTCCCAGGCGCCAGGCTTTTGTCTGCAGACAAGGAGCGAGATCCCCGCTGTGAGAGATTCAACAGCAGCCTCTCGGGCTGGCTGAGACAGATCTCTGAAGAGGGGCACCGACGGGGGCATTTCTGCCACAGGATTCATAGCAGAGAGGTCCAGCTTTACTGCTGTACTCAAGAGTGACAGACTTCATGATTCAGAGAAGATGACATGCAGGGAATATAGGGAAACACAGATAGATGGTTATTATTTTCCCTAGGTCTATGTGTTTCTTGTTGCAACAAAAGTAAAATATGAAGGGGGTTTGGACTCTTTGTGAAATCTGTGCTTCTGCTTTAAATAGCAACATTTCTGAAGAAAAGAAGAAATTTGTAAACCCACCTGGTGGCTACATGGTTGGAGAACCAGGAAAAGGTGTAGTTAAGCTACTGAGGAATCTGCAGAATCTGCATTTGTCCCGGGGAGCCGGAAAGAGGGCGACAGAAAGAGCCTGTGTCCAGGAAGGATTCCAGAGAGGACAAGGAAAGGGACAGGGATGCGGCCTTCTCAAGGAAAGGGAAGTTTAAGAGCATATAATCCCAGAGTGAATGGATCCAAACACAGCAAGCTGGTGAGTATCCAGCTGGGGAAGATTTACTGTGTGATAAACTGCTTCTTGTTCCTTAGGGTTCCCCTCACAAGAAAGTTAATTTGATTATGACATAAATTGCTTGTATTGATCACACAATCAGGCTGCAAGATACCTTCCTTTCCCCTTCAGTGATTCTACTGCTAACAGCTTCACTTCCTTGTCTCATGGCCTCACCCCAAAGTGAGTACCAAAATACTACTCCCAGAGCAAGCTGGCAAAGGATTTTGAGGCACTAAACCGGGGGAAGGAAAGGAAACTGAGCTTTCTGAGAAATAAATATTCATCCTGCCTGCTGATGTTCAGGAGACCCAGTATTTTTCAGTAGTGCTGGGTGAAACTACACATATGTTATCTTCTACCAAACTTTTAACACTGTTCACTCTGGTTGAGAAGGATCCAGATGAGAACTGCCTTCTCTATTCAGATATAGGATGTGGGACAGTGGAAAATGTGTTTGAAGTTTTTCCTTGTAGCTAGGTTAAACTGGCATCTTGTACTTCTGCTGATGCTACCTGAGCTTTGATAGGAAAACACAGTAAACATGGCACTAAACTGTTGCAATTGCACACATGGATCTACTTGTTGGTAAGATCTGGCCTCACAGAGGATGTTGGCAGAACCAAGGAGGGTACTTGATGTGGCTGTGAAAGTTATGAATTTTATTAAAAATAAGGTCACTTAATGGGTGTTTGCTATTTTTACAAGGAGAAAGAGAGAAAATCAGCAACTCTTCTATTGCACTGAAGATCATTGCCTTTTACATGGTCAAATTTTGAATGTTGTGCTTGAGCTTGTAATGGTCCACAGAGGCATCAGGCCTAGGCGGACCAGGGATTCCCAAGGTAAGCTGCAGCATGGAGAAGCAAAGGGCAGATCTGAGTGACAAGCCAGGAGTCAGAAGCTAAGTGCCAAGCCAGGAGACTAACCAGGATCAGGTTTCAGGAAGCAAACTGAGGTCAAACCAGAGTTCAAACACCAAACCAAAGGGTTTACTATAAATCAGAAGTTGGGAAGCAAATCAAGGTCAAAACGGAGCCCAAAGGGCTGAGTATGTAGGCAGGGGTACCTTGGTAGGAACCAATGAAGTCAGAGGCAGAAGCTACTCAAGGACTGAAGTCAGTATGTTGAAAAACTGGGTCTAGGTCAGGGGTGGGAAAAATATGGCCTGCAGGCTGGATCCAGCCCACCAGGCCATTCTATCCAGCCTGCAGGGCCCCTAAACATTTATAAAATTAATTATTATGAGTTCCTAGCTGCCTGTCTAAGCTGATGAGGTGCCAGCAGTGGTAGGACCTAGGAGAAGCCAGCGGCAGGACCCAGGGACAACAGCAGTAAGGCCTGATAGATCCACGCCCCCCACCTGGAAGCCTCTGCCTAGCAAAGGCTTCAGGCTTGGCGATGCCTGGGGCTGTTCCCCGGCCCCCTCAATCTGAGAATGCAAAGTCAGAGTGCCATGGTGGGGCAAGCTGAAGCACGGTGGGGGTGGGGGGAGAAGCGGTGGGAAGGTGCAGAAATGATGGTGGTGGCGGCGGCGGCAGCAGCAGCAGCAGCAGCAACGGGTGGGGAGTAACAGCAAGCAGGTAGGCAGGAGCACAGGAACAGCTGGGTTGGAGTGTGAGGTGGGAGCACAGAGCCTGTGCTGGTGGGGGACCAGGGTGGGGTGGTAGGAGCATGGAGCCCAGGCTGGCAGGGGCCCTACGGAGCTGGGCCAGTTCCCCCTTTTCCTGCCAGCATAGCAGGAGCTGGCCCAGCCCATGTGATTCCCAGCTGTCTTTGTGCAGTGCCAGCTAGGCCAGGCTGTCTCCAGCACCACATGGTTCCTGGCTGCATGGCTGGGACTGCACAGCGCAGCAGGAGCCAGCCAGGAACCACTCACTGGAGCAGTGGGCAGGCAGGGAGTGAAGAAAGCAGCAGCAGGTGAGTGGGGGTGGGGGAAATCAGTAGAAGGCAGGCAGGGGAGAAGCAGCGGTGGGAACAGGGCCAGCAGGGAACAGCTGCAAGCAGATCTGGACAGGTTGGCCAAGTGGGCAGAAAACAACAGAATGCAGTTCAACAAGGAGAAATGCAAAGTGCTGCACCTAGGGAGGAAAAATGTCCAGCACACCTACAGCCTAGGGAATGACCTGCTGGGTGGCACGGAAGCGGAAAGGGATCTTGGAGT
>NW_005841951.1:2902495-2933771 GCF_000455745.1 Alligator sinensis | reverse complement strand
GAGTGGCCAAGGTCTGGAACGGGCTCCCAAGGGAGGTGGTGCTCTCCCCTACCCTGGGGGTCTTCAAGAGGAGGTTAGATAGGCATCTAGCTGGGGTCATCTAGACCCAGCACTCTGTCCTGCCTATGCAGGGGGTCGGACTCGATGATCTATTGAGGTCCCTTCCGACCCTAACATCTATGAATCTATGAATCTATTAAAGCTTAGAAGGCCAGCAAGCCCTCATACCTTATGAAGGACACAGGGGTGGGCCGAGCTGAGAGGGCAGAGCAGGTTGAACCAGACATGGCCAGAGTAGAGAGGCTGAGACTGAGAAACTGGGCTACAGCAAGTGGGCTAAGGCCAAGAGGGCTGATGCCTGTACATGCTAGTGAATGACTCAAGAGTAAGACCACACATACCCACATGCTCTCCCACCCCACATACACACACACCAACACCCCACATCTATCCACCCCCAAAACCCATACCCACCCACACCCTCACCCCCCACACCCATCTATCCCTACAAACCCCACACACACTCCCTCTCCCACACCCAACATACCCACACACACATCCACAGCCCCCCACAAATCCTGTACCCACCCACCCATACCCCCCGACCTCTCCACACACCCCTCCCCCACAATATACAAAAGTAAGACTTCATTATAGCTTTATGCAATCATCTTTATGTACACTATGCAAACACATAACCATTGGCTATGGAGCTGGCAGGCCTTGGGTTCCTGGATAACGAACCACACTTTCACGCAGGGGACATGCTTGGGAGGGATGGGCTACATCTCTCCCCTAAAGGCAAGCGTGTCTTTTCTTCCAGGTTGGCTGATTTCATACGTCAAAATTTAAACTAGCTTCGCCAGGGGATGGGGCCACAGGAGGACATGAGGACACCTCCCAACCAAGATGGGTGACAAGCACAAGGACTACCCAGGTAAGTGATGGGGGTCTGGATAGTCCTAAGAATCGGGGGGTGGGGGTGCATGCACCAATACAAGATCTTAAATGCCTCTACATTAATGCTCATAGCATGGGAAATATGTAGGAGGAACTCACCCTCCAGTTAGCTAGTACAAACCCAGACATAGTAGAGCTCATGTAAATCTGGTAGGATTCATCCCACGATTGGGCGGTAAACATTAGGGGCTACAGACTATATAGGTAGGATAGAACGGGGAGGAAATGCAGGGGAGTGGTGCTCTACATCAAAGAGCAATACACATCCTCAACTAACAGGATGGGGTCAGAGGAGGGGTAGGCTGAAGTGCTCTGGGTCAGAATACAGGGGGGTCATGGGGAAAGGGACTTGATGGTGGGGGTCTACTACAGACCAACCAACCAAGGGGAAGAACTGGACCATAAATTCTCAGGCCAGCTTGTGGAGTCACTTAAGGCAAGGGATGTAGTTGTCATGGGTGATCTAAATTACCCGGACATCTGCTTGGAGGAGCAGTCAGCCAGGTCAGACCACTCATGAAAGTTCCTTGCTGAGATACAGGACCTCCACTTAACCCAGGATGTGCACAGTCCCACCATGGGGAATGCCCTCCTGGACCTGGTTCTGGCCACAGGTGGTGACCTGGTGAGGGGACTCCAGGTTCTTGACCACCTGGGTGACAGTGACCATCGCCTACTGGAATTCACCATACAGCGCAGGGTGTCAAGGGCCTGCAACAAGGCAGTAGCCCTTGACTTCAAGAGGGCCAACTTCAACGAGTTGAGGAGATTGGTAGGAGAGGCACTGGGGTCCTGGAGGGTTGGGGAACTGGGTGTCCAAGATGAGTGGTCATTCCTTAAGGAGACAATCCTCCAAGCCCAAGGGGTGACAGTCCCAATGAGAATCAAAGGGAGCAAGAGTACAGGAATGCCTGAAAGCCAAAAAAGAGGCAAACACCCAGTGGAAGGGAGAAGCTATCACCAAAGAGGAGTATACCTTCATCGCTCGGGCTTGTAGTGGAGCTGTTAGGACGGCTAAGGCAGATAAGGAACAAGTGCTAGCATCAAGGATCAAGAACAACAAAAAGTCATTTTTTTAAATACATAGGGAGTATGAAGAAAGCACTGGATAACATGGGGCTCCTGCGGGATATGCTTGACAATCTGGTGGTTGCACCAGAGGAAAAGGCAGACCTTTTTAACAATTTCTTTGCCTCCATTTTTTTGCGCAGGGACCAGGACTCCCCAACTGAGATTCAGGATGGACTCAGGAGAGACTCTGCCAGGCCTAGGGTGGGGGAGGACCGAGTTAGGAAACTTCTGGAGAGGCTGGTCGTGTTCAAATCAGCAGATCCAGATGCTCTCCACCCCAGGGTGCTGAGGGAATTGGCAGGGGTTATCAGGGGCCCCTGGCACAGCTTTATGAGCACTCATGGTGCTCTGGCCAGGTGCCAGACAACTGGAGGAAGGCTAATGTGGTTCCCTTTTTCAAAAAAAGGGAGGAGGGAGGACCCGGGCAACTATAGTCTTACTTTGATCCTGGGGAAGCTCTTTGAGAAGATTATCCAGGAGCACATCTGGGAAGGACCAGCAGGGGGGATGATGCTCAGGGGCAACCAGCATGGGTTCATTAGGAGCAGGTCCTGTTAGACCAACCTGATTGCTTTCTACGATCAGGTCACAAAATCACTGGACTCAGGTGTCGCGGTGGATGTAGTCTTTCAGGACTTTAGGAAGGCCTTTGACTCTGTCTCCTACCCCATTCTCATTAAAAAACTAGGTGACTATGGCATTAATGCCTACACAGTTAGATGGGTCGCAAATTCGCTGAGGGGCCACACCCAGAAAGTGGTGGTGGATGGGTCATATTCGACCTGGAGGGATGTGGGTGGTGGGTTCCCCCAGGGCGCGGTCCTTGGGCCTGCACTGTTTAATCTCTTTATTAGCAACTTGGACGAGGGGGTGAAAAGTACCCTGTTCAAATTCGCAGATGACACCAAGATCTGGGGCAAGGTGAGCATGCTAGAAGGCAGGGACAGGATACAGCTGGACCTGGACAGGTTACAGGGGTGGGCGAATGAGAATAGGATGGGATTCAATACTGATAAGTGCAGGGTACTACTCTTGGGCAGTAAAACCCAGCAACATACCTATAGGCTGGGGAACTCCCTTCTCGAAAGCACAGTGGCAGAAAGAGATCTTAGAATCATTATCGATTCCAAAATGAACATGGGCCACCAATGTGAGGACGTGGTCAGTAAGGCCAACCGTACCTTGTCATGCATCCACAGATGCATCACAAGCAGGGCCAAGGAGGGGATCTTTAAGAGGAGGCTTGACGATAACCTATCTGAGGTCATATGATCCCAGTATTCTCTCCTGCCCAGGGCAGGAGGTTGGACTTGATGATCTACTTAGGTCCCTTCTGACCCTACATCTATGAATCTATGAACATGTAAATCAGGACAAAAATATTTTTTGAAATCAAATTAATGTATGTTGTAGTAGATGTTTGATTTTTAGAATATAATTTAGTTTTTTCTGGATCTAAGATGGCAAACCCCTTGCTGAAAGATGTACTTCTGGGGGCAAGGGGTGGGACTTCTGGTGGCAAAGGTCAGGAGTTAGGGGGCAAGACTTCTGGTCCCAAGATGGCGACCAGGGGGCAGGGCACCAGTCAAGGGCTGAGGCTACCCATGCCGCCCTCAACAACTCACCAAAACTTGTTAAGCGACCCTCCAGCCAAAATAATTGCCTGCCCCTGGTCTAGGTGCTACAGGAGTTCCTTAAAAGCAGCCCCAGAACCAATCAGTGGGAAGAGGCTGGAGGTCAGCTGGCCCTGCCTAGTGTACTGAGTATGGCTAACCTAGTTACACAGGCTGCAAAGCAGAAGCTTTACAGGGCTTGAAGATTACCTAGAGATTCCTTTGGCTGAATGTGGCTCTGCCCTTGCAAAATTGTAGAATTATAGAAAATTAGGGTCAGAAGGTGTAACAAAAGGTCTGGGGCCACAGGTTGGCTATGACACCCCCTCGTGACTGTGTGACCCCTGCCTGTCTTAGACTCACCTGCAGCCATTCCCCTGGATCTCACCTGTCATACCTTGATCTTAATAGAGGCCCCTTCCAGCCCTAAACTTCTGTGAATCTGTGTGAATCTACGAAAAGGGAAGCTGCCTGTAGGCTCTGCATGAGCCCAAGACTGCTGTCCTACCCCTGGCAGGACTCAAAGCTATTGCATGCCTCATGGGCACTAATGGGACACCCTTACTTACCCCTTATAGTCCCAACCCAAACTGCCGGGCTAGACAGCAACCAAAGAATAAGCCCCTGGACTATAACCTAATAATAGCAATGGAAGCATCCCTATGCCCCTTTAAGAGGGCAAGCTTTACTCCCTAGTATAGCATGATTCCTAGCCTGGGTACCTTGTGAGCTCCCTGAGCCTCACTACTTCTGTAGGCAGCAAAGCAGGCAGTCAAGCATCCCTGGGTGGCTCTCCTGAGCAGGAGCTCCTTCCCCTGCAGCTGCCAGGAAGAGAAGCCCCTGACCAGCTAAGGCTCTGGGCTTATATAGCTCCAGCCAAAGCTCTTTTTGAGTCATGTGTCTCATTAGCTTCCTTCCCCACCAGCAAGCAGCCTCACAGGTTGCTAGCTCCCTTAAAGAAGCAAGCATACCCAGTGCCCTGCTACAGAAGGGACCTCAGCAGGTCATCTAGTCCAATCCCCTGCTCAACGCAGGACCAGCCTCAACTAGATCATCCCAGCCAAAGCTTTATCGAGCCGGAACTTAAAAACCTCCAAACCTGTTCCAGTGTTTTACTACCCTTCTAGTGAGAAAATTCTCCCTAATATCTAACCTAAACTTCCCTTGCTGCAACTTAAGACCATTACCCCTTGTTCTGTCATCTGCCACCACTGAGAACAGTCTAATTCCATCCGCTTTGGAACCCCCCTACAGGTAGTTGAAGGTTGCTATTAAATCCCCTCTCAGTCTCTCTTCTCTGGACTACAAGCCCAGTTCCCTCAGCCTGTTCTCAGAAGTCATGTGACCCAGCCCCCAAACCATTGTTGTTGCCCTCCGCTGGGCTCCCTCCAACTTGTCCACATCCACTCTGTAGTGCAGGGCCCAAAACTGAAAACAGTACTCTGGACATGACCTCACCAGTGCTGAGTAGAGAGGAATAATCACTTCCCTTGACCTGCTGGCAACACTCCTACCAATGCAGCCCAGTGTGCCATTTGCCTTCTTGGCAATAAGGGCACATTGTTGGCTCATATTCAGTTTATTGCCCACTGTAATCCCCAGGTCCTTTTCTGCAGAGCTGCTGCCCAGCCAGTCAGCCTCCAGGCTGTATTGGTGCATGAGATTGCTCTATCCTAAGTGCAGGACTTTGCACTTGTACTTGATGAACCTCATGAGATTTCTTTTGGGCCAATCCTCCAATTTGTCTAGGTCACTCTGAATCCTACCCCAGCCCCTCCACCATATGTACTATTCCCCTGAGCTTTGTGTCTTCTCTAAAATTGATGAGGGTGCGCTCTACACCATCTGCCAGGGTGCTGATGAAGACACTGAACAAAACCAGCCCCAGGACTGATCCCTGGGGTGCTCCACTTGATACCAGCTGTCAACTAGACATCAAGCCATTGGTTACAACCCTCTGAGCCTGATGCTGCAGCCAGTTTTCTATCCACCTTACAGTCCATTTATCCAGCCCATACTTCCTTAGCTTGCCTGAGAGAATGTTGTGGGAGACCATATCAAAAGCTTTGCTAAAATCAAGGTATACCACATCCACTGCTCTCCCTGAACCCACAGAGGCAGTCATCTCATCATAGAAGGCAACCAGGTTGGTCAGGCATGACTCGTCCCTAGTGAATCCATGTTGAGTGTTCCTAATCAGCTTCTTGTCCTCCAAGTGCTTAGAGAAGGATTCCTTGAGAATCTATTCCATGATTTTTCCAGAGACTGAGGTGAAGCTGATTGGTCTATAGTTCCCTGGATCCTCCTTCTTCCCTTTCTTAAATATGGGTACTGTGTTTGCCCTTTTCCAAACATCCGGGACCTCTCCTAATTGCTATGAGTTTTCAAAGGTGATGGCCAGCAGCTCTACAATCAAATCAGCCATCTCCCTTAGCACCCTTAGGTGCATACCGTCTGGCCCCAAAGATTTGTATATGTCCAGCTTTTCTAAATAGTTCCTAGCCTCTTCTTTCACCATTGTTGGCTGCTCACCTCCTCCCAAACTGTGCTGCCAGGTGCAGTAGTCTGGGAGCTGACCTTGCCTGTGAAGACTGAGGCAAAGGCATTGAGCACTTCAGCCTTTTCTGCACCCCAAGGTTGTCTCCCCCATTCAATAAGGGACCCACACTATCTCTGATCCTCCTCTTGCTGCTGACTTACTTGCAGAAACCCTTCTTGTTACCCTTCACATCCCTTGCTAGCTACAAGTCTAATTAAGTTTTGACCTTCCTGACTTCATGCCTGCAGGCCCTGAAATAGAATCATGCCACTATTTTCCCTGTTTTTCTGTATCTCATACATGGCCAATAGGGAGTTCTCATGTACTCATTTCTTCAAGAAAATACTTACAAAGTGATTCTACTATAGTACTGTATTGCCTTCTGTACAATAGCTATGGCCTTGTATGGATTTATTCATTCTTCCTGGGTTTCTTGTGACACCCATCACCATAGTGCCTATAGACACTCATGAACTTATCCTTGGAGTCTCTTCATGAGGTAAATTTCAGAGAAGGACCTGAGGCCAGAAAGATTAAGGCTGAAATTGTCAAGCGTTTTTTCTAAATCTTTGGTGTCTCATTTGAGACACCCAGGGCCCAATATTTCAAAGTTCTTAACATTTTTCTATCACTTTTATATATATATACACAGTTTCTCTTGATGTTATTTGCAGCTGTGATTATCTGCACTTCTCCAAATCAGAACCCAGATGTGAAGCACCATCCATGGTGACATCTGTGTTCTGTATACAACATTAAGAATAAGAGAAATTAGACTTAGGTGCACATTAACCATGTTTACTAACTGTGAACAAAGATAAGGCAAAGCTAGTATAGAAACTCCTGCTCTAACAATATCTGGTGGCCTCTTAACTAAAAGACAGGAAGGCTCCTTTAATGGGATACTACCCACTTCCTACATAAACTGATCACATGGGAATGAGGAACACAACTGGTGGCTACCTTTAAAAAGTTTGGTTTCAAGAATTTTTTTTAGTCATAAATAGAAACTTTGTAGAAGAGCTGGTGACAGAATCTGACTCTTGAGACAGTATTTAAACACTGCGGGTACAATAGGGTTAGCAAGTAGGAGGTGTGTGCACATGGAGCATACTCCATGCAGATAGAATGTTCAGAGAATTTAGCTGGAAACATCTGAGAATGATCACATTGCATTTTCAGAGGTCCTGGTTAAATTTTGGTTGTTTCAAATTCCTTTCACTGAGACAATAATGCACATTCATGACGCAAAATTTCAAATCAATCAAGAAGGCACTACAGTTTCTCAATAAAACCTGTGTAAGATTTGTTTTTTTTAACTTAAAAGAACCTTCACATTTTCCCTTAACCTCTTGGAAAAGGGTGAACTTTTTTACTGACACTTGAAGTATATCTATCTATCTGAAGCAGAAACCTGGCATGGAAAATTTCAACAGAAATGCTTAAAGTTTGGCATCAGTAATTGAAAACAGGATCTTGTAAAGGAAATTATTAGGCAAACAATGCCAGCCCAGCCAAAAGTAATAGTATAATAATAGTATAATAATTAATAGTAATGGTAGTATACAAGACAATGGATTTTAATAAGGATTTAGTTTTCCTGTCTCTAGTGGGTTATGGAATAGAGAAAATCCCACACAATTTACTGATTCGTTTTGATGCACTGGCTGGGGGAGTAGTTAGTTGATTGCACGATTTCACAATGATTATGCACTTAATTCATACAACACAATTTTATTTTAAAATTCTTTGCTACGTATATAACACTGCTTAGCTTTAAGAAACACCACAAACATTAAGAACACAATAATTACATATATTAGAAACAATGCTCCGAATGCACTTCCTTCCCAAACAATGCTATAAGAATTAGTATTACAAAAACAACTACAACTAAAAGTTAAATTTGAATCAATACTATTATTTTTCATAATATACTTAAAATCCTAGAATTCCGAGAAGCCAAACACCTAAATATGGTTTCATTCCTCAGTAGTACAATTTAATGGGTTGGCCTCAGTAGTACGGTTCAATGGGCTCGCCTCAGCAATACGATTCAATGGGCTGGCCTCAGCAGTGATAGGACTAAGTCCCCTTCCTTCAGTCCCTTTCAGGTGCTCCGCGGCTTCAGCGTGAACTAAGAGATTCGTGTTCACGGAGAGGGTGGTTCAGGTGATCAGTCTGATCCAGCCTACACTTGCGATTCTTCCTTCATTGTTCTGCAAGTATAGTCACCTCCAATTTGGGAGAGTAAGTTACAGTTTTTATTGAGTGAGTTACCATCTTGGGCTCCTCCTACTCAAACCTGTCATTACCCCCAAATTTGGGCTCGGATCTTACTCAACAGATTCTTTTGCTTAGTAATTAGTTTCTTTTGTTGATCATTTTAATTACTTCGGGGAACTTCCATACCACTGCAAGTGACTTTTTCTTACCAATCTGGTCAAAAGGCTCTAGGGTTTGATCTCTCGGAACTCAGGATATTTGCTTTAAGAATCATTGTTAGGTTCTCTTTGTAAAAGACTTCTAAAGATAAAATTCAAGAGTTAAAACTTTAAGCAAAGTCTGGATCTTCCACACGTAGTCCAAAACAATGACCTAGATAAGGAGATAAATCTTATCTTCTTCCTGAAACTGGCTAATGGGCAACCATTACAAACATTCAAACTATTTCATTCAATATGACATCCTGGAGGTTTGGGAAAGGATAAAGATGATTTCAGAACTTTTAGGAATCTAGAAAGAGAGTTTGTCCTATGTTCAAAACGTCAACAAACATTTGGGTCTTTTTTGTTAAAACAAATATGGGAGTAACTTCTGTATACGAAGCCTGCCACTGTAAATGAAAACACAGCAAACTAATGAAACTGGTTTAACAATCTTTAATATAATACACAAAACTGTGGTCTCCCCAACCAATTTTATTCATTCTAGATTCCGTTGTACTTTTGTCAGTCAGAATGATGATAATTTCAAGTGAATGGATTTCTAAGAATAGCTAAGTTAGATCAGTGCTTCATAACCTTTTCTAAATGTGGGATATCTCTGTCCCCAAAGCTTCTACACCCTTAGTGGTCACATCTACATGTGCATTAATGTGCATAATCAGTAGTGCTGGCACATGCTTTTTTGGGACACTAATGAGCAGTAGACTAATTCTACTGTGCATTAGTGCATTAGAACCATTTTTTCCTGCCATGTTAATGTTCAGTAGAATTAATCTACTGAACATTTAGTGTCTCGTGTAGATGCACCCAGTGGGATAGGAAATGCAGTTTGGGAATTACTGACCCATGTTGACCACCAGTGTCATATTCAAATTGTAGTTTCCAGTGGTGTTTGCTTGAGCATTTTGCCTTTTCGGGCTAATTGGGCGCAGCTGTCTCCTTGTGGGTTGGCACCTTGCCCTCCAATGGGAGTCTCTAAGGTCCCCAGGGGTTCTCGTCTGCCACAACTTGATGTTAAGACTTATTGCTGGGAGGAAGTTCTCAAGTCCTGCCTCTCCTGGTTCCCTCTTCGATCTCTTGCTTAGGTCTTTGTTTCAGGGCTCCGCCTCCCCTACACCCCGCCTTATGCCAATCAGAGATGATGTTAGGTTTTGGCCAAGGCTAACTCAAAGACAGTCAGCCACAGCTGGGCCTTAGCCCCTATTTAATCTCAGTCCCAGTTTGAATGGTGTACCATCCTTGTTCTGGCTTCACGTCGGCCTGACTTGTTGTTGCGTGTACCCCAGGGCACCTTTCTGCAGGACTTGCTCCCTCCCCAGGGGTTACTCATGGCTTTCAATAGCCTTTCTCTTTTCCTCTCTCCTTAGGCTCACCACTAACCCAGTCTCTATCAGTTTTGTCTGGGATCCATGGCTTTGTGACAGGTATGTATCCTGGCTCCTCTAAGCCAGCCTTTGTTGGGCATCCCATCTCCCAGGGTTTTCATAGTTTCATAGTTTCAGGGTCGGAAGGGACCTAATAGATCTTCTAGCCCGACCCCCCACCAGGGCGGGAGAACAACCCAAAAAAAACTCACCCTAAAAACAAAAACGGGACTCAAATGAGTCCAGCCAGGTAAGTATCCAGCCTCTTCTTAAAGATCCCCAGGGTAGGGGCCAGCACCACCTCCCTTGGAAGTTGGTTCCAGCTCCTAGCCGCCCTAACTGTGAAGTAGTTTTTCCGGATGTCCAATCTGTACCTGCTCTCCATCAACTTGTGCCCATTACTCCTTGTTATGCCAGCGGGGGCTAGGGGAAACAGCGTCTCCCCCAAACCCTTCTGGTTCCCCCTAGTGAGTTTATAGACGGTCACCAGGTCCCCCCTCAGCCTTCTCTTGTGGAGGCTGAATAGGTTCAAGTCCCGCAGTCTCTCACTGTAGGGTCTGCCCTGTTGTCCCCGGATCATGCGGGTGGCCCTCCTCTGGACCCTCTCCATGTTGTCCACATCCCTCCTGAAATGGGGCGCACAGAACTGGACACAATACTCCAGCTGCGGCCTGACCAGCGTCACATAGAGGGGGAGGATCACCTCCCTGGCTCTACTCGAGATGCACCTGTGGATGCACGACAAAGCCCGGGTAGCCCTGCCAACCATGACCTCGCATTGTCGGCCCATGTTCATCTTGGAGTCAATAATGACACCAAGATCCCTTTCCGCCTCCGTGCTCTCAAGTAGGGAGTTCCCCATCGTATAAGTGTGCTGCTGGTTCCTACTACCCAAGTGCAGCACCCTGCACTTGTCCGTATTGAAACGCATCCTGTTCCTGTCTGCCCACCCCTGTAACCTATCCAGATCCTTCTGCAATCTCTCTCTCCCTGCTAGCGTGCTCACCTCCCCCCAAATTTTGGTGTCATCAGCGAATTTAAACAGGTTGCTTTCCACCCCAACATCAAGATCGCTGATGAAGAAATTGAACAGCGCAGGCCCCAGGACCGAGCCCTGGGGGACTCCACTACCCACCTCCCCCCAAGTCGAGTATGATCCATCCACCACCACCCTCTGGTGGGTTGCCACCACTCACCCGTGCTGGGGCACCTGTTCACTTCCAGCTGCTCTGGGCTCTTAGGAGGCATCACTTCCAGTCCTCCTTGGATGTTGGCCAGTGGGGATTTTATCCCTCTCTCCAAGGTGCAGCTGGCAAATCGATGTTGGCACATGTCCACAAAGCATGCCCACAGATTTGCCCACACTGGTGCAGGGGAGCACGTTTGGTCTTCGGTGGCTTTCTGCTGCTGCTGCTTTCCTGCTGTGCCTATGCTGGCACTGCTTGTCTTCTAGTGGCGGCATCTCCACTGCAGTGCCTTTGATCTTCAGCGGCATTCTGCAGCCACTGCTTTTCCCTCTGCTCCAGCACCGGAGGTGAGTTTCAGGTCATGGCAGCATCCCTGACACACAGATGTTGGTTTGAAGCATTTAAAACAAACAAATATTGGTCAGCCAAGTATCTTGACTGACCCCTGGGAAGGATCCCCTGGGAAGCCAGTCTGAGGGAGAGAAGAGTCCAGTATTGCTGGCAGTACTTTAAAGAAGCCTTACCGAGACTGCAGGAACAAACCATCCCAATGTGCAGGAAGACTAGCAAGTGTGGCAGAAGACCAACTTAGCTTAGCAGGGAATTCTTCAGTAAACTAAATCACAAAAAGGAAGGTTATAAGAAATGGAAAATTGGATAAACAACTAGGGAAGAGTATAAGAGCATTGCTCGGACCTGCAGGCATGAAGTCAGGAAGGTCAAAGCTTAATTAGACTTGTAGCTAGCAAGGGATGTGAAGGGTAACAAGAAGGGTTTCTGCAAGTAAGTCAGTAGCAAGAAGAGGATCAGGGAAAGTGTGGGTCCCTTATTGAATTACACCTTATCTTCCCAGCTAGCACTACTTTTCAGCAAATATTTTTAAGGTTGAATTTTTGTCCCTAGTGAACCATTAAAAAGATAAACTCATGCTAGAAATAAGCGATTCTCAAATGAAGTGGATCAGCTATGCCAGGATGTGTCCCAGCACAGCTGATCTGCTTAATTGGGTGAAATACACATTGCTCACTGATGATCTTGGACAATGGGTGACATGTTCTCCCAGGGATTGAGGGGTATGGTTCTGTGTACCCCAGGAATTCCCATGCAGGATTGGGCCCCTCAAGCCCCCAGAGCACCTGTCCATGGTAGTTGAAGAGTGTGAACATCTCTAGGCTGCCTGTGCTTTTGCGCCATAAAATAAATAGGCAACTGACACTAAAAGAGGCACAAATTGAAACCACATTCATAATGGGCATGATTTGTGGTGCAGCAAGAGGTATGGACATCTGTTTGCTTGACCTTTGTACTGCCTTAAAAATGTTTATGGCAGCACAAAGGTGACAAAATTCATTGTCTATTTCCACCCTTAGGTACCAGATGGAATTAGGCTATGGACCATATTGGAAACTGCAGAGTGCCTCACTACTCAGGAAGTTGCCAGGATTTGACAGTGGCAAATCCTAGGGCAGTGGATATCAACCTTTTTAGACTCAAGGCACCCTTTTGAACATGCTAGCTCTTAGCTTTTACTAGCTTTATAACTAGAGAAAAATACAGTAATTGAGCAATTCTTCCATTGCAAAGCACTCAGAAAGGCCACAACTGTTCAGAACGTTTTTGACACTATGAATCAAGAGCCAGAGCTCACTTCATCAGTTGTACCTTTCTCTACCTTGCCTTCTGTCCTAGGGTGATTGCAGTTTACCATATAATGATGTTTTATTTCATTGTGATGTATTGCTCTTTAGGAAGTGGAATAAACCCCACTGGCATAAGACACCTTTATGCTTTGTCCATACTGGGTTGTATCCATATGACTATTTTCCTAACCAACATAGTTATAATGGTGCAAAAACAATGTAAAAAGTAATTTCAAGGTGGGCTATGCACTGTGCAATTTCCCTGTGATTCATAGGTAGGTATCTATCAAGTTGCGTCTGATGAAGTCAGTAAGGGCTTGTTAATTTTACCTCAGGTCCAGTACCTAAACTGGAAATTTGACTTTCTGGGGAGTCCATTCCCCTCCTTTAAGACAGTCTCATAAATACTGCTTTTCTAGTCATTGAAATTTGAAATAGAAAACACCTGTGTAGCTACTTGCCTGAGAAGGATTATTCTCTACAATACATTTACTGGTATTTAGTTCAACCTTGCTTGAACCAAAACCAGCTATCCCAAGCAACAAACATTCCGTTATCCCTTCGTGCTTCTTGCAAAAAGATACTGTAAGGAATAGATATTTACTGGTGCCATCTGCTGGTGGCAAATTTAATTCTCACTAATTCACACTATCCCAAATTAGAGTATTGTGAACAAAAACACTGTTTGAATTTAAAATTGGGAGTTTTTACTCTGGTTGAGCTTTGAATCCTTTTGTTAAGTTCTAAAACAGTCCTCATAATATATCAGTTATTAGAACACTCTGGAAATTTGAAAGTGAGAAATGAACTTACATATACTAGTAGAAAGTGACCCATGTAGCAGCATTAGTTTGAATTAATATTCCTGGTATGAGATTATCAGGATCATATTTTGGATTATACTTTATAAATGCATATCATTAAATCTCCATGCCATGGCTTTTGTTTAAATGATAGTCTTATAAACTTATTTTCTATATCTAAATTTTAAGGATCCTGTCTCTACACATACATGTACATTTATACATGTACAGCACACACATATTATTCCTGGTCACTGACTGTTCTGTAAGAAATGAACAAGACAAGGGGGAAAAACACAGATTTTTAAAAAGTGTATCTTAAGGACATATACTGTCACTACAAGCATGGCCTCAGGTTCACTGTGGGTTTTGACAGAAACTTCTAGCTATTTCCCACGTGGGTGCGTCTACACATGCATTTAGAGGTGCCTAATTTAATGCGCATTAGCTTAATGCATATAAAGGCAATTTAGGCTCACATCTACATATGCACATGTTAAAGTGAATTAACACCATGTGCACGGACTGACATGGGATCAAAGTTAGCCCCAAGTCAATCAATACACAGTGTTAATGTGCCTTACCGCATCTACATGTGCGTTAATGTACTTTAGCTATTCATGCCTAAATTTGATACCTGCTTTTGCAGGTATCAAATTTAAGCATGAATAGCCTAAAATCACCATTTTTAAGATGCATTAAGGGCACCCATGTGTAGATGCATGCCCTTAATGCACATTAAATCAGCATGTGTGGACAGTTATCCCTAGTCTTGGCTCCACACAGGTTAAATACCAGCATATATCTAATCACATGTACTGATCATATCTACTATGTACATTAGATATAGTATTAGACCTATTAAATTAGATATAGATTCTTAAACCTTTATCAGCAAGGGAACTGTCAGCCTTCTTTAATTCTATTCTCTTTCAACTCCCCAGGCTGTGCTACCACCAAACCCCTGATATTTTCTTCACTGCTATAGATATATGCTTCCACCAGACAATATCCCATGATAGCTGCGAAACCTATAGCTACACCTCATCCATTTTTTGCATTTCTTCTCCAATGTCCCACTGTGAAACTGAAATGTAAACATTTGTTCATGTATTGGTTTTGGTTGTAATCTGGTAGTGGAAGTTTCCAGGAATCCTTACCAACCTCAGCTGCTGAAAGTAATCACACTTCTAACTCAGTATTGGGACTAGTGATTTCTGGAGATTTCTCTTCAAATGACAACATTCATAAATGTCAATGACAGATTCCTGTTAATTGCAGTGGGCAGGATCAGGCCAAAAATTCATAAAACTGCATATTTTCAGATGTTACTTTCCTGCAGATTCGTTGGTTTTCCAAGTATGTGTATGTTTTTCTAAGAAAGCTCTCTAAGTTGAATCCCCTCTAAGGGTATATGGCTTCTGTGACTGAAGCATAGTCAGGCCCAAGGCAAGTCAGACCCAGAAATTTGTGGCAAGAATTAAGGATCAGGGGCTTGTCTACACATATGCTTTAGTGCCCATTAGCCTATTTTAATACACATTAAAGCACCACAAAAAACCCATGATCTTTAGCTAATGCACATTAAAATAAGATAAAATGCCTTTTTCTAGTATCTCACAATGGAGAGCACCTTTACATGAGTGCACAGGCAGCTCTGATGTGCTATAATTACAGCACGTCAGAGCAGACTTGATTAATCAAGTCTCTTGGAGCATGGTAATTATTACACTCCAGCAGCCTCCCGCTTCTTGTGTATCAGCATCCCCATGCTTCAAAATGTTGACAGGGTGCCTGAACTAAAACTCATTGAAACACACCATTTTGAAGTGCAAGGACACTGATATATGAGATGCTGTGGCTCTTTAATTAAAGAGGCTTTCAAAACCACTCTAATTAAAGCACCATCCCCCCTACCCCCAGAGCATGTGTAAAAGTGCCCAGAGGCACTAGATTTAATGCACATTAATGAACATGTAGATTCACGATTAAGACCTTCATTACGCATTTATTTTGGACAGTTCTTGAAGCTCTTAACCCCTAGATTTTCCAAACATTAATACCTGAAACTAGCTTTAAGCCACTTTAGGTGGCTGAAAATATTCTCCAGTGCAGGTTTATCTCTGATCTATGATACCCAGCTCATGTTCCATTAATGTGTATCTACACTCAACAGATGAACTGCACAAGTTGCAATGCTCTAGCATCCCAGAATGCAGCATCTTCCCCCCCTCCCTCTCCCCCCCCCCCCATTTTTTGTGCGTCCCCCCCCCCCCCCCCCCCCCCCCCTCCCATTCTTTGTGGACAAACTTTCCAACAGGGGACAGTTCAGGTACCAAGCCAACTACCCTGCCTGTCCCCAGGGGTGTGACCTTCCTGTCCTTAAGGGTGCAAGCCCATGCAAAGAGCCTGAAAAGCACATGCCATTTATCCAGGTTGCAGGGCACAGATGGATGCAGGCATAGTGTCTAGGAGGGGTGGGGGTGGAACAAAGTAGGGGGCTGGATTGGGTACCCATGAACTGAGACTTCCTTCTTGGTGCAAGAGCAGTAGATTCTAAAAGTGCCTTTCCTCATTCACTCCCACCTCCTATCCACCCCGAGAAATAAAACCAGCACCCTCCACACCCAATCCAAAATCCCAATTTATTAAAACATGAGACCTTCTTTAATTTACTTCTTCATTTCTTTTTAAATTATTCTTTTACTTCTTTTTATTTTATCCCTCAGTGACTGGCTGACTTCATTTCACCACCCTTCTCCCACCCCCATTTCCTTTCCACCTCCCATTTCATTACCTACCCCATCCCGTTAATTTTCTGCTTCCCAGCTTCATGTTCCTATTCCCCCCTCCCCTCCTCCACCAGTCTCTCACACATCTCTACCTAAAGCAAGGATAGAAGTCTGCCCTGGCTCACCAGCCCTGTAGTGGGGCAAGTCAAAGTCATAGTTCCTGGTCATCCCCTGCTCACCAGCCTTCTAGGGGCAAGTCACAGTTGTGCAGATGGGGAACAGTCAGAGATGGTTTTTAGCTTTACCGTTTGAGTGCTCCAAACTCAAACTAGCGCTAACACTGCTTTGAGCAGCTCAACGTGCAATGTGTAACAAGGTGCTAAATCATAAATGAGCAAGAAGTCAAGTTGGAACCAGGAGTCAGAATCTAGACTTCAAGATCTAAAAGACAGAAACCAAAGTCAGGAACCAGGAGTCAGATGCTGAGATCAGAACCAAAAATTACTTCAGCCCCCACAAACATGAGGCAGCAAACTCTCAAAAAGAGAGTTTTGCTCTTTCCCAATATGTTGCTTTTTGTAATGCTCATTACCCTACAAAATGGATAAATATAACAATTGCAACATATACTATAGTGCAGTTTCAGCAACAAGATAGTAATTAGTGATTGGAGAGTACTCTCATTACCATAAATGTAACAATTAAATCATTTTAACTTCAGGATCTTACTTAAAGGCTTAAAATATTGATGTTGCATCCTTTCCCATTTGATGAAGGTGAAATTCTTCTGATACCAGATTCAAAGTGTTTTATGTTCAGTCAAGAGGTATGTTAACAGATAATACTTTAGTTGTTGGAAAAATAATATTAGATTCCTTTGCTTTCTGACTTTGTATTTATATTTTTCTATCATTATGTTACATGAGAAATTTACTTTTAGTTTGAAACAGAGGGTGCCTGTAGATGTGGGGGGGGTGCTACAGACAAAAAGAAATAAAGTGAGATTAGAAAGCAGTGTTCAAAAGCTTATTTATCAGTGTCGGGGCATCAGTTACATGAAATTAATAGGTTCAGAAAGACATTTGGAACCATCCTTCTTATAGATAAAATGACTCTGGCCTCTGGCAGGGAATTAGACAAGCAAATAAACTTCTTTTCAGGTTCTTATGGATGTATTGTATTCTCTGAGGCTCAAAGAGTGCCTAAACAGGGATCTCAAACTAAGCTGGAGGTTAATGGTGGGGCAGTTTTATGACCAGGGATCCTGGTTTTCTCTGATAAAAAAGCACAAATTCTCTGACAAAAACCCCAAAATCTGTTATTAAACTTAAAAGCCCCCTGCAGCACCCCCACCCACAGCCCTTGCCCCCCAGCCCTGCTGTAGGGGGCCCCCAGCTGCCAGAGCTATGGTGCCAGGGACCCAAGTCTGCAACTCCCCTCCCCAACAGCAGGCAACTGCAACAGAAGCAGCATGGAGCCGGCTCCCCCACTGCTGCCACCTACTTGGGTGGGACCAGGGCTGGCTCCTGGCTCCCCACCAGACCTGCCGGCACCCCCAGGATTGACCCACAACCACCCCCCCAGCCCTGCCATAGGAGCCCCCAGCCCCCTGCAAGCCCCACTTACCTCTAGCTCCAGGAGAAGAGTAAGGCTGAGCCGAGCGGAGCTGTGGCTGAGTGAAAGCCTCAGGCCCCGCCTTCTCCCTCCCCCACTGGGCAGGGCTGGGGTTTCCTGCCCTGTTTGCAAACAGCCCTTGCAGGCTGGAGCTCAACCAGCCTGCAGAGCTGTTTGCAAAAGCAGGGAACCTGTGGGTTTCCATGCTAAAAGGAGAAATCCATGTTTTCTCTGATAAAAAAGGGAAATCCATGGTTTTCTCTGTTTTTCTGTGGGAAATGGAAAACCTAGATCCCTGCTTATGATTTAAAGCCTGTAAGGGACAAGAATATCTGCCTTTTTATGAAGAGCATCAGAAAAATCCCAGTATTTAGTAGGTAAGGCAACCAGGTTTGGGGCACATACAGGTTCCTTTGCTGGAAGAAATTGTGCTGAACACATCAGGGATTTAGGGTATTCTATAGGTTCACATACTGGCAGAAGAATTGGATGAAGCTGAAGGGAGATAGGGAAGGGTGAAAATCTTTCAATAATATGAACCTTCCCCACTTACCACTGTTCATCTGGCTCATGTAGAATGATCCATGGAATGCCCAAGATGATTGGAAAGTGGGTAGTTATTTATTCCCCAATGTAGTGCTTCATTTGTGACCTATGTAGTTGCTTCCAGCAGGATGGTGTCTTATAAGGCAGGTTCAAGTGAGAACAAGAATCCACCATTTGTCTGTTCAATTAATTGATTCTTTGAGCTTTATGAACACCTGGTGGGCCTTGATGAAATACAGATCCATGACATTTTTGAGGCCCCAGATTCAGGATGCACATTGAACCAATTTGCCCATAGCAGTATGGAAGAAAAGGACCAGTTTCTGAAGCAGGGAGGAATATTGGAAGGCAACAGGGAAGATATTGCTTGAACTTGGAACCTTAGAAGGGCCCCAAGTTTGGCCTGTTTATTTTGGCTAAGTCTTGGAATTCCCTGCACTTCTCAGAGATCTTTTGCTTAACAGAGCATAGAATTGCAAAATGTCTTGCCCTCACCATAGAGGCACAAACCCCATCTCTACCATTATCTCTGTTTTTGTAACAGGTGGGTTCATGCAGTGTCCCATTATATGAGTTCCATCAGGCTGTGGCCTGTTGGAGTATGTTCACATTGGCTTCATGCTAGTTTTGAAGCTGCCCTTGTTTGCCTGTTAGTTAACAAGCTGACTACTAGCCCAACACTGGCCTGGTCAGTTGGATAACTGTGAGGGCAATAGGATGTGTCAGTGATTCATAACTTCTCCTGTTCCCTCCTGAACTTCTATGGCAGTCACTTTCAGTTCACAAGTGGACAGGGCTGTTAGAGTTGCCAAGAGCATGAAAGAAGTACCCTTGGCAGTACCCTTTCCCTGTAGGATATGAACCAGTGCCACTGCAGCACTACTCCAGTCCCACTATGTAGTAGGGTTGTGCAAAGCTTCAGTCCCTGATTCAATTCAGTGGAGATTCGGCCCAATTCAGTGACCTAATTTCCAAATCCAAATTGAATCAGACAACCCTTTAATCTCTCCGAATTGAATCAGAACCCTCTGAATTGATTCGGAGAGATTCAGAAAAATTCAGAGATTTGGATATGGACGGAGCTTTAAATGTTTTTTCCACATACCTCTAGGTAGCAGGCAGTTCATGAGTGCTGTGATACTGGGGCACATGGAGTGTCCCACAGAAGCATGGGGGACCCCCAGCGCGCTTCGCAGTAGACCCGAAAGTGGACCAGAATCACTTCTGGTCCACTTCCAGGTCCACCGGGGAGCCTTCCAGGTCCCCCGGGGAGCACGCTGCCCCCCCCCCCGCACTCCCCTGCACCCCTCCACCTTGGTGATTGGTGCCTCCTGGGTCTGGGGGCGGGCACCCTGTGGCCAATCGCCAAGCCAGGGAGGCATGGGGGGGGGCCCTCCAGCATGCTCCCCAGCAGAGCCAGAAGTGGACTGGAAGTACTTCCTGGCTTCCCGCTGAGCATGTGGAGGGATCCCTTGCACTCCTGTGGGATGCTCCATGTGCCCTAGTATCACAGTGATCACAAACCGCATCTGCTGCCTCAAGGTACATAGAAAAAACTTTTAAAGCTGTGTCTATGTCCGAATCGCTGATTCTCTGAATCAGCATCAAATCTTCAGATCTGGATTCAGCTGAATCGAATCAGGGACAGTAATCTGAATCAACTAATTGAATCATTGTCTCTGATTCAGGTCTAATCTGAATCTAAATCTGAATTGAATAGGGCCCACTTCACATGCCCCTACTATGTAGCCACCTGAGTTTGAAGTCATACATCCAGGCTGCTAAGTCATCCATTGAAAGAAGCATTGAAAGTCATTTTTATTTCAGAAATGTCAGAAATATTTTGGAATTTCTATTTTATGGAGATTTTTCAAAATTAACTTTTTTTTCCATTTTAGGTTGAAAACAAATATTGAAATATCAGAATTTCCCATGGGGTGTAATTTCAGAATTTTACTCTGCTCTACTTCTGTCTATATAGTATAAGAATAAAGCAAACTCGTCTTATCAGAATTAAGTCACCCTTGAAGTAAATATCCCAGGTCTCTCATAATGCTATTTCTTGCTTTTCCCCTCCCACCCAAAACACTTCCCCTCCCTCCAAATAAAACCTTCTCCTAGCTCTCATTCCATCTGTGCAAATAGCATCGCCTTGTGTCCCCTGAGCTTTGGACATGTTTATTTTCTATTACTTCTCTGCCTGCAATGAATACAAGACACTTCTAAAGAGTGACTATTGTTTGAATACTGTGATTGACAAGAGTAAAGCCTTGTGGGGCTTATTAGCATCATTTAAGGGAGGGAAGCAATATGGATGGTAATTAGTCTCAGGAACTCTAGGGATATTAGTGGCACTCCAGCTGAACAATTGGAGAAGATTTGTGTTTGTTTAAGCTTGCCACAGGGAGAAACCAAACCCAAGCCTTGCAGGACAGTTCCCTCCACCTTCTTTTTCTGGGGAAATATACTCCTCAGGTAGAGAGAAGAGTAGAAATCTGCAAGCAAAGAGAGGGTCCAAGACTGGAGAAGCAAGCAGGTGGAACAGTAATAATGAGTGGACTTTAAAAGGTCAAGACATTTAGTTTGTATAAGCGCTTATGCTGTTACCAACTCTGGGTCTGATTTCTGCTTGTGTTCCACATCATACTGTAAATATGCTTTGCATTTTCTCATGGTAGAAACTGGAAATTCATGTCAGCAGCAGCAGCTGGAGTGCATAGCTATGCCACAGAGCTAGCAGCTTCTGCCCAGGCTGGGCAGGCCTCCTAACAATATTCAAATTAATACCAGAAGGAAAATCATAAAAGAGCAGAAATCTGATCACAGTCACTGTTAAAGGTCTGCCATAGGTAGTTAAAGAGTCGAAATAATCACAATCAGTGTTTTTGCTATCCATCCATCCATTGTTAGTTCAGTCACATCTGGTAAAGAAGAACTTCCTGTAAACCCACAAAAGGTTAATACTTACTGCCAGGTAGCTTCAAAGAAGCAACTGTGGGAGGAAGCAGTAATCTTTTTCTCTGTAAACTAAAAAGAGTTTAGGGTGATCAAATCAGGGGCATATTTGTTAATAATTACATAACTAAGCAAGACGCATGAAGCTCTGACAGCAGTAAAAACAGAAAATAACAACAGCTTTTCTGGAAATCATTGTCTGCTTCCACGTGGTTGCTGGTTGCTAATGTAAAAAAAGTACTGTAGCTGTTTGTTTGGAGGCACTTGTGGGTGTAGCTTATAATCTTTAGCCCTTGGGAGTAACTTTGCATAAGAGCTGATTAACAGTCCGTCAACTGGGTCTTGGTTGTTATGGTGACAAGCAATAGGGAAATTTATAGCAATATTTATAGCATTCTTTCTTAACCAAACTGAAGTTAATTATTAAGCTCACATGAATGTACATTTAGGGTCCTCCTATCAAAGATATTTGTTTATATTTCAAACTAGGTAAATAAAATTGTTTTAGGGTAATTATCACATTTCATTTATATAAAAATGAACTATTTCAGTCTGATTTTGATCTATTTAAACTCTTTTTTGAAAATGATGAATTTCATTTTGAAATTACTTTCTGAAATAAAGATTCACAGCACTATCAAAAACATTTTTGCTTTAAAAGACAATATTTTGTCAAAATTGCCAAGATTTTTAAACATTTTGATTTCAACTAAGTGGGTATTTTTTCACTGAGAAACAGTATCAGTGAAAACTTCCTGATCAGCTCTATAATCTTTTACTCTATGGCTAGGTACAGACATTCAAAAATCCTGAGGTGGAATTGATCTAAGTTACGTGGCTTTCTGTAAGCGGCATAGTTTAGATCAGTAGCCAACAGAACACACACTCGACCTTTGAGGTGCAGACAGAAATTATAATTTTCACCCAATCTGGCCCCTGAAAGTGCTCTACAGCTGTGACCAAACACAAGTGCATGGTTGCAGAGTTCTCTAAAAGGGCCTGATCCCACAAAAATCTGAACCCTCATTAAATCTGTTACAAACAACCTCCGGAGCAGTTTGTAAATTCCTTTTGAATATGAGGATAGTGAGGTAAAGATAGTAAACCCACTACAGAGCCAGTAACTTCTGTCTGTGCTTGCTGGGAGCAGGCCTTAGCTGACACAGCCCAGCACTGCTCCCGACACTTTTTTCAGAACGGGAGCAGAATGGAGGGAGCTCGTTCTGGGGGTTGCCCAGCCAGTGCTGGAGGGTGGGACAGGTGGATTGGAGATCCAACCCACCCTTCCCCATCACTCCAACACAGCTGGGGAAACCCCAGAATGGACCTCCCTCCCTTGCCTTCCCCCCTCCTACCCTGAGAGGAGACAGGAGCTTGGAAAGGGTGGTGGGACTAGGGGACAAAAGTTGAAAACACAGCTCAAGCACCCACCCTCCCAATCCAACAGCGGATGTCTATTGGATCAGGAGGGTCAGTCTAACTCCTGGCACTTTCAACAAAAGTTGCACTTCTGTCTGCACCTTTGGTTGGTGGGGGAGGATTCCACTATTTTTAAACCAGCCTCTGTTCTGTTCTGGGTATAGAACAGTTTCTGGTCACTTTTACTGGTACAAGTATGTCAGTACCTGGCCTGTGTGTCAGACCTATTAATAAGCAAAGAGACACAATTAGTGCCAGTATCTAAAGATGGGATTTAGAAAAGTTCCTAAACAGATTAGACATTCCCATTTAACTCCCATTGAAAGTCATGTCTGATACATCTTTTAAGCAGGGTTAGTTAGACAAAGATTTAGTTTTAAAACTGGTAGTGTTGTGTTTAACACATGATCAGCTGATTTGGGTTTACTATAAGAAGGAGAAACCAAGGATTTTTTGTGATCTCTCTCACTGGACCAAGTGTATAGTAGAGAGAGTTGTTCAGCAAGCTTTCAGGTGTCACGTGCTGGCCCTTAGATCTGAGAGAGAAATAGAAGTAGGTTGAGCTAAATACCTGGGGAAATGGTGCATTCAAATAATGTAAACAGTGCACTTGGAGGGATGGGAGAGGGCTGTGAATTAGGAGTGAAGAGGTGTTCCAAGTAGTTCTTATAAGACAAAAGAAGTACAGTAGAATAGGCAATCCGGTTGGTGGCAAATCAAAACCATTCAAGAAGCGGGTGGTTATTCCCTGTGAAATGCAATGAGACTCAGCAGTATTTTTTAGGTTGTAATGAGCCATAAAACCATTGTCTGTATTAAGTCTAGATTTTTTACAGTCCAGTAGAGTTATGAATTTCTGTCCTTAGGCCCATCTTCTGGACTTGTTTGTAAATTCCCTTTGAGTATAAAGATGGTGAGTTCTAAGAAGGAGCTGTCATTTTGTGAAAAATGTTCTGTGAAAAATAACACAAGATAGGCACTTGTCTTCTGACAAGAACTGGTTTGTAGGGGTGTGCGAAGCTTCGTTCCCTGATTTGATTTGGCAGAGATTTGGTCCGATTCAGTGGCCAAATCTCTGAATCTGCATTGAATCAGAAGACCCTTTACTCACTACGAATTGATTCAGAACCCTCCAAATCAATTTGGAGAGATTCGGACAGATTCAGTGCTTCGGACATAGAGACAGCTTTAAATGTTTTTTCTACATACCTTTAGGTAGCAGGGGCTTGAGATCGCTGTGATGCTGGGGTGCATGGAGCATCCCACAGAAGCACAGGGAACTCCCCAGTGCACTCGGCAGCTGACCCAGAAGTGAACCAGAAGCACTGGCACACACATGCATGTGGTGCCCCATGTGGTGCCCTTCCCTGCAGCCTCTTGCAGGCTGTAATTCTCCAAGCCTGCAAAGGGAAAACTGCAATATCCTGTGTTTTCCCACAGGGAATGGAAAGCCTGGACCCCTGCACAATACTGGAAATCAGAACAAATGCTGTCCTGGAGCTAGGCAGCCCAGGACTGGGACTTCATGTTCCCATTTGGGACTGTCCCATCCACTTAGGGACAGGTGGTCACTCTGCCCTCAGGGCTCCCAGGCCCCCATGTACTTGGCACCTATGCCCATTACTATGTCATTTGCAAAGGCATTCTTGGACCTTTGCAAACTAGAGTTACATCTTATTCTTTCCAAAGAACCCAGCAGAAGTTTCTCTGCTTCCTTGTTGATGGTGGAGGGCAATTTTGTATAAATGATTTATTGCACAGCTGCATTGGAAACAACTGAGCTTCTGACTCTTTGTTTGGTTTTATCGGAGAGTTTCTTGCTCTTCCCTTGGCATCACTTTGAAATATAATTCAAGCAGGATGTTGGCCAATGTGGTTGCCAGAGCACTTTATGTTGCAATAATGTATTTGGTTGTATTCCTAGAAACTGGAGAAGTAGAGCAAATGTTATGAGATGTTTAAGTACCATAAAAAAGCAGGGTAGATATGCACCTTGAGGGCTACCTATATCAGAGATGTATAGCATGAGATTTCATGAGCCTGAGTGTGCTTCATCAGATGCTGTGAAAGGACATGCACAGAGCTGTGTATCAAATGGAAAGAGAGATCTAAATACAAAAGACACAAAAGGGAGGGAAGGAAGAGAGTGGAGGAGCAGTGCTGGGAGAGGCAAACAAGCAATAAAGCCATAGGGACAAAGGCTAATCCAGGTAATGGGATAAGAACCTGTAGTCCCTGCTTAGACCACATTTAACACAATCTATTCCAGTGGTGAGCAATTATTTTGAGTGGAGGGCCACTTAACAAGTTTTGGTGAGCTGTCAAGGCCTGCATGGGTAGTCCCGCCCCTTGACATTTGCCCTGTCCCCTTGTTGCCATCTTGGCACCGGCAGTCCCACCTCCTAACCCCTGACCTTTGTCACTGGAAGTCCTTCCCCTTGCCCCCTGGAAATACTCCTTTTGGGAATGGGAGTTGCCATCTTGGAACCAGAAAAAAAACCCAGATCATACACTAGAAGTGACATACCTACTATAACATATTTTAATTTTATTATAAAAAACATTTTTGTCATGATTTGTGTTTGCTTACTGTATTTAGAGGGGATTGCATAATAACTCAAAAATAAATTCTTAGTTTTGTATATGGGACAGGTGTGATGTGCGCATGGTGTGGGGGGTGTGCGGTGTGTGTGTGTGGCATATGTGCATGGTATATGAGGTATGTGTGCTGTGTGTGGCATGTGTGCACATTATGTGTGGTGTGGGGGGTATGTGGGGTGTTGTGGTGTGTGGAGGGGTATGTGGTGCGTTGGTGTGCTGTGTGTGGTATGAGTGTATGTGGTATATGTAATGTGTTTGTGTGTGTCTGGTGGGTGTGTATGGTGGGGTGTGGGGGTGTGGTAGGATGTGGGTGGGGGCTTTTGAGGGGGTGTGGCTGTGTGGGGAGCATGGGGTATGTTGGAGGTTGGGCATATGTGAGGGGTTGTGGGAGCAGGGTGTGGATGTGATGAATGCTGGGGGTGTGGGGACACCCCCACACTCTCATGGTGCAGCAGCAGATGGGGTGCTCAAGGTGCAGATACCCAGCAAGGCACAGATCTGGCCAGCACTGCACATGGCAGTGAGGGGTGCAGCCTCTGCACTGCTCCCTGTATCACTGGCGCTCCCTGCCACTCATGTGCAGCCCCTGCATTAGCACAGCAGGGAGGGAAGCCCCCAATGCTGGAGCTAGCTGCCTTCCCTGCAGGGGCTGTGCTGTAGGGGAGAGAAGCCCCAGGCAGGGAAGGCAGGTAGCTCCAGAGCCTGGAGTTTGCCTCTGGTGCTGTGCAGCCCCAGCAGGGAAGACACCTGGCTCCAGCACATGGGGCTTCCTGCCCTGCTGTGTGAATGCAGGGGCTGCACATGAGTGGCAGGGAGGCCCGGCAAAAAAGAAAGCCACTGTGATGTGCAGCACTGGCTGGAGCCATGCCCTACTGGGCGCCGGCACCCTGAGAACTCCACCTACTGCTGCTGCCAACACCTGCCAGGGCTGAGCACCATGGGAGGCATGTGGGGAGTTCCTACACCCACCACACTCCCCCACACCCACACGCTGCCCACCCCAGCTCCACACTGCCGCTGCCCCCTGTGTCCCTGGGGGCAGGCTCCATGCTGCCACCAGCCCCAGCCCCACAGTCTGGGCTCCCTCCCAGCAGCAACCCTACTCCTGCTGCTTCCCTACCTGCTGCCTGGAGCCAGCAGGAGAGCAGGGAAGTGAGCAAGTCCTAGGGGCTGTGGCAGCAACAGCCTCACATGGAAGCTGCATGCCAGCTGGGCCCTTCCACCCACAATGGTGGGAGCCAGGCAATAGGGTACATTTTTGGGGCTGCATATACACATGGGCACCTTGTTCCTACCCTCATGGGAAAGAAGGGCTGGGTGGGGCACAATTTGCAGGCCAGATGAAAGTGCTTGGTGGGCTGGATCCAGCCCATAGGCCGTATTTTGCCCACCCCAGTGTATTCTATGGATGATTGTTCGTCTCAATTTCTTATTTAACTTTATTTTTAGAGTTTTGATGTCTAAAAACAGATACTCTGCAGCCAGTGATGGTATCTCTTCGAGGCTTCGAGGCTCTGGGGACCAGGCTGAAGGAGACGGGGGCGCAGGTGGTTTTTTCCTCTCTCCTTCCGGTGAGGGGGCGGGGACAGAGGCATGGGACCCTAGCAAGCTAAGTTTATGCCTCTTCTCTGTTACCGTGTGTGCTTAGCACTGCTACAGGTATCATTAAAGCTCTCCCTGAGTAGCACCAAGGGCCTAGAATGGTATAAACTCAAGTATATGCTCTGAGAACCTAATCAGCATGTGCATGCTGGTTTTGTCATTTGGATATTTGCATTGTAGGTATTTGCACAAGTGAATATTAAATTTGGTGGCATCACTTCTATAAGTTTGGTCAGACTTTCAGGTAACTACATGTAACCACATATAAAAAGTTACTTGTATGTAGTATACTATAGTTACTTTTTCTTCCTGTACATTACCTCTTCACTTAAAGCCATGTTCCTTATTCTGGCATGCCTGTGGGTATCAGGGGGGGGGGTGGGACTTTATGTCAAGGAGCACTACACATCCTCTGCCAGCAGTATGGGGTCAGGGGAAGGGCGAGCTGAAGTGCTCTGGGTCAAGATCCAGGGGGGGCAAGGCGAGAGGGATTTGACGGTGGGGGTCTATTACAGACCCCCCAATCAGGAGGAGGAGCTGGACAGGGAATTTTCAGGCCAGCTTGCGGAGACACTAAAAGCAAGGGATGTAGTTGTCATGGGCGATTTTAATTACCCGGACATCTGCTGGGAGGAGCAGTCAGCCGGGACGGACCGCTCCAGGAGGTTCTTGGCCGAGTTGCAGGACCTCCACTTGATTCAGGAGGTGCACAGTCCCACCAGAGGAGATGCTCTGCTGGACCTGGTCCTGGCCGCAGGCGACGACCTGGTAAGAGGCCTCCAGGTTCTTGACCACCTGGGCAATAGTGATCATCGCGTGCTGGAATTCACCATCCAGCGTAGAGTGTCAAGGGCCCGCAGCAAGGTGGTGGCCCTAGACTTCAGGAGGGCCAACTTCAGTGAGATGAGGAGATTAGTGGGAGAGGAACTGGGGTCCTTGAGGGCAGAGGAACTCAGCGTCCAAGAGGAGTGGTCGTTCCTTAAGGAAACGATACTCGGGGCCCAAGGGGTGTCCATCCCGACAAGAAGCAAGGCGGGCAGGAGTGTCCAAAAGCCCCCCTGGCTCACCAAGGGTGTCCGGGAATGCCTGCTTGCCAAAAGGGTGGCGTACGCCCGGTGGAAGGGGGGTGTAATCTCCAAAGAGGAGTATACCTCCTCTGCTCGGGCCTGCAGGCGGGCTGTTAGGAAGGCCAAGGCGGAGATAGAGCTCGGATTAGCGTCCAGGATTAAGGATAACAAAAAGTCCTTTTTCAAATATATTGGGAGGATGAAGAAGGCGCCGGGTAATGTGGGGCCCCTGCAGGATATGCGGGGCAATCTGGTGGTTGCGTCAGAGGATAAAGCGGACCTCTTTAACCAATTCTTCACCTCCGTTTTCTTGTGCAGGGACCGGGACTTCCCTGCTGTGATAGAAGCCGGACGCGAGGGGATCGCCTTCAGACCTCAGGTTGGGGAGGACCGGGTTAGAGAGCTTCTGGAGGGGCTGGACGCGTTCAAGTCAGCGGGTCCGGATGCTCTCCACCCCAGGGTGCTGAGGGAGCTGGCTGGGGTTATTGCAGGGCCCCTGGCACGGCTCTACGAGCGATCGTGGTGCTTGGGCCAGGTGCCAGACGATTGGAAGGTAGCTAATGTGGTCCCCATCTTCAAAAAAGGGAAAAGGGAGGACCCGGGCAATTATAGGCCCGTCAGTCTTACCTCAATCCTGGGGAAGCTCTTTGAGAAGATCATCAAGGAGCACATTTGTGATGGGCCGGCATCCGAGATGATGCTCAGGGGCAATCAGCATGGATTTATTAGGGGGAGATCATGTCAGACCAACCTGATTGCCTTTTATGATCAGGTCACAAAGGCCATGGATGCAGGTGTCGCGGTGGATGTAGTCTTTCTGGACTTCAGCAAGGCCTTTGACACCGTCTCTCACCCCATCCTAATTAGTAAACTAGGCGACTGTGGCATAGATGCCTACACGGTCAGATGGATTGCAGATTGGCTGAAGGGTCGCACTCAGAGGGTGGTGGTGGATGGATCATATTCGACTTGGGGGGAGGTGGGTAGTGGAGTCCCTCAGGGCTCGGTCCTGGGCCCTGCGCTGTTCAATGTCTTCATCAGCGATCTTGATGTTGGGGTGGAGAGCAACCTGTTTAAATTCGCTGATGACACCAAAATTTGGGGGGAGGTGAGCACGCTAGCAGGGAGAGAGAGATTGCAGAAGGATCTGGATAGGTTACAGGGGTGGGCAAACAGGAACAGGATGTGTTTCAATACGGACAAGTGCAGGGTGCTGCACTTGGGTAGTAGGAACCAGCAGCACACTTATACGATGGGGAGCTCCCTACTTGAGAGCACGGAGGCGGAAAGGGATCTTGGTGTCATTATTGACTCCAAGATGAACATGGGCCGACAATGCGAGGTCATGGTTGGCAGGGCTAACCGGACCTTGTCGTGCATCCACAGGTGCATCTCGAGTAGAGCCAGGGAGGTGATCCTCCCCCTCTATGCGACGCTGGTCAGGCCGCAGCTGGAGTATTGTGTCCAGTTCTGTGCGCCCCATTTCAGGAGGGATGTGGACAACATGGAGAGGGTCCAGAGGAGGGCCACCCGCATGATCCGGGGACAACAGGGCAGACCCTACAGTGAGAGACTGCGGGACCTGAACCTATTCAGCCTCCACAAGAGAAGGCTGAGGGGGGACCTGGTGACCGTCTATAAACTCACTAGGGGGAACCAGAAGGGTTTGGGGGAGACGCTGTTTCCCCTAGCCCCCGCTGGCATACAAGGAGTAATGGGCACAAGTTGATGGAGAGGAGGTACAGATTGGACATCCGAAAAAACTACTTCACAGTCAGGGCGGCTAGGAGCTGGAACCAACTTCCAAGGGAGGTGGTGCTGGCCCCTACCCTGGGGATCTTCAAGAAGAGGCTGGATACTTACCTGGCTGGACTCATTTGAGTCCCGTTTTTGTTTTTAGGGTGAGTGGTTTTGTTTGTTTGTTTGTTTGTTTGTTTGTTTTGGGTTGTTCTCCCGCCCTGGCGGGGGGTCGGGCTAGAAGATCTATTAGGTCCCTTCCGACCCTGAAACTATGAAACTATGAAACTATGTATGTCCAGGGAGTTTGAAGTGTACTGCCACAGGCTTATTTGTCTTTCTGGAATGGATACCAGGTCAGTGTTCATTTATTCTTATATATAGTGATCACCCCATATGTCCAATGTAGACAGCAGAGGGGCATTGTAAGCAAGTGATGGCATATATGACATTAGTAGATGTGCAGGTAAATGAACTTTGGATGTTATAATACATGTTATTTGGTCCAGTGATGATGTAGTTTGTATTGATGAGAGATGCGGTACAGTAATCCATTGATTTGTCAGAGGTAATTATTGTAACTTCCAATACAACCTGTGAGCATAACTATACCTAAAGATTGTGACTTTTTTCACTATCTTAGGCTGCATGTAGCCAACTGCCAAATGGTAAGTAATTATGTAAGATGCATGTAAAACATCAGTTTGAGAAAGGAAGCATCTCACATGAAACCAAAAATTAATAAAAACAGAAGTGATAGAGAAGACAAAGCAATCTGTGAGAAGCATGCAAATATGTATTCATGGACTCTGAAAAGATAGCAGCATACTCAGTGAAAAATGAAACAGAGTAACAAAAAGAGACCCAGAGGGAAATACATACCCAATCTAGTGAAGTACTGAACAGTTCAGTACCTTGTGGTACCTTGAATTTGGAAGGAGAAACAAGTTTTAAGGGGAAAAAAAGTACACAACGCCTGAATCATTGTGTGCTACATTCTAAAATGCTCACATCAGAAAAAGGAATATGTTTAGAGGACCATGGAGAAACTTCAGCAATGGAGACTATAGACCAAAAGATCCCAACAAAAGGATCTAAGGGGGCCAGGGGCATAATTTACCAGTATTGTGCCATGGGCACTCACACCTTGCACCTTCCTTGGGGTAGCTCCAATTACAGCTCCAGCTCCAGCAGCATAGAGGGCAGCGCAGTGGCTGCAGCTGCAACATGCAGTGCTGGTGCTACGATTGCAGATTTTCTGTCCCTGTGGGAGATGTCACCTCAATATGAAGCAGCACCACACATGTCAAACAACCAAAAAGACAGTTTTCAGTGGCAAACAAGAAGCGCTGCAATGGGCAGGGTGAAGTTGGGACAGG
>NW_005841951.1:2897552-2902485 GCF_000455745.1 Alligator sinensis | reverse complement strand
GTGCTCTGCATGCCTACCCATCCTTATACTACTGGAGGAAAATGTAAAGGAACAGCAAGAGTGGCTAAAGAGCAAGAATTCATTGCAGAGAGTGAAAAAGACCTAGGGACTACAGTCTTGGGGGACATCAAAAGGAGTTATTTCCATCCCTTGGAAAGGGATTCCAACAGCTCCCCATATTAATGCCTGATCCAAGACCCATTAAAGTCAAAGCAAAGAATCCAGTTGACCTTAAATGAGGCCTTGAGCACACAACAAGAAAGATTCTTCTTTTATCATTGCTATATCTGCTGAAATACATTGCTGTGCCTGCCTGGCCTCAAATATCTTGTCCCAAGCGGCTTTGATCCGGGAGTACACAGGTACCTGCCTCAGCGTCACAGGTGGTCCTTCAAGGAGGTGTTTACTCGTGACGCAGTCCTCCCCTATCTCGCCTGCCACGACCTTGAATCTTACTACAGTGGGGGGAGCTCGGTACTGCTGCGACTCCCTCATGTGCCACTTGCTTCTCTGGCGGTCTTCTGCGAGGCTCCACCTCTCCTCTACCTCACCCTATAGCCAGCCTGGCAGGCCACTGTTGGTCCTGCGGCCACTCTCCCGCATGATGGATGCCTAATGTTTTTGGCTTTCAGGCCCCTGGTGTCCTTTGCTGATGTCTCCTAATCCTGAGGCTCACCTCTCCCCCAGTTCACCTCTCATCACTCTATACTCAACCCTTCCAGATGTGGGGGGGGAAACACAAAATACTTTACAAAAAAAAACTCCACCAGAACCACGTGTTCCTACCTCCCCCGAGGCATCCCTCAGTACTCACATCTGACCCCTAGGGCCCACTCCTATCCTCCCAGAACCCCTTTCCCATTTAGGGGCTATCTAAGGTTCCTCCCATGGCTGTGAGACCTCAGGGTTATCCCTGGTCTCTCTCGCCTTTGCCCCTTTGGCTCCTAGTAATGTTGTCCTCTCTCTGGACTTTCTCAATAGTGTTGCCCTCTCTCTGGGCCTTCTCAATAATGTTGCCCTCTCTCTGGGTCTTCTCAGTAACATTGCCCTCTGTCTGGGCCTTCTCAATGGTGTTGCCCTCTCTCTGGGTCTTCTCAGTAACGCCAGGGAGGGATTTGGGCGTACCTTCAGGTCCCCCAAATCCCTCCACTGTTCCACTTGGTTGGAGGCTGGAGGGAGGATCAGTGCCTCCCCCTTCTCCATGGTGGCTGCTGGGCTTGGGGTCTCTCCAGCCTTTGTCTTCCTTACCCTCCCTTTTCCACACCGGAGCTCCTGCCCCGCATGCAGGTTTACCTTCGCTGCTGTCAGCGGCTCTGCCCTTGCTGCGTGAGGCGTCGGATCCTCCTCTGTTGGGAACCGCCGTTTACTCTCCCGCTCGCTCCGCTCTAAGCCTCCTGTACACCCCTCCAGCTGGGGTTTCTCCCGGCGTCCATTCCCCCGCCTCTTTGTGGGCTGTCTTCTTTATCCCCGCCGACCGGTAATTGCCGCTGACATCACCGGCCGGCCACAGCTGTATGAAAGCGCGGCTGATGGCTCACGTGGGTTCCTCCCGGTGCTCCTGCTTCACCACAGGTCTCATTGCAGGCGAGTACTCCTTCTTAATTTTGCTTTTTTTTCTCTGTTCTTCCCCCGACCTCTGCTCCCGGGGTTCCCCCCCTAGTCTTTTGGGTCCCCCCGTTTGTCTCTCCCTGCGGCAATTACAAATGCTTTATTTATATATAAAACCACCAACATTGACCACAAGATGAACATGAGCCTTCAGTACAATGCTGCAGCTAGTAAAGCGACCGAAATGCTGGCTTGCATCCATAGATGCTTCTCAAGCAAATCCCAGGACATCATTCTCCCCTTGTACTCGGCCTTGGTGAGGCCACAGCTGGAGTACTGCATCCAGTTTTGGGCTCCACAATTCAAAAAGGTTGTGGAGAAGCTTGAGAGAGTCCAGAGAAGAGCCACGCGCATGATCAGAGGTCAGGAAAACAGACCTTACGATGACAGACTGACAGCTATGGGACTCTTTAGCCTGGAAAAGCGCAGGCTCAAGGGCGATCTGGTGGCCACCTATAAGTTTATCAGGGATGACCATCAGTATCTGGGGGAACATTTGTTCTCCAGAGCGCCCCAAGGGATGACGAGGTAGAACAGTTATAAACTACTGCAAGACTGTTTCAGGCTGGACATAAGGAAGAATTTCTTTACTGTCCAGGCCCCAAGGTCTGGAATAGCCTGCCACCGGAGGTGGTTCAAGCACCTACATTGAACACCTTCAAGAAAAAATTGGATGCTTATCTTGCTGGGTTCCTATGACCCCAGCTGACTTCCTGCCCTTCGCGGGGCTGGACATCGATGATCTTCCAAGGTTCCTTCCAGCCCTAATGTCTATGAAATCTATAAACAATAAACTATTGTGAGGTGATGCTCCAAAGAAATAAATGTTGCCTCCTACAAGGTACTCACTCTATTCTGCATAATAGGCAATTAGGACTTTCCCACCACCTCCAATAAGTCAGACAGGGAAATGTTCTGCCCACCTGTTTACCACCAAATCATTGAAAGCAGAAGGCATATTCTGATTCTGTCTTCATCTCAGTTTTACAAAAGGTTACAAAGCAAAGGAGGAAATGGTTTAGATGAGCATCACTGGAAGAGAGCCATTTGAGTTGCTGAGAATTCTTAAGCACAGCCACAATGAGCACATTAATAAAATGAAATTTTAAAGGTTCATAGGAAATTTATTCTTTCAGAGCAGGACCTTTTATTTCCTTTTTTAACAAACTTGATTTGCCCTCTTCATTTACAGATGATAAACAGAGAAACACATAACCTTCTAACACAGAGACAACCAAGTAAGTCATTAAAACCTGTAATTAGAAATCTTTAATCCAAAGGCTGGAAGATAATAGGTGATAGTTCCCTTCCAATAATGGTAAACCAAATATTGTAACCAATTAAATCAACCCACCTGCTAACACTAGGTAGTGTGTATTCATTCAGAGCACAGCATCTGCCTGATCAGCCTACCCTATCCCTATGTGTGCCTCAGGCACACTGGGAACTGTAGGCCAAGCCGCATGGTGGCAGAACAGGGGCAGCGCTGCAGCTGGACTCAGCTTCCCGGCAGCTCCCACAGCAGTGGCTCATCTTGCCGTCACACTTCTGGTTGCTACTGCCAGTGTCTCCACTGCCACTGTCAGACCCAACACCACTGCCCGGGCACCCTGGCCCATTCACCCTGCACCCACCACCAGGATGTTTTTCGCTGTAACATGCTACTGCACAGTGTTATTAGGCTAATGCACAGTAACCGTCTCATGTAGATGTGCCCAATATAAAGGAAGCTTTCAGTATGGAAGCTTAATGGTACATTGGGGTAATATGTACAACACTCTTGTCAATGACACAACACTCTTGTCAATGACACAGAAGGCAAACAGGTGGCTAGCTTTATGTCCAGCCAACCCTGATTCCCCAAATATCCATTTAGAATTGTATCTCCTGGGGCTAGCCTTCAGCACAAGTCTAGAGTATGGCTTCAAACTCATGCCTCTAAATCAGTGATTCTCAATATTTTTATATATTTTATACTCAAGGCATCATCCCTCTTTAGAATCAAGGCACCCCTGGAAAATGCCAGTTCTTAGTTTTCACTCAGTTTTTTACTACAAAAAAATGCTAGAGCAATTCTTCTGTTTCAAACAGCTGAGGAAGCCCACCACAGGGCAGAATGTTCTTAATACTCTTGATTCCTATTGGAAATCTCTGGGTTTATCTTGTAAATCATGTTTGCACACCTAACAGTTACGTGACAACCTGTAGCACCCTTGAAAGGGCCTCAAGGCACTACAGGGTGCTGTATCACTGTGGTTGAAAGCAACTGTTCCATAGCAGGACACCTTAACTGCTCTGCTACTGAACCCCAGTGGGAGGTTCATTTGTTAAATGAATATTCGCTTTTTTGCATATGCTGTTCCCTGCAGTTGAGTATTGGTGCCCTTGAAGCATTGGGAAAAAAATGTTTGTGTTATCTGGAACAGAGTGGAGAATCCATAGGGTAGCATTGGGAGAAAACAGTGGGAAGCTATGCTTCTGGTTAATCTACTTTATGTTTCTGAACTGGCAAACTACTACTACCAGTCACTCTTTCTGCTAATTTTTCATAATTTATATTCTAAGTTTTCATACTGTTCTTCTATTACCTAGTGCTCTATTTTGAAAGCTGCTAATGGTGCATTTATTTATTCTGTTATGATTTATACTAACCCCATTTTGAAGCAAGAATTAACAGCAATACTTCATTTAAGATTAAGATACCATGGAGTGGGTGGGCATACCACTCAAAACACAAGCACATGACAAGGGAATTTTCCACTTTGGTGTCCATGGACAGGCCTGTACCACATCTCTAGTAGGGCTGTGCGAAACTTCAGTTGCTGATTTGATTCAGAGGAGATTTGGCCCAAGTCGACGGCCATATCTCCAAATCCAAATCAAATCGAGACCAATAAAAGGTCCAAATCAATTCAAAGCCTCTAAATTGATTCAGAAAAGAGATAGAGGAGATTTGGGCAGTCCCCGCTCACCGCCACATGGAGCTGGACCTGGGCTCTGTGCCACTAAGTAAGAGTCAGGGGGTGGCTGGGGGAGGGGGAAGGGGACCATGGAGGGACCCCCCCACCCAGCCCCAGCGCCTACTAGCTCCCCCAGCCCACCTGAGCACCCCTCAACCCCCGCCCACTCTCCCAGCCCTATCAATGGCTGCCCCACCCACAGCACCCCAGCACTTTAAAAAAAAAAAAAAAGCCCCACACTCATCAGCTGCTGCAGTGGATGGCTGAGCATCTAGGGGCTTGTGGCAGAGCCCCCCCTCCCCCCCCAATGCAGCATGGGGAAGTCGGGGGCAGTGGGGATCTTCCCCTCACCTGGCAGGGGCCAG
>NW_005841951.1:2876367-2897542 GCF_000455745.1 Alligator sinensis | reverse complement strand
CAGAGCCCCCCCTCCCCCCCCAATGCAGCATTGGGAAGTCGGGGGCAATGGGGATCTTCCCCTCACCTGGCAGGAGCCAGTGAGTCAAGGCTTTTTTTTTTTTTTTTAAGTGCCAGGACACTGGGGCTGGGCAGAGCAACCATTGACAGGGCTGGGAGAACGGGCAGGGGATGTGGCCTGTTTGATTCGGAGATTCAGTCAATTTGGCAGTGGCCACATCTCTGAATCAGATTCAACTTAATTGATTCAGGACAGTGATTTGAATCACTGAATCAAATCACTGTCCCCTGAATCAGCTAAATCCAAATCCAAAGTGAATACTAGCCGCTTTGCACAGGCCCAGTCTCTAGTGTATCCTGGGAGGGATGCTCCCAAACATGCCCTACCCATGCAGTGCCACTCCCACATGACAAATCCAGAAACGTAGTTATGAAACTGCTCTGAGACATCTCTCTCCTCTTCTGCCACTCTGAAGATTTCTGTCTCTGATGTGCCCAAGAGCAGCTGCAAGAGATCTGGAGTAGCTTCACCTCTGTAGTTCCAGATCTGGCATGTGAAACTGTCCTTTCCCAGACAGGCCAAGGACATATTGTAGACATATCCTATCATACAGAAATCCAAGCAATGATGCAATAGCCAGGATGCATTGCTTGTGACTCATGTGACTAGCACTGCATATACAGGGAGTGGTGCCCATGGGGTGCTTCTTTCCTTGAAATGATGAACCAGTTGGAAGACCTGTTAGCCATTTCCATAGCTAGTCTTCACTATGCCACCTTGCCCCATATCTGCTTTTTGTACAAATGTGGGAGAATGCATTATAAATGTCTAAAATGCATTCTGCATAGAGAAATGCAGTTTAGAAAAGCTTCTTTCTTTATAAGATATTTAGGTTACTTTTTTCCTATAATGTTCTAGCCACCTTTGATCTTGAGTGAGTGTGTTTTAACAGCATCCCATATATCTCCAGTACCCACATCCTGTTTTTGATCTGCTGCAAGATTGTGGCTCTGAATTTCTTGATGTAAATGTCATATTGTGGTATGAGTAGCAACCAAAGCTTGATCACTTTTTTACATGCTCTGGAGTATTTTGCTATAGAATTAGCCTTTTTTTTTCATACTGAAGATTTGCAACACAAGTCTCAGTTTGGCTACATAAAAGGTAATAATAGTTTGCCTTGTATAACAAAATCTACTCAGTTCGCATGTAAAATATGTGTAATATTAACATTTTTAACTTCACATTCAAACACACATAATTACTTCGGACCATGGAGATCTTTCAGTTTATACCAGATAAACTTCTTCCTTTAAATGTTTGTTTGTAAAATATTAAACAGACTTTTTAGCAACATAATGATGACAATGTAGAACTTGATGAAAACACTAAGCCCAACTCTCACCTCTACTCCAAGTGATTGTACTCTTTATAAATAAAATGTAACAAAGGTAAAATGAGCCTTTATAAGAGAGTTGTAAAACACTTATTTATTTTAATCTATTTCCACAGCTTTGCTATAGGGTCTGTGTTTTTCAATACAGGAGCTATAGCTTACCACTCTGAGGCTGCATTCTTTTTGCATCTGAGGTACTTAACACAAGTAAAGATAACCATTTACAGTACAAGAGTACAAATATTTACCCTCAGGTCAAGCAAGAATCCCTCACAACTGCTAAAATGAAGAAGGCATAGGTCAGGAACATTTGGATCCCTTTGTTCAATTAAATTAACATGCCCATACTTAAAACACTTACTCCAGTCATTTTCATTGATCTAGTCATTAGACTGATATACAAATAATGACCACAGAAGCTTGCCAAGCCCCAAAAATAATAATTTATGCTCTGGGAAGCACTAATTTAGCCACATCAGGTTACTACGCTCCTGGGGTGCCTATACGTGAGCCCAGAGGCTGTTCCGATGTGTGGTAATTGAAATGCATCGGAGCAGACTCGAGTAATTGTGTCTGCTGGAGTGTGGTAATTACCGTGCTCCAGCCAGGTTCTGTGTCTTGTGTATCAGCGTACCTGTGCTTCAAAATGGTGGTGTGGGTGCTTTATCTAAAGCTCGTTCAACAGGCTTTAGATAAAGTGCCCCTGCTGCCATTTTGAAGTGCAGCGATGCTCTGGGCACTACACAAGATGCTCTGGGCACTTTAATTAGAGTAGCTCTTGGATCCACCCTAATTAAAGCATGTATAAAAATGCCCAAGTTGTAAATGTGCATATTTTACTTGTGCCAGTCATATGTTGGCCAACATCACAAACTGGGGGCTCAATTTTTGCACCACTATTGTATTTTTTCCCTAATCCCATATTATAAAATCATATATTCCATCTCAAGCAACATTTTACACATCTATGGAATACCTATCACATTTTGCTAAGTTGCTCGAAATGTTATTGGTGAAAACCAGCTCAAGTTGAAATCAATGCACTTCAACAGGGCTGAGATTTCACCTCATATGGATGGGAAGCATAATAAAAACAAAATTTTAAAAATTATGGAGTTCCACTCAGCACATTCACTTCTCAGGGGAACATCCTATACTTAAAAAGCTTGTTTATCAGAGGTGGTCTCTAACTCTGTAGGTGCAATTTTAATACAAAAGTTACATTGCCTGCGTATTTTACTGTTAATTTGGGTTTATAGGTTGGTAGATCCTACATTGTGCACATTGTTGCATATGTGTGGACATAATTATTTGCATTTTGCCATATTGAACCTCCGAATTTGCCTATTAGGTTGAAACATAAGGCTCCATATGTTCTCTGCGTAGCATTCTGAGGTTGCCTTTTAAACCAGCCTCCACCAAGCAAACTGATCAGCGAGTCTGGAGTTACTTCCCCTCGGACACTTACATACCTGATTATTCCCAAAAGCCTACCAGTGACAATAACTGCGCACAAAAAGTAGAAAGGAACATTTTTTTAAACTATACTCTGTATCTTAACATACTAAATCATAAGCAAACAGTTGACTCATAAAAAAAAAAAGACTCCAGCATGAAAAAACTAGGTTGTGTCTAGATCAAAATTTCAAACTTCTCCAGAAGTGAGGAGTTATTTGGATCCAGGGGTTTAATTTAGCCTGCCAAAAAAAGTAAGATCTGGATCCAAGTTTGGATTCTGAACAATATGAGAGTTGAATTTAGGGCATTTGAAGCAATGACTTTGCTTTAGATGTATCTTAGCATTTAACATATACATGCTACCATTAAACCAACAAGCAAAAGTACATTTTAAAACCCAGAACAATAAAACTTCTCTTGTATTTAAGTGGCATTTCCCCTCCCTCCCCACCCCCACCAAGTTGCTATGGAGAATTGCCAACCAAATCCTTTTAATCTTTTTGGGGAGGGGACTATAAGGCTAGGGTCAGAAGTTAAACATAAACTGGTTTAAGTGGTCAAAAACTGGTTTAAACCTGTAACAGAACAGAAGTTCAATGCAGGTAAGCCACTTTCAAAATGGCTGAAACTGATTTAAGAGAAACCCGGTTGAATGTAGTATAAGACTTAATTGATTTAGGTCAAACCGGTTTATGGAACTTCTGTCGTAGTCCCTCAGTATCCCAGGATGCTTTGCAGCCCTTGGTTGGGTTGTGCTGTCTGCTCCAGAGAGCAGGGCTGGCCCTGCCCCTCTGCTCCCTAGCCAGGGCACTATCACTGCTCCAGCTGGCTGAGAAGGGGTTGGGAAACCCAAGTCCAGACCACAGCTGGGTCCTACCTGCCAGGGATGAAGCAGCTTCCACCAGACTTTTTCCGCAACTCACCACTGGAACAGAGGAATGGGGGTGGCCAGACTCTGGGGCCAGGCGGGCAGGATGAAGCAGAGCGGGAGAGATGGCTTTAAACCAACACCCCTCACCAAGGACCCCAGCAGGGTCTGCATGGCAGGGCGCAGCAGCCCCTATCAGGCTTTTCCCTGCTCCTTACTCAAGCGGAGGAAGCAGGGGTGTGCCCCCCACCTCTCTCTCCTTCCCTTTTGCCTCAATGTGCCAGCCCGGGGCCAGTGTCTGGCCATGCCCCTGCCTTCTCCACTTCAGTGGAGAGCAGGAAAAAGCCTGGCAGGGGCAGCTGTGCCCCTGCCAAGCAGACCCCTGCTGGGGCCCCATGTGGGTGAGGGGGCTTAAACCCCACTTTCTTCCCCTCTGTCTCAGCATGCTGGCTTGGGCTGGGGTCTAGACGTATCCCCTCCCTCTCCCCCCTGGCTTCATTGGGGAGCAAGGGAAAAGCCTGGCAGGGGCTGCTTCTTCCCTTCTCCTCCGGGGACATCCTGAGGCATATTAAGCAGACCTGCCAAGACCTGGCCATGCCCCCCACTCCCCACCCTCTCCTCATACAGGGAACGGGAAAAGCCTAGAGAGCTTCTCCCAGCTTCCCTCCAGCCATCCAGTCATTGCCAAAGGGAAGGGAAGGTTTGCTCGAGTGCCCCCCAGCTTCTAGCCTGAGCCACTGCAGGCATGTGGCTGCATTTCCAGAATGTCTGTTAACTTGCTTTTCGATTCAATCTACTCAGTTTAGACTAACCTGCAAAAGCTGAATTGATTCAGCCTCAGGCTTTTTGACTGTCTGTACTTAGCATAAAAGTCATTTGAAATGTTGGTTTGTAGCTCCTGTTACCTACCAAAAATATATGATTAAATCTCCTTGGAAGTTTTGCATTTGAAATTGTATCAGCTGGAAGAATATTAGGCAAAAATAGTCTGTATTTTTTTACTTGTTTATATGTCTGTTGTTGAAGAAGTTATTTGTTTGACTTTGAGGTTTTTAAAGATGTTAATTTTAAATAAGACTGTCTTAAGTATATATCACCTCTTAGAATTCTTTCTTGTCAATTAAAAGCAAGTGCCTCACATAAAGTAGAGACGATTCTTGCAGCTAATTAGAACTTTGTCCGTCTATCTTCTGTTTTGAAAAGGTTTGCCACAGTTTCTATGACTTGACTTGTGCTTGCTATAAACCATGACTTATTTGTGCACTTATCAGGCAATATAAAATTGTCTCTTTCCTTCTCACTTAGAGCTTCACTTATTAAATAGTTTCAGATAGTCTTTGGTAAACACTCCTTTCTAGCTTCACAATCTGTACTATAGAAATCTTTCATCTGAAAGGAACCAAGGTAATAATTGAACTTTTGTTTCAATAATGGTCTACTAAATACTCTAAAAGGAGGTCCATAAAATCTTTGTTACTGCAGGCTTGTTTATGAGTTTTGAAACCCAAGCAGGTGTGCTTCAGTGACATTTTTTTTAGGAGTTTTCTAAGATGGGACTGGAACCTGCATTTCATTCAGAAACAAAATAGATCCTGTTAGAAAGTGAAAAACATCCTCTGAGAATGGCGTAGGAGGGAGTTTGTTATTTCTGTGACCTTGAAGAGGCAGAATTTATTGAAGTACACATTTAAGTCAACGTTGCCGGATCGATATTTTTTCAAGTCTGCTGAAATTCTGATAAGCTTCTTTGACTGCAATAATCTCAACTGGAGACAGTAGAGATGCATAACCTTTAAATTACCTGGTAGTGAGCTTGATATATGCACAGAAAAATATGTTTTCAATAAACCTGATTAGAATTGCAGAAACAAGTGATGGGACTTAGAGACATGTCACTGTAGAGCAGGGATAAGGGGCCTAGCCTGAGCTGTCATAGCAGGCCTTGAAGCAAAGAATGTACAACAGCCAAAAGACTATACCATTAATTTTCAAAGTCCCTGTACTGCCTTTTTATTTTTCCTTTCCCCCTCTATTTTCAAGTATTTATCCCTAGAAGATGTCTTCATTGTCTTTTCATTCCAAACTACTTAAATCTATTCCCAACCCTCTGTTGTCAAATTAATTCTTTGTACACATCCATCTAGCATGTTTTCGTGTTCTCCATTTCAACTGTGTTCCTTTCATTGCTGCTGCTAATGCAAGGCCAATATTAACAATAAGGTTATCATCAGGCTGATGCTGGCTGCAAAAGAAAGCCACTTCCTCTATCTGTATACTACACCTGCAGCTTTACAGCAGTTTAAACAACATACTTCAGCATACTTTTCATCATCAGAAATCCCCAAGATTTTTACATCCTTATGAGAAGTATTTGTTTTAAGTCCAAAGACTCTAGTTCTTTTGTATGTCCAAGTTCCTTCTTGTTATTTATTTTACCCAACAATGCTTTATGTTTTTCTCTACCAGCAGACACTTTAAAAAAAAAAATCAATATTTTGGCTTATGTTCCTTTATATTTAATAGCCCTGTTTATCCCTGTTATGCAGAGGCATGAAATATGTAATATTTCAATACATCAATCCTGGCCATTGTAACCAGGCTTGTATAAAAGCAAACGATGGACTTAATGAACTGGTATAGTGAAAAAGCTTTGGGGCTGTTATGAGAGAGATTATAAAGGTGATGTCTATATTATATAAGTGACCTTTATATTTCAAATTCCCTGAGATAGTAAAGTCTTACCATGACATATGGTGTTAGCTATCTGCAGTGATTTTAACTAGTAGGATCAGATCTGAGAAATGTGTGGCACAGGTTATACTATGGGTCATTATACCTATTGCATGAAAAGATCAAGGGGGGGGCGGGGTGTAGTACTCACAGCAGAATGAGACTACTGTCCTTTTGGTGAAAGCTTGATCAGAGAATCCTGATCTCTAATTCAGTGACTGGAAAGGCATTTGCATTAAAATAAAAATCCAAGTGTATGTTAGTTTGAACCATGGCATGGGCAAAATAAAAAGTTAACTAATTTAGTATCATAGGAAATTAGGGCTAGAAGGAACCTCACATCTACAGCCTCACACTACAGGCAGAATCATCCTTAACTATACCATCCGAGCCAAGTGTTTGTTTAACCTGCTCCTGAAAACTTCCAAGGATAGACATTTCATGATTTTTCTAGTTAGCCTGTTCCAGTGCTTGACCATCTTCATAGTTAGAAAAGTCTGCCTAATTTTCAATCTAAGTTTCCCCTCGTGTAGTTTGAGGCTGCTGCTCTTCATCCTGTCCACTCCTGCCACAGAAAAAAAGCCCATCTCCATCCTCTCTATAATCACCCCTTGAGTCTTTGAACCAAACCCCCCCTCAGTCTTCTCTTCTCCAGGCTAACAACCCTGGTTCTTTCAACCTTTCCTTATGAGTCTTGCTTACCACCCCCCTAATCATTTCTTTTGCTCTCCATTGGATTCTTTTCAAACTGTGCACATGGTTCTTGAAGTGTGCGGCCCAAAACTGGATGTAGTAGGGCAGGTACTGTGCAACTTACAAGTATATCCTTCAGTTTTACAAGTACTGTACTTCACAGCTTTGTTCTTGTGCTCGTTTATATATTCTGGTCTCATCCTGCTCACAATGAGGATTTTGTCAAAAATTTTATGAGGGTTGGGCCCTATAATAAAGACACATGAAGAATAACTCTTGATTTGATAACAGGAAATAAATAGTTTGCATACAATAGAAAAGGTGGGTATCACAAAGCTTGCTGAGAAAGCTCTACAAATGTTTTCAAATATCAAAGTTAGTCACTGGAAACCTGTTCCATTATAACTAAACTAGGCCCCACATTGTGCTGTGTTCTGGAATAATGAAAAGTACTCTAGAATTTTAAATAATGTCAGTCCTGTCCTGAAATCCTATTAGGGAAAACAATGCAGTATCTTTGTTAGAAATGTTCCTTTCCATCTTTCATATGAGACTCTACAGTCTGTGTCCTAGATACCATATTGCTTTACTGCTGCATTTCCTGTCTATACATACTAGCACAGTCCTGTACACAGACGAAGTTACATAAAATGTCAGACACGACTTTCTTCCTCCTCCACTGCTCGGTGAAGGCCAGGAATAAATTTTAAAATATGCTTTCGGATACTTCCTTTCCTGCTTTTCCGTGGGAGTGTGCCAAAAATATTTGGGAAGCTCCCTCCCTCCCACTGAGGTGACATTGACCCATTGCTGGCAACACTGATGCTTCTGTTCCTTCTCAGCGAAGATCTCCCCACAACAGTGTCATTGTCCCTTTGGAAGAAGCAATCATCATCTATGCTTGACTGTCGGCTCAGAGTCTCATTAGCAGAATCCTCAGAAATACAGGTCTGGTAGAAGCCATCCTCACTGTCCACTGTCATTGAACTCAATCTGCTTTTCGAGCTGCTTTCACTGGAGAAGCGGGGCTTCATTGGGAATGTAGGTCTGGGTGCAGTGCAGCTCCCAAATAAATTAAATTCTTCTGTTTCCATGGGATCAAACAAAGTGTTGTCATTCACCTCTCCTAGAAAATAGGTATTAAAGAAGAAACATTATACAAGGAGAATTTCAAAAAAGCTAGAGAATGGAAAACGTGTGTAATCAAAGACAATCTACAACCCAGCAGTCTGATCTTCCTGAACTGTCATTGGAGAGAGATAAACCTGGTAATTCACACCTGCATGTTTGATGGACATCTCATCAATTTCATTTAATCTTCTCTAGACTTTCTCAGCCTTCCTCTTTTCTCCCTTGATGTCATGGCATGGTCTTTATTCCAACCAGGAAATGAGGAAGAGTGCTATAAGCATTTATTATGTCAGATTAGAATATTGGTCTATCCAATCCAGTGTCCTGTCTCAGGCAGTGACTAATAACAAATGTTTTAGTGGAAGATGTATTTACCAATTATGAAAGGTTGTAGAACTCTAGTTTCCTCCTAGATACAGAATGCAGATTGTTCTCTAAGTTCATGGGGAGGTAACATTGCAAAGTAGGAGGGTGTGAGAAAATTATGTAATCAACACCAACTTCTGTTTAGTAGAATGTATACAAATAACCTTCTTCCTGTGCCAATCAATAAGTCAGGCATTCACATTTTTATTCCTTGATACAGGGTTCCCAGTTGCTTGGCCACCACACTCACTAACAGGATAAAAAGCAGCAAATGAGACCGACAGTCAAATAAAGTCTTACTTTTGACTGAGCATTTCAAATTTCTTCAGAAGCTGTGACAGTCATAAAACATAGTGTGGTTTCCTAACAGGAAGTTAAGACTTACCATGCAGTAGGCGTTGTTCCTGTAACTGCAGAGACCGGAACTCCACCAGTTTTTCCCGCAAGGTTTGCTGTGGAGGGTAAATAGGGCTTTTTATCATTCACAAACTTTCTTTGAATGTAAAGTTTTTCAGAGAAAATGGTGTACTCAAAAAAATTTGTAGTTAACTCTGGAAAGCAGGTACTTTCAATGATATCTATGCCCTTTTTGCTGATAGTATTAACAGAACCTTCAAAGAAGTCAGCAAATTTATCCCAGAAATACATTATTCTGTTAATTTCCATCAGTGTTTTTGTATGAATTTTGCTTGTGCACTTAACATATGTTAATATGAGTATGAGGGGGGGCTCCAGTATCCACTGATATGATGACAGGAAGCCAGACTCACTTCTAACAAAAAGATAATTCTACATTTTAAAGGCATGATACTATACTGTACCACAGTACCATAATTACTAATGAGCATCATCAATATTTGAATATTACATAATAAAAGCGTCGGAACCAAAAGCTATAATTTTTCTGGTTAGTACACAGTTAGTTTAGTATCTAGTGGGCATGTCTACATGAGATGCTTACTGCGCAGTAGCCATATAATACTGCGCAGTAGCATGTCACACAGTGGACAGTGTTAATATGCTACTGCACAGTATTATTAGGTTACTGCATAGCAGCAGCATTTAAAAGATGTTCGCTGATGCTACTGCATAGTAACTCTGGTTTACTGCACATTTATTTAGTACTTGTTTATACAAATACTAAATAAATGCGCAGTAACCACTCCACAGTAGCATCTTGTGCAGATGTACCCAGTGAAATTTATTTACCAAAAGGGAGAAGAAGAGACAGTTTCTCCAGGTATTTCCTACCAGGATTTCCAGAATTCTCAATACTGGCTTCTTTCATTAAAGCTGCCAGTCATGCCCTTCTGATATCTATGTCATGGTCTTTGGATTTTGAAAAGAGCATATAGTCACCAAAAAAGACATGAGCACTTCTGAAAATATGGCCCATTGTTAGAAGTCTCAGACAGAGCTCATCTCTTTTGGAAATCTGTCTCCCATTGTAAATCCTGAGCATTTGTAAATGAGCTTACACATGCTTCTGGTCCTTACTTTGATAAGAACAACGTGCTGATGTCATGGTCAGCAACAGGACATGCTGTTCTGTCCCCTGTCTATAAATGTATATACCATACTGATGTTGCTCAATATTTTTAATCACTTCCTCTCTGCTGTGTGTCTATTTAGGCACAGCATAGATGTACAATTACATGTATTACTTCGAAAAGAAACTTGATAATGGTTTGTTTTAAGGCAATTTCCACATGTCAATCCACAATGATATATAAAGTTTCCCTGATTTGAGGTTGCAAATATTCAATGGTACATACAAATGCTAGTTTTTGCTAGCACCACAGGCATAGTGTGCATGCATTTTTTTTAAATGAACCTTATTCAATGTAAAATGAATATCTTGTGTTTGTAGGCTGCTTCCTACGCTCTTAAGCACTATTAATTTGTTTTGTTATAAACACTCTGTACAAGCTGAGGTTTAGAAAAGACATAAACAGATTTACATCAACAAGGTAGGAAATATATACCTGATATTAAAGAGAAAATAGATTTCCATGTTGAAAATAAAATAGATTTAATTAAACAAAATGTTTCTTAGTCTTTAAAAGACTGTTTTGGTATTATACACAAAAACTACATTAAAACACTGTCAAGGTTCCAAAGTAAAGTACTAAAGAGGTTAGAAAATGCCCAAGTCAAAGTCTCATGGACAGTCTTAATTCATTCTGTTGACATCTCTAGCAGAGATTGGAACTGAATCCACCAGTCCCGTATTTCAGTTGTCAGTAGCAGTATTTTTGGTTTGTCCTACAATGAAAGTGTTTCGGTTTTAGCATTGAAAGAAAAACTGTAAACAAAAAATGTTTTTTTTAAGGAACTGCCTTTTACATTTCAAAAATATCCCAATGAAATAGTTCAGACTTCCAAAATTTCTAGAAAAATATTGTCTGTGGATTTGACCCGCATTTACAAATTGTGTCACGTAGAAGATTGTGAGGCTGAAGCCTGCTCAGCATGGATTGAATACTGAGGGATAGTGAACACCACACCTGTAACAAGCTTCATGGAATAACTGCGAGTGGTGATTTTCACAGGCTTGGAATTGCTGGTATGTCAAATCTGAATGGATTTCCATGGGAGTAGAAAAAGCATCTTTTTGTGGTTATTCATAATAGCCCATAATTTCCTTATTCTCATCAGTATCAAATCAAAGTATCTTCTCATTATTATTTAGCAACTACAAATTTGGAAGCACCTAGATTCTCAAATAAACAATGTGTGGAATGCATTGCCCCTGCTGTGAAGAAGCAGCCAGCTGGACCAGGGGTGGGCAAAATAGGGCCCACAGGTCCTATCCGGCCTGCCAATTGACTCTGTCTGGCCTATGGCTGGCCTCCTGGTGCTCTCCGCCCTGCTAGCGGTACGGAGTGGGAGGAGCCAGGGCTGGGGCACAGTATTGCTTCTGTGCAATGTATAATGTTCTGTCCTGTTTCATGACTTTAGGAAATGTAATAAGGTAGAAGGAGCAGGAAACTACATCTGTCCAGACTCTTTGCTGATCCTACATGGGGACACCATGTGACTATGAAGTTCAGGTTACTTTGGTATTGGATTTGTAACAACAATTTGATTAAGACAGATAAGCAGGCAAGCAGCTGCTACCATCTAGTTAAGAAAGAGCTAGGAATAAGCTGTGTCTCAGAACCAAACCTTTCATTGCTGCAATTCATGAGAACACAGGAGTTGATCATTATGTTGGCAATCACTAATACTGCTACAGACTGTTAGTCATACAGGCTTGAATAAATTGCCCAATGATTGATCTTTTGCTTTGAAATAAAAGCTTTGGAATATATCCGGGCCAGATGAAAACATAATAAAGTTGTTGTGCTTCCTGGCATGTTGAAGGTCAGTTTGATTTTAGAAGAATTAGTTGGAGTGTGTTTACTTTCCATTATGGATTTAAAATACTCATCCTTCTGGCTTTTAGCAGCTGATCTCTGCTATCTGAAAAATGCATTTGTAAAATATGAAACTTGCAACTTTCCTTTTCCCCTCTAGATGTAAACTCTAGGCTCATTCCACATTTTCTGTTGTAGTTCAGAATTAATAAAAAGCTGTCTCTCTTGTTGATTTTAGTGCTTACTTCATTGCAGACATTATCACAGTGCCTTATCATGGTGCTATTAGAAGGTAGCAATTTGAACATACTGTTGAAATGACTCCATGACCAGGGCATCACAAAGGAGTATGGGAAATCAACTGTAAGCACCTGTTTTGGTGAGCTCAACATCTTCAAGCTGGATCATTATTAACAGAAATTTTGATCAACTTGTTGCACAATGCATCCATGCTACCCTACTTTCAAGAGGTACTTTATTTTTGGTAACTTTAGTTAACTATAAGTGCAAAACCACTACCCCACAGAATTGTCAGTATATGACAAAATGTTAGTGTGGTTCTATTAGTAAAAACCTCATTCTCTATGTGAGATATCAACACCCAAACTTACTTCTTCACTTGACATTTTACAGAAATATGTAATATGAAAGTGTGAAAACAAAGTATAATTAAATTACACATAGAATAAGCATATTCAGACTTTAAGAATTGTTCTGTTTTTGAGCTACATGTTCACAGATGTAGCAGGTTCTTTAGGCAAAAGAGACAGGACATGAAAGTACACTCTAACAAAGGAGCTACTAGTGCAGTGACAAACCATGAAGTCGTCTAGCTCGGGGTGGGCAACTATTTGGGCTGATGGACCACTTAATGCATTTTGGTGAGCTGTTGAGGGCCACATACATAAAATTAATGGTGGATTAATTAATTAAATATTTATTTAAATGGATTATTATAAATTAATAAAATTAATGGATCCTTCTTGTCCTAAACTCTAGGACCCAGAGGGAAAAAAAAGAAGCAGAAAAGTCTGAAGTGCTCAGTGCCTTTTTTGCCTCAGTCTTCAAAAGCAAGGTCAGCTCCCAGACTACTGCACTGGGCAGCACAGTTTTGGGCAGAGGCGAACAGCCAACAGTGGTGAAAGAACAGTTTAGGGATTATTTAGCAAAGCTGGACATGTACAAGTCCATGGGGCTGGATGGGATGTACCCAAGGGTTCTGAGGCTGATGCAACTGCAGAGCTGCTGGCCATCATCTTTGAAAACTCATGGCAATCAAGAGATGTCCTGGATGATTGGAAAAGGACAAACAGTGCCCATATTTAAGAAAGGGAAAAAGAAGGATCCAGGAAAATACAGATCAGTCAGCCTCACCTCAGTCCCTGGAAAAATCATGGACCAGATCCTCAAGGAATCCATTTCTAAGCATTTGGAGGAGAAGGCGGCGATTAGGAACAGTCGGCATGAATTCACCAAGGGCAGGTCATGCCTGAACAACCTGATTGCCTTCTATGATGAGATGACTGGCTCTGTGGATGTGGGGAGACCAGTGGATGTGATATACCTTGATTTTAGCAAGGGTTTTGATACAGTCTCCCACAACATTCTTGCATGCAAGCTAAGGAATAGGGGTGTGCAAAACGGGCCCTATTTGATTTGGATTCAGATTTGTCCCGAATTGGGGACAGCGATTCAATTTGTTGATTAGGATCACTGTCCCTGATTCGATTCAGCCAAATCCAGATCTGAAGAGTCAATGCTGATTCAGAGATTCAGCGATTTGAACACAGACACCGCTTTAAATGCTTTTTCTACATACCTTGAGGTAGCAGGCATGGCTTATGATCACTGCGATGCTGGGGCACATGGAGTGTCCCACAGGAGTGTGGGGGGTGCCCTCCACATGCTTGGTAGTGAACCCAGAAGTGGACCTTCCAGTCCACTTCTGGTTCTGCTGGGGAGCATGCTGGAGGGCCCCACTGTGCCTCCCCGGCGCGGCAATTCGCCACAGGGGGACCCCGGGTGCTATTAACTTTCTAGTCATTCTACCAGGACTTTAAAGAAATGGGGGAAACAGACATTCTCTGAGAAAATGATGGTTTGTCTTGCTTTTACAAAAAACCTGGTGGTATGGCAATGGCTGCTGAATAAAAATATAATAAGTAAATAAACTCTTCAAATCTCAAGAAACACGTGAGTTCAAGTTTTAGTGGACTTGGGGGTGGGGGTGGTTTGGATCATTAAGTCCATGACATAATAGCTGTAATTTAACTTTATGATTAAAATATGGGTCAGAAAGGAAGGACCCCCAAATTCTGGTCCTGTATGTATTTTTGATTAACTGTGTAATCAAGCCTCAGGTAAGCCTCTCCATATGTCATAGCTGGTACATTGCTTTCCTTTCATAGGAATTTCCTGTGAATTGAGATTACCATAATCATGGCAATTCCAGTAAGTCCATTCATCACTTTTTCTTCATTTATATCACTCTAATTTTTTCCTACTTCTAAAAGATTAACAAGCATTTTAGCTTAACTTTTCCAGAAGTAGTCAAATTTATATACATATCCCTATGGATCTCCCAGCATGTCTTCTTTTTAGACCAAAAGGAAGCACTGCTTTTATGTCCATACATCATTTAAGACCAACCATGTAAATGTACTCAGCAAGGAACAACATAAAATATTACCAAACACTGATTTAAAGTTGGTACACACCCACGAAAAAAGAAAAGATGGTAATGCTTTCATTTAAGGAACAATGGCGTAGATGTTAGTTGGCAAACACTGTTACAGCTATTCAGAGCTCCCAAGTCTAACTCCTCAGAGTAACGCTAACTCATATTGGGTTAACTTTAATGCACTTTTATAGTACTTGTAGATGTTCAGAATGCCTCACAATTATAAATTGATATAATTAATGTTAATTAATATGGTTTTGTAGTATGTAGGTCTTGTCAAACAAAATGTCAGCTTTTTTTACAGGACTACAGGTCTGGTAGATAAAGGTAAAGTTGAAAGGAGGGTCCCAAAATGATCCAGAGTCTAATTAAGATGATTTTTTTGTGATACAAGGCTGAAGGAATTCAGCTTATTGAAAAGAAGATACAAAAGCTGACTTTACCTCTTGTACCTCTTTACCTATAGTGGAAAAGACATATGATAGCAGGGGCTTTTCTAGCTTGCTTTTAAAGACAATGTGATCCAGTGGCTAGAAACTGAAGTTATACAACTTCAAATTTAAAAGATGTTGTTGTTTCCTCGCCATGAAGATAATTAAAGTTTGTAAGACCCTCCAGAAGATGGTTGACTCATCAACATTGGAATTTTTTTTAAAAGGTATCTTTAAACTTGACTTTGGGAAAAATTGTATAGCCTGAATTTGGGGGAATGGACTAGCTAGACATGTTGGTCCCTTCTGCCCTTGAAATCTAAAGTCTGTCAGTCTCCCTTTACATTCCCTTTCTTTCATGAGTATCTGGATAGAATATGCCCTGTATTAAGACAATGATTACAATCAAATATCATGCTTCTACAGCATTTCAGCTGGATGTCTTCTGAATTCAGGAAGGTTTCTTTTTCCTCAGAGCACAACTACATATGTATCTGGTTTTGCTTTTCTTCTCCCACTTCCTGAGATTGTTCAGGGCTGGAGATGTTACATTGGATGGGATTTGTTTTTGTATAGTAACAGCAGTTGCCACAAAAAGGGTGAAGAGTACCTCTACTACCCAGCCTAGCCTACAGTCTGGTGGCTATGGCACACTGCTTGGAGGTGAAAGACTTGCATTTGAATCCCCTCAGGTTGAGGAAAGCTTAGAATGCAGGAATCAATCCTACTTCCTAAGCACATTTTAGGCTATTATGTAAAAGTTAAGCACTACTACACAATGCCTTTATTTTAAAGATAAAACAGTTATTCCTGCTCAGCTCTGTAAGCGCTTCCCCTCAGGAGAGGATCTGGGTCTCAAATGGATGGAGACACCTTCCTGTGACCATAACTCAGGCACCTAAACTCCAGACAAGGAATGAGAATCCTGACATTCCTGTGTTCAGTATGTGGGTGTTTAGGCTCACCTTTCTAAGACACCTAAGTCTTTTCATCCATTGAATAGGGAGCCCTAGCAGCCTAAATCTGAGTTCTGGATTCCACTTTGGGGTCCAGGCACCCAAAAGTTAAGGGGCATAGCACCCAAGTCATTTGTTGAATCTGACCCAAGGTTACACAGCACAGTGTAAGTAATCTAAACAGTGTCAGAGCATATTCTCAAGTCCCACTCTAGTGTCTTCACCACTGTAATATCTTTCCTCTCAAACAGTATTTGTGGTTATTCAGCAACATGTGGGCTAGCCTGATTCAGCAAGCACTCCTTGAGTCTATGTACTGGGTATGAAAAATATCTAAGTGCATATGAAATTAAGCAGTTGATAACATGTAAGGGCCCAAAGTAATTTAAGAATCACCCTAGGGCAGAGTTTCCACAAAGACTGCCACTACAACTAGCACCACGGGTACAGCATCTTAGTAGGGGAATACAAAGAATTATGCATTTTCATTGCCTGTTCCCTCCCAGTCTGAAGTAAACAGGTTGCTTCATTCTTTAGGAATGTCAGTCTGACATCTTTTACAAACAATATCGTTATATGTACACATATTCATGTAATTACCTTCAATGATTGAAGCTTGGTGTCAAGTTCCATTCTCCTAAAAATCATAGCTCCATTAACAGTCTCTAATCTGTAAAGAACAAATGTTTTCAACAGTGAAATGTACAAAGGCCATTTAAGCATCTATGGTTATTTTATAATGTTTAGTTAATATTTATATTGCCTGCTAGGCTCCATTATTCTAGATGCAACTACAGATTCACAGGAAGACATAGTTGGTACATGAAAGATTTTATAATCTAAGACAAGAGGCATTGGAGAAAAGATTGGAGAGAGGGATCCATAAGATATTTGTTTGCTCTCTCAATTTAGCTGTCATCAGAACCAATGTGATCTTTAGACTGAGGAAGTCTTATAACAGTCTGGGAATGTTACATACATCTCCCAATGTATCATCATTCTAGAAATAGCTTCAGCAAACAGTATTGTGCTGATCCAGCATAAAAACCTGCCTGCCTCATGCTCAATAATGCTTGCAAGAACAATTTTAATTTGGTTAGCTGCCTTCTGCCTTCTTCAAGAAATAGTACTTTTTTCTTAGCAAATGAAGTAGGAAAGAAAGCACAGGGTAACAAGAAAATATTTCCTTTTGGACTCATAGTATTATAGGGAATTACACAAAAAAATATCTGAAGATCACAGTCTACCTTAAATAATTGCCTGAAGATTTTATCAAGTCCACTATTTGCTTGTGATTATAACCCTCAGTGTTCACTCCATTGATATTGGCAAGAATATCACCTGGTAAATTTAAAGAAAAGTAAAATGAACATCTAAAATCCACATTGCTCTGTCAACTTTCACTAAAAAATAATAAATAGTCTAAATCAGGGATGTCAACCTTCACTGGCTCCCCTGGGCTGGATCCAGACCCCAGAGTTCATTGACTAAGGACAGACATTACACATAAAAGTGATCAGAAACTGGTTTACACCTGTAATAGAACATAAATTCAGTGCACATAAACCAGTTTCAAAATGGCTAAAACTAGTTTAAAATAAACCTGGTTGAATGTAATATCAGATTTAGCTGATCTGGATCAAACCAGCTTATGCAAGGTCTGTCCTAAACCCCTTTCTGGTCTAAGTTAAACCAGAGTCCCACAGCATCCCAGATGCTTTGCAACCCTGGGCTCTGTGGGCCTATGCTCTCTGCTCCAGAGAACAGGGCTGGCCCTGCCCTTCTGCCCCCTACCCAGAGCTCTGGGAGAAACTGCAAGTACAGCAGGGTCTACCTGGCTTCCCCCTTGCCCCCACCCCTGCTCACTGCTGAAGCAGGGATCCCCACCTCCCTCCTTCCCACCTCCTACAGCATGGACCCCAGCCCCATGTACCCTAGGTATGTGGTATGCTAGCTAATGCTGAGAGGTGTGTGTGTGTGTCCAATTTCACTGGGACAGGCAGATGGAACAGTGTCCACTTAGGGCTTTTTGGAGCTAATCAACAGGTCAGCCTGTAATGTTACTTACTTGGGAAGAGTTGTTTAAGAGCTTAAACTAATGAGAGAGGCTTTTGTTTTGTTGATGGGCTGATAAATGCTGTGGCTCCCTTGCCTGCCTGTCAGGTTTGCAGACAGTATGAAGAAGCAAGGAGAGCAAGATTGAAAAGCTCAGTACTGTCAACAGATGCATGCATGGCACACACACCCCTTTGCCTCAGAGTGCTAGCCATGGGCTGGAGTTTGGCAACCCTCCCACCCCTTGAGCAGCGAGTGCCGAAAAGCCTGGGACTGTGCAGGCAGAGCGGGGGTTTAAACCCCTCCCTAATCAGAGGTCCTGCTAGGGCCCAGCCATCCACCCCTATCCCCCCCACCCCAGCTCAGCACTGTCGAAGGGAAGGGAGAGCTGTTCTAGTGTCCCCCAGCTTCTAGCCTGAGCCACTGCAGGCATGTGCCTGCATTTCTTCAGTCCAGAGGGAATGTCTGTACAGTTGCAAACTGATTCAATCTAGACAGGTTATACTAACCTGCAAAGATTGAATCAATTCAGGCTCAGGCTTTTTAAATGTCTAACCCTAGCCCTTATGTCATCCTCTGCTGCCAATAAATGACTCCAGTGGGGCTCTGTATCCAGGAATCTGGTGGTAGGCCCCGCTCTGGCTTGCCCCAGGCCTATATTCCTAGTCCTACATACCACATGAAACAGCTCCACTGGCTGCATCTAGCCTGCAAGCCATATCTTTGACACTCCAGTTAAATACAGAAAAAATATAGGGGGGGAAGGCAAGTCAAGTAAAAACTATAGGATAATATGTTTTGTTTTGTTTTTACCAGTTTGTAGGCCAGAGAGATGGGCAGGGCTTTTCTCTTGTATTCTGCAGACATAAGTACATGTCTCCGGGGAGTAATCATTCTGGCTAGGTAATCTACAAGTCTAGAAAGATGAACATGAGAGGAGAACTATTAATAAAGCCTCAAAATGAATTTTAAAAGTAAGTTATTGCTGTGCAGCCTAATCAGTGGAAAGTTTAATTCATGGTATTTCAGCATTTTACTTACATAAAAGTAAGCATATATTTTTACAAATATATGTTTATATCATCATGATTGAGAAATTCAGGAGGCTTGCAGCACAAGTAATAGACAATTTTCTACTTTGGAGACAAAGGAGCAAATACAGAAAAAAAGTGAATCATATCTCCTTATTTTAAATGTGCATATCTATAGAATGTCCTTCTAAAGCAAGATGGCTATCCAGGAACAAAATTCACTAAAACCAAAACCAGCTTTTTGTGATTTCTTGGGAGCATAGACAAAAAAATAGCCTACTCTGAGCCACCAGCTTTATGGTCATTCATAGTAACTCTCATGAATCCCTTAAGATAACAGTAATTGAATTTCATGTCATCTTATTCACGTTTGCCTAAATTTATATAGTAAAAATGAAATAACAACACTAAATAATGCAATCCTTTGTTTACTGATTTTAATATCAAACATATATTGCCTTTTCTTAGCCAAGGCTTCAAATGAGATGCTAACACTGAATGTACATTAAAAACTAAAAATATGACAAAAATAACTTTTTTAATCAGCTGCCCCATCAATTTATATATAAGCATAGTAATAAACTCAATCATCTTCACTTCTGACAGCTCTCTATTTCTGACCTGAATACTTACATATTTATTAGCCACTGAGCTAAATCAAAAAAAGTTATGCTTTTCCTTATACACTAATTTGGCTGAAAATAGTATTCCCTTTTTGTGCATAAATATGGGAAACTACTTTGAAGATACTCTTTTATGCATTGTAAATAGGGAAATAGCTACTTATTTCCTAAAATAGGCTTTAATATTGTGCCTTAAGACACCTAATACTTTTCTTGAGAATATATATACATGTATTTTATATAATCTTTTAAACATATAGATCTTATTTATCTCTCATTATCAGCATTAATAATATATTTCAATGCTATGGCCATGCTACCTATTGTAATTATGCAAAATGTTAAATGAACTATTGGAATATACATACATAGAGAATTAATTTGTGTATATATAGATTACAGGCCTCTTTATGTACGATTTGTATTAGGCAACTACTCCTGGAAAATGTATCTATTTGGTTTTTCTAATGATCAAGGTCAAAATGTTATTGAAATCAGTTTATGACAAAGTGTGAATGGTTGCTGAAAGCACCACTGTTTCTGAAAGAAGCATAACTAAGATTGTTATTTCCTAAATACATGTCACCTGCTCTGGTCTGACCCTATAAACTTAGATTTCAGTGGGACTACTAATGTGAGGATTACTTCTGTGAGTAACTGTCACAGAAGCAAGCACTATGCTTATTATTACCCATAATTAGTTTTTATTTTTATTTGATGGGTATTATATATTGTGGGAGCAGAGGAGGGGGTAGAGAGTATTTTTTTATATTTTACTTAAAAATGAGTGTTGAACTTAGAAAAATTATGAGTGAAGTACCTATAAACCTTAACTTGTCCGTACATTTATTTCCAAAAATGTATCCATTTTTAAAGTATAGAACCATATGTTGAGGAGAAAGTATTTTATGGCTTTTATATTTTTGCATGTTATCCTCCTGTAGTCAGACATTTGTTATCCCCTGAGGGTGGCACAAGGCTCTGTGGTTCTACCTCAGAAAACAGGAGGAATTCCTTTTGGAATTGTCATGTTTGCATTGCCTCTCCTGAACCTAGACCTGCTACAGAAAAATATGCTTCGCCTACCAACTCCCACCAAGTATCAACCCAATCTTGGAAATGAGGTGAGACAACCACCTTGGAGTGGCCTAAGTACATGCAAAGAAACACATTGGAGACAATGCCTAAGAGCAGCATTAGGTCATGCATCCATGGCTTCTCTAAGTTGGCCACACTGCTTAATTGCTCAGATTTGATGCACATTGTGTTGGAGTGAATGTCTTCCATCTGCATTCCCAGGTGTGGCACACAGAGTGTGTAGACATGGCTTTAATGATATGTATTAAGGCTAGAAGAGTTATCCCAGAGTTGTCAGGCACAAGTTTGTCTAGAATCTTT
>NW_005841951.1:2851199-2876347 GCF_000455745.1 Alligator sinensis | reverse complement strand
TTTCCCTAGCTTTCATAAAAAAGTCAACATCCCTGTTAGACACTGTATTTACCCATTTTGTACTGAATCTATATGCAGTCTACAACTGGATTTGACTTTAACTTTCAGGTGTGGACAGCCCCTTACACCAAGACAAGTGGCTTGCCTAAAGTAGTTAAAGGCAGTGACAAAGATGGAAATTGAAATCAGGAAGCCTCTTACTTTGAATCTTCTGTTCTAATCATCTCCAAATATTCCTTTCTACTGGAAGCAAGAAGTACAATGTGGATTCAGTTATTTGTTCTCTAGCTATGACAACCATAACAAGCCACCAAGGTTATAGGTATTTGACTTCACAATTCTGTTTGTCCCAAAATAAAGACAGGCCCAACCACAAACTTTGAATCTAGATTTGGATTCAAGTGTCATGGGAGGTTATCAAATGAAAATTTTTGGTCTGTGTCCTTTTCTAGTCACAAACAGTTTCAAGTACGTCAAAACCCTATGTCATTATAGGAAGCACTTCAATTTCGTTATGAGCACAAGTTGGTCACGCTCGGTCACATAACTAAACTATCTTCACAGTATTAAAGTCTCACCTGAATTTCAAACCCAAATGTTTCATTATCTTCTTTGATGATAGCAAGGAGTTGTCTGTAAGAAAAAGACATACATTTGCACATAAAAGTCACACCACCTTTTTCAGTTTCATGTATTACTAAGTAATATACAATGCTCCTATTGACCAGCAGCCATAGGTTAGTCCTATGAATAGTGCACTTAGTTATTTCTATGTTATTTCCCTTTCTAAATTCAGACCACATAAATTGTACCTGATCTGGTGGTTAACAGCTGTGGTACCAAACAATCCCCATTCTCTGTCCAGTTTTGATACTAAGACCAACATCAATATTATCAATACTATCACTAGTAGTGATGAAAGACTATAACAGATGTATTAGCACTGCTGACAATATAAATAAAGAAAAAGTAATGATAGTAGGAAAAAAACATCTCTTTACCTTTGAGGCCCTGAAGAGTCTAAGGAACTTGATCTTCTTAAAGCAAACTGGAAACAGAAATGGAAGTTTGTAATTCCTAGTAGGTTCACACATTCATCTTTTCATATATAACAAATACAGTTAATGATCTAGTAGACCAGTGAGGGGCAACCTTTTCAGTAGGAATACCACAAATTAAGACCTTTGCCTTTCCTGAGTATCACTCCGATCCCTTTGCTCTGCACCTCTTCTGCATTCTGCTCCCATCCCAACCTGTTGCACTGAGTAAGCGTACTCCAAAATCAATCTGTAGAGCCACTACTGCTCACTTTTGAGTCCTCGGGAGAGAACAGTTTGCACTGTTGCAAGTTAGGTTTTACTGTGTATTAACTACCATAGGAAATGTAGACTTAACAAACTGGCAACATATCTAAACAGCTGTGAAACTCTTTATATATAAGTGAGACTACAGTGAGGTTTCTGATAGGGGTGTACAAAATGGGCCATATTCAATTTGAATTCGGATTTGGCCTGAATCGGGGACAGTGATTCGATTAATTGATTTGGATCACTGTTCCGACTAGATTCGGCCAAATCTGAAGATTTGATGCTGACTCAGAGAATCAGCGATTTGGCCATAGACACAGATTTAAATGTTTTTTCTACATACCTCAAGGTACCAGGTGTGGCTCATGAATGCTGAGATGGTAGGGCAGATGGAGCGTCCCACAGGAGCATGGGGAGGGGCCTCCCGCATGCTCAGAAGCAAACCCAGAACTGAACCAAAAGTACTTCTGGTCCACTTCCAGGTCTGCTGCCAAGCGCACAGGGGCAGCCCCCCTGCACTCCCCCGACTTGGCGATCAGCTGTGAGGGGACTCCAGGTGCCCCCCCAGACTCAGGAGGCACCAGTCACTGAGCCGGGGGGGCATGCGGGGGCCCCCCTGCATGCTCCGCAGCAGATCCAGAAGTGGACCGGAAATGCTTCTAGTCTGCTGTCTGGTACCTTGAGGTATATAGAAAAAACATTTAAAGCTGTGTCTATGTCTGAATCATTGAATCTTTCTGAATCTCTCCAAACTGATTCAGAGGGTTCCGATTCGTTTCGGAGAGATTAAAGGGTCTCCTGATTCAGATTTGGAGATTCAGTCACCAAATTGGGTCGAATCTCCTCCGACTCAGCTCAGCAACTGAAGCTTCGCACAGCCCTAGTTTCTGATACTATAGCATGACAATATTTTGGTCATTGAGGGCTTTATGACATCGGTTGTATGCCATTACAAAATCTGTGTTAGTTCTCCATTAAGAAATTGCAGTAATGTGGTGTGGTGGTGATCCAAGTTTTATTTTAAAAACCTTCCAATATCTGCCCTTGTATAAGGCATGATTGTGCTGCCAATAGGATAAAAAAGAGAGCTTTGAATAGATCTTCTTACTACCACCCAGTATAAGAATGATGCAATTCACTATACATTTCTATGCTGGGATGATCACTACAACTTAACACCTTTGTGATCACTTAGAGCTCAGGAACAGCTACTGAAAGAGGAAAGCCCTGGGAAAGCGTACAACATAGCAAGGTGATGACCAGGATGATAGCTGCCAAAGCATTTTAGGATTGTAAACACAGGAAAATGCTGTTTAAGGTGATGAAACATTGTAACAAGAAGTCATTGGATGAAAATATGAAGAAGAAAAAGTAAATATCAAGAGAATAATTCAGACAGTAAAATTGTTTAGGTTATAGAATTCATTCCCCCACAGTGAAATGCTGACACTTAAGACATTGCTTAATGTCTTGAGACATTGGAACTGAAAACTGCAATAGGTAGCAATTCATAAAGAGAAATCCTGTACTGGTATGGTGGTGGGGACAAGCAGCTCTATAGAGCTTTGCAATTTGTTTGATTCTATAATCTTAGTTTGCACAGATCTCAAGAAAGCTGAGTAGTAGTAGTTCTGCAGAACCTCAAGTAGCAACAGCCCTTCATGTTCTTTGATACTGCTGCTATTATAACAGTACAGTATGCTATGGAAATTGCAGAATCTAATCAAAGTGTGAGATGTGCTAGTTTGAGCACCCATGCTCTTCATTTAGGCACAGTGTATGCCTATGTATAGCCAGCATCCATGAACCCCAGCCATGCCATCTTATTTATAGGAGGTTGCAAGCAAATCTCAAAGAAATCATTTGAGTGGTGTTAGGAAATATACTTGTTTACAAATCACTCTATTTTTCCATATACTTGGGAGCCTTTTAAAATGCCATACAAAGGAGTAGGGTGAACAGCAAATACTTGCATGTATACTAACATTATTCCATTGTGCTAACAGTGGGCTTTAACAACGGTAATACCTTACATTTTTAGCATACCATATCTCAGAAAATCTCAAAACTGTTTATTAACAATATTTGTGGCACACACAAACAAAATTAGCTCTGTTTTACAAGTGGGAAAGCTTAGGCACAAACAAATTAGGTTGCCCAAGGTTACACAGGAAGTACATAATTGAACCAGCAGCAGAACTGAAACCCTTTTAACTTTCAGACATCTGCTTTTATTCTCCCTTTGTGCTGGTCTTTATCCATAGATAGCCCAAACATATCTGAAGCATCACCTTACCACAAAGCCCTCCCCATCTCCGCTAATACTAATGAGAATTATATGCTACATCAAAAAAAGAGATCACCAAGGCAGGATCCAAAGATCCTTCACATCTTTAAGTGAACTCTGCTCCCCTCAAGTCACACTTCATCGGTTTAAATGGGAGGATTAGGGTTAATCCAAGACTCAAAACATGAGAAGCATTGTGTCCACACACTGGTATTTGTGGGACTGTTACTAAAGTGTAGAAAAAACTGGTTTCCTAATGCTAATTCCAGCATTTCTGTAAGAAGATCTACAAAGCATTGAGTGTAATTAGATTGACTTAACCCTGTGCAGGAGTGCCTGTGTGGCACTACCTGACCTTAACTGGAATAACGATGGTGTCTTCATGCAAGGTCGTTTCCAACAGCATACCCAAACATTCATGAAACCAATAGACTGGACCTTGATGTTGCATACAAACATAAACATCCTTAAGAAATCACGAAAGATTATAAAAAAAGCTAATATCATACTGAAGCTGCTTCTTCTTGAAAATGTAAATATCAAATAAGGAACCATTGGCCTATATCACTAACAAGCTTGTGGACTTCAAGTCCTTATAATTAGCCATGAGACACAGACTTCTTCAAAATGTGTCCCTGTAAAAGAACCATCTCATTAACATGTATTTATCGGGGGGGGGGGGGTTAGATGCACGTAATAATAAGCAGCAGGTCAGTTAACAGAAGTCCATATGTACGTAACTCTAAGCTGAATGACTTCTGCAAAGTACCCATCAGTTGTGCAAGTTTGTTGTGAAGGGTAGTTCCCATGCCTGATGCACATGTTGCAATTTATTTTTCACACACATGGCCGTGTCATAGCCACTATCATAAATGTTCTCTCTCAATCAGGACTGATTGCCATACAGAGACAAAAGAAATTGTTTCTTTATCACAAACAGTACTAGCTGAACAAAAATCATAAGAACATTCCATGGAAACATTAATCTATCCAGTTCTGGCCTTGCTTTATCTTTTCTCAGGTTGTACAAAAGAGAAGAATTAAGAGCACATCTATTATTGCACAAAGTGAAGGCTTAAGTGCCCCATCAATACATAACAATTCTTTGATGATAATTTGCATTTATAATACATTTCAAATACTTTGAATTTTGATTGATTTACACCAGATCACTAGATAATATCCTGTAAGTGCTCATTCGTCAATTCACAGGAACAGTAAAAATGGAAACAGGATTTTGTTAGCAGCCAATTGCAAAAGACAGAAATCTGTCATGTTGTTAACATAATAGGGGGAAAACAAGAAAAACAAATAATTTTGTATTGAGAAATATCCAACCCAGAAACACTTTCATCACTTTTACAACAGAGATCGACCCAGGTGGGCACATCTACATATTGCTGGTATCAGTCATATCTGAAAGCAAGCCTATGAGGAAACAAAAAGCCTGAACATGGCACACATTGATGTAAAATAAATTAAACTTAAAGGACATGAGAAATCCCATAAACCCTGAAATCAACAGCTTCTTTTGATTCTCAGCATACCCGTAAACTGAGAACAAAAAAAAAAAAAAACCACAGCCACTACTCTGGTTTCAAAAGCTCTTTATATGTTTCAAGGTGCTTTAGAGTTTGAATTCATCCTATGTCCGCTTACTGCAGGAAATTGGCTAGATTTCGATTTTTTTGAAAGAATTAATTACTATTCAAAACAAAGCAGGCCAAATTCATCCTTGCTGTAATTCCACTGACTGTGAAAATCAACCTATAGTTGAATCTGGCAAGCTACATTCCACAACAACCCTTTTAAATTACTTGCTAATAACCTTGCAGATTACATTTACAATTGCAAATACAGAAAAACAATTAGCTGTACTCTCAAAAGGAAACTTCCTGCAATAGTAAAAGCAAAAAACTTACCTGCCTGCGTCCTCTAGGTAAGGTCCCCACTGCATTTGCCAGGTTCTGAAATTGCTTATTATCCATCTGCGGGCTGCACATAGTTTCCAAGTAAGGAGTATAAGGACTAACGCAGAAGCCTGCAAAATTGGCATTACGGTTTTGCTGAATGAGCCTTCTAAAGGACATGATGGGTGCTGATCATTTAAGTAGCACTGTCAAATAACATGGTATGACTGAAGAAACTAAAACTGTAGCCTCCTCTACCAGCAGTCAAAAAGTATCAGAATGGAAAGGGAGCCACGTGACTTGTGGTTTAGGTGCATGTACAGAAATCTCTTCTTGCAGTTCACCAGTGTTACTCAATGTTTTTAAGCTTTTGGAAGAGCTAAGAGTTGGGTTTTGCAATTAGAGAAATCTGCTTATTTTTCCACTCCTGGAAGCAAATGGATCTCTCATCAGGCAGATTTTATATTCTGTAATGGTTCTGTAAGTCAGCATCTGTTTTAAAGAACAAAACTTTCCTAAACTTCCATTCTCAGTGTTCTCTCACATTTCTCAATTATCTTTGGCATAAAATGTGGAAAGCCATGATTTTATCAAGTAATTACTTGAGTGCATGATTAGGGACATAAACAAGGATTAGACACCAATATAAAAGGATATGTTGTAAAAGTGCTCTATTTACACCCTGCAATATTTTTATAGTAAATATTTATAAAGGGGAATTTGCATTTTGTTGCTAATATGCAATCAAAAAATCTATCAAATTCCATTCTCATGTGTAAGGATCTCAAAGAAACCTAAGGCATCCTGGTTGAGAATCATGGACATAACCCCCTCAGAAAGAGAACTGAGATTAAGTGAAGCATTGTGAAGGAAGCTGCTGCGATATGTTAATTTTTAAAAAGACACCTGGTTCTGTAGTATTAGATTTCTGGAGTGTGACACACCATAAAAAGAACAAGAACACAACAGAGGATCAAAGTCAGTAAGAAACCCATTTGGACTGTCATAAGTAGAATGTCTTCTTCAAAAAGACAAGTCAAGTAAAATGTAATGGCTAACACAATGACCCAGAGGAACAGGCATCCACCTTCAGCATCCTATGTGCAAAATGAAGTGTATTTTCTACCTATGGGGACTTTTGCCATCTCTAATTTTTCCTCATCCTGAAGAAGGGTGTGTGCTCCTGAAAGCTTGCAAAGAAAGATACATTTTTGTCATTTCTTAGTTGGTCTAATAAAAGGTATCATCTCTGAACCAAGAGTTTTAGAGTTTTGCATGGCTAACACAATTCATTTTTCCTGCTTAGCTGATCTTAATCACATTTCTGCTACGGTAAACCCATTTCCTCCCCTGTTACTTTGCTCTGCTGTTTCCTGTATTTGCTTCACAAAGAGAAGCGTCATTTGCCTAGCTGTAGTTTCCTGTACCACTGTGAATTGACGTATATGAGGCCACAGGCACCAGAACACAAAGAGCAATCACATCTTCTACCTACAGTTTTTACACAGTGGTACATAGGTTGATTCTTCAAACAAGGAAACTACCAACAATTAGGTAGTAATGAAGTAAATATATTTCCTTGCTTGATTTTAAAATGACAATAAGAATAACATTAATGTAATGATAGAATACAATTAGAGTGAGGAAATTAACTGCTTACCAATCCTAATGTTGGTGTATAGGTCATTTCCTTATTCTAATATTTTTCTCAAGTAAAATTCCCAGTGGTTTCCAGAGTAATGTCAAAGTATTTTACAATAATAGTATAAAACCTAGTGGACTGCAAGTAGTGGTATAATCCTCTTGTACAATTCCTCTGTCGCAAGGCTGTTGCCACTGTTCTTCAGAGTAGGTGCATAGAAGCCAAGAAGGTCCCTACATTTTAGAGGAAAAATTCTTCATTCTGTCAGAAGTATTGAATGGGGAGTCAGATTAGGACCCATCTAAGTTGATCAACATGTGATAGATCAATGAGTTGATATACTCAACACATAATAAAGCAGCTCTTGACACATGACAAAATTTTTACTATGGCAGGTTCCCAGGTGAGGAAACCTGCTTCTCCGGAAAAGAGAGAAGAAAAGACATATCCTAAAACCAAAGTCTGGTCCAGGGAGTTAGAAATAGCCCTAGTACCAAAAATCACCAATTTACCAAATCTCTTTGGCAATATTAAATACATGAATAGTGTTACTTTTTCCATTAAAACCAAAGTGCTATTGTATGTTACATTGATGTCATGATGTCCAACATCTGAGAGAGAGGATGACTGATTGAGGAATAAATAAAAGCACTGCGAGAAGCACCTGGAAGTACTAACTAAAAGCAAATAGAATGGGAGTAATTGTCATTGCAATCTTCTATATCAATACATGAACATAGATAAGTCACATACTCTCCTTTAAGGTATCTGTGGTACGCTTCTTATCTTATTGGATTCCTTTATATTCTCATTTTTCTATATTTTTCATTTGATATCCTTGTGAATATGACATTTTAGCTTTTCTCCCCATCATTTTCTGTTATTCCATTTCATATTTCTCTTCACTTATTTTATTCCATTTTCATTTCCTATCCTCCTAGCAGGCTATTTATAATTCAGATGAAAGAAATTTCTAGTAATTTAACAAATCAGTCCTTTTACTGATCAGTTAAGTGGGAAGCAGACAAACAAGAAATCAATGAAGAGACTGGTCTGAATTAATGCAATTCACTCAGCACAGGATCTAAGTCTATTTTGATTGCAAAGTTTGCAGGGCAGGGACTGTCTTTTTGTTGTTGTTGTTGCTCTCTGTACTGTGACCTAACATTTGATCTTAGACAGCACTGATCTTGCTCTATGTATGGGACTCTTAAGTGTTAGCATATTTTGAAGGAGATAAAACACTGAATGATTCAAATATCATAAATAAGTAAAATAGTGCTTAGGTTGATGACTGATCAGATCAAATTAGATCTTAGTTTATTCAAGAGTAGAAATATTTCATTCAGTTTAAAATCCACTCAGCAAGTAAAACTGCAGAAATTGATTTTGACCTGACTATACTTGGAAAACTAAAATTAAGAGACAAAGGATGTATTTGTGGTTAAGATATTTCACTCAACTCAAAGACCTAAATTCTGTTCCTGGATCTGCTAATGCCTTCCTGTACAGCCTAATCAGATTTCAAGAGTGAAGCGGGGTTGAAACTACTCATTACATGGCAAATTTCTATAGGCTTGTCTAGGCTAGTGTCCTAGTAACCAGAAATCATCATAGTGGATCAGACTCAGGACCCAACTGGCAGACTATATCATGGCTCCGGAAATGGCCAGTATCCGATGATTCAAAGGAAGGCACAATACAATATGCTGTAGATAGATGTGGTGCAGTCTGTCTTCTATGCAATCCTGAATTATTGGAAGTTGATATAAATCTCTCTCTAGCACTCTTGTGTCTCTTAGCATTCTTGTATATTGATGAAATATTCATCTCCTCACTGAGTCTCACTAAGTCCCTGACTTCAATGATACCCAGTGGTAATGAGATCCTCAGCCTAACTGGTCATTGTGTATGAAAATATTTCCATAACCCTGTTTTGAATTTGCCACACTTCTGCATTATTTTTGTCTCCCATTTTGTGTTTGAGCCCCTTTAGTTTTATTTTAAATAAATGTGTTAACTTATGGACAATTAAAGTCATGTTTACATGGCCCCCTACTAAAAAGTAAGGTTACCTACTCCCAACTTCACCTATGTTCAAGCCTAGAAAGCAACCAGAGTAAACAACACAGAAGCTGTCTCAGGCTCTTGCACTAATATGCACTAAGAACTTATCTGAACCATCTCTTCTCATTGCCAGACTTGGATGTGAGGTGAGTGGAAACAAGTGAGCAGGATTTGCTTTTCAGCAGCAATCCCAGGCTCAGCAGGGAGGCAATACAGATACTGCCATGTTAACTACTACAGTTCTAAATGAAAATATAGCTCTCTAAAGCTGCTTATTCCTGAATACCAAGGTATTTCTACAACTGCTTGAACCACAGACCACAAATTTTTGTGTCTTGAAACAAATATTTCTGCACCCCCCAAGGTTGAATTTACAATTGTTTCAGCTAACTCAAGGTATGTGATCAAAACCCTAGACTAGACAGAGTCCAGGTAAAACCCAGATTTTGAAAAAAGAATATTGAAAATTGAGGGAAAATTTGTTTTTCTGCCAAAGTTGTGAAACAATGCTTCATATCTTGCTTCAGGGCACTATCTGGAGGTGAGAAGAGTATCTTCTTTCAACTGAGTCATGTTTTGCTATGGTCATTCATCATCCTATAAGTATTTTTCCTAATAAGGAAAATAAGCTTTAGTGTCCTGATCAAGGTATAGTTTAAGAGATTTTCCCTGCCCTTTTCCCCTGCAATTCCCATGGAATTTCCTAGTCTCATTCACATAAAAGTCTGTGTAATATTATTGTGTACTATCACGTATAGCCAGTTGAAAACAATGCTTTGTGTGATAATGTGAGCACCCTGATGGCCTGCTGCTGCTGCTGCAGGTGGGGTTGTATGCCATGCAGGGGGCAGGTGAGGGACCCACCCCTCCCACATAGTCCTCCCCACACCCACACACCCCTTCACAATCCACCCACAAACCCCATACCCCCACTCACAAACCCCATACCCCCCACCAATCCACTCAGCCCCCCAAGCCCCCACACCTCCCCACAGACCTCAACCCCACAAACCTCCCCACAAACCCCACACCCCTCCCAAATCTCACACTTTGTGTGCCCAGCCACCAGATGGGATGCGATCTGCTTGTGGGAGCCACAGCTTCAGGGGCAACTAGCACACTTCAGCCTTGCCCTGTGCTCACACCAGAGCTGGGACATGCAGCCCCAGCCTGGGGGAGGCTCCTTGGAGGGTATTTGGTGGGGTGTGATGGGCTGGGGGTAGGTGGCAGCAGTGTGTGTGTGAGTGTGTGTGTGTGTGTGAGTGTGAGAGAGAGAGAGAGAGAGAGAGAGTGATGGGGGTCAGGGATGGGAGAGTGCTCCAGGTAGGAGAGGCCACCAGTCTGACTTAGAGCCCCCCTAGAGCAGCCTGTGCAAGGGGAGGCCAGCCTGGAAGGGAAAGGGTTTGCCCAGCCCAGCACCTGAGCCCCACTCAAGGGATTCCCAGAAACAACAAGAGGATTGCTGGGGCCTGGGCACAGAAGCAGGGAGCAGAACAGCAAGGGCTGGCACTGCTCAGATCCATAAAGCAGCAAGTGTGATAGCTGCAGCTGGACTCGCGTCCTAGTGCTGGGATGGAGCTGCTCCTGGGAGCTAGTGGGGACAGGCAGGGGCTGCGAGTCAGGAATGAGAGGCATCGGCAGGGTGAATGAAGGGCCACATTCTAGTGAATGAAGGGGGCATGGGCAGCTCTGATTTTTCTATAATCAAAAAAACAAAAGCAAACACCAAAGTGTGTAGATATTTATAATTCATTTTATTATGATGATAGAGGCACTGGTAGGCTTCCAAATTGTTTCAAAATTGTAAAAATATCAATAAAATATTGCCAAAATGATCTCTCTATATATAGTGGCATTTAATTTTAGTAGCGAAAGAACACTGCTTTGGGGTATTTTAGTGAGAGAGTAGGGGGCGGGGGGTATTAGAGAACGTGCAGTTTTTAAACAGGGCACACCAGGATCCCTGATGGTAAGGCAAATGTTATCAGAGGAGCCTGCCCAGGGCTAGCACCAGGGACCCAGCTGGAGGGCAGATGAGGTGGCTGACCTCCTAGCCATTTGGGGCCAGAAGGACACACTTTGACAGTTCAAAGCAGGTCATTGCAACAAGCACATATTCCGGGGGATAGCTGCTCAGATGGCAGAGTGGGGGCACCAGAAGACATGACAGCAGTGCCACATGAAGGCCAACTGTGCAGCCATGGCCCAGTAGGAGCTGGCCCAGAGGTTCAGAAGGCTCTGCTACAGTGCCTATACCACAGCCCAGGTGGCCATGCTGTCCCCATCTGGGTCTGGCAGGTGTGCAGCCATGGGGCCACAGGTCCAAGGTAGTAGGTGCTGTCACAGGTAGCAGCAGGTCACAGCCAGGCAGCAGCCCCCCCTGCCACTGCCAGACTGCTGCTGTGGGTAGAGGGTGCAGGGCCACTCTAACTTAGGGCTGCTTCAGCAGTCCAGCTGGCACAAGGAGCTACTGACCCCAGATACCAACTGGCCAGCCTCAGAGGCTCCTGAGGACAAGTAGCCCTGAGCTACTTTTTATATTGCTGGGGCCAGAACAGGTGCTGGTCCCACCCTCTAGCTCCCCCTGGCTGAAGATCCGGGAAGAGCTGAGCAGGGTCAATTTGCCCCAAGTGACACAATTTGCCCCACACCAAAGTGCATGCTCAGGCATGTGTGCTGAGACACAAATCTCCTGCATGAATTTGTGCCACTGCTATTTGAGCTGCTGCAAGCGCACATGCCTGCATGTGTGGATGCACCCAGGGTGAGCAAACTACAGCGCTGATGGGTGCATCCGTATGAGCATGGACGTTTGGTTCTCCAGGGACAAGTAGCAGTGGCACACCTTGTGCCACTGCTACTTGTCCCTGGGGAATGCCTGTGCCACGCTCACTTTGGAGCACAGCAAGTTACCCTGGGGATGGGCATGCTGGGGCCAGCACTGTGCTGGTCCCAGCAGCCTTACCTGGGATCCTGGGTGCATCCTGATGCTGCAGCTGCAACACCTGGGCAGAGCCTGACCGGCAACCACAGCATGGCTCTGGGTGGCCTGCCTCTGCTTTTCAGCAATGCATGCTGCTCGAGTATGCACTGCTCCAGTTTTTTTTTCCACAGGTTTTTTTGACCCCTGGCTATCTGGGGGTCAAAAACACCCATGGAAAAAAAGGACTGGAGTAGTACACACATGTGCAGCATGCCCTTGCAGCACAGAGAATACCTGACTGTGTGGTATGTGGCACCGCATACTGCATGGCCTCACTCATCCAGATGTGCCCACTGAGGCACTTCAGTAGTATTCCCAAACTGATTTTTTTTTACAAAAGAAATACAGTTTCCATGAAAGAAATAGAAATTTACTAAAGTTACTATGTCAGGGGTCCAGGTAAAGTTCACATTGATCTTTCCACTCAAACATAATGGCCCAGAGAAGGACTTGGGAGTTACAGTAGACCATAAGCTGAATATGTGCCAGCTAACAGCAAGTCAGTAGCACGCTGGGTTGTATCAACAGGAGCATCACTTGCAAATCAAGGGAAGTGATTCTTCTGCTCTATTCAGCACTGGTGAGGTTTCATTTGGAGTACTTTGTTCAGTTTGGGCCCCCACATTTAAAAAACAATGTGCATAGATTGGAAAAAGCCCACTGCAAAGCTGAAAAAATTATTAGGGCCCTGGGAAGCGAGACTTACAAGATAAGGCAGAAAGAATGAAGGTTAATGAAAAACAGGTTAATTAAAGATTCATTTTCTATCAACAAATTTGATGGACCATTTCAACCAACCCTACAGTTGAGTAGTAGATGTGAGGTGCTTATAGTTAATTGTATAGAAGTAGGCTTTCAGATGTTGGGGAACCTTCAAGGATAATGTGTTATACAAACTCTAAAACTGGTTGAAAAATGGAATTTTCTTCTGCTGAAAAAAAGTGCATGCACGCACACACACACACACACACACAGAGTGTGTGTGTGTGTGTGTGTGGGTGTGTGTGTGTGTGTGTGTAAAATTTCTCCCAAATCAAGATGGAAAGTCAAAAAGCCAAATGTTTTTGTGGGAGGAGAAACTCTGAAAGATGCCATGTCAATAGAAATAAAACAGAAATTATCATTTTGCTCCCAAGTGATGAATTCCCAGAGCAACACCCCCCCTATGGCAGCCCGAAACATGAGGTAGACAACATGGGAAGGAAGTTGCCAGAGGAACAGAAGGAGTCCAGAATGGCAGGAAAGCAAACAAGCCAGCCTGCCTGGTTTCCACTGAAAGTTTTGATGGAATTGCCACCTACCCACAGAAGATTTCGATCCCATTAAAAAAGCATTTTGTGACAGAGAAATCTTGTGTTGAAAAATTTTCAGCTGGCTCTATTACATGCATCTGGTGGCTAGTGATCAACAACTGATGTGTAATGAGTCACTGTGGTCTCTGTTCTCTTCCTTGTAAACAAGCATGCATCACACACACACACACACACACGTACACACAGGCCCCCTCTACAGGTACAGGTAAAGGTGCAACGGGATCTAATGTGCAACCCACACAATCATGCCTCCTGCTATGCCGCGTGTATGCCAGGAGGTGCAATCATGTGATCATGTGTGTCGTGCAAACACACGTTATTGCCAGTTGGGTCAGGTCAGCACATACTTTTGGGTCAGGTCAGCAGAAGCTTTTATTCAAAAGAAACTACAGCTGTAGGGGGGATTCCAAAGTGACATGGATTTTCCAAGCACTTGGAAGGGGTCCCCCCCAAGAGCAAAATCAGGAGGCTTATATACTTTTTAACAGTTGCTTACAACTCACGTGATCATATAGTGAAATTAGCATGAAAAGCGGCTATAATATTACTTCATTATTTCTTTGCTGTAATCAGGATGGGAACTAATGGGGGAGGCGAGGTTAGTTCACAAACCTCCTTCTTGCACCTGGAAATCAGATTTGTACATACTTTTTTGCTATCTTCAAGGCCGCGGTGAGTGAAGCAGTTGCAGAGGAGTTACAAAGAACAAACACTTTCTCTTATCTGTTCTACTATACAGAGCCAGCAATTCTCCACAAAGCGGTTATGTCATCTTATAACTAAAATAGTCAAAGTTTAAGGCATATTTTTTTCTGATTCCACAGTTCCCCCCCCTTTGAGACTATTTAGTCTCACTTTACCCTTAAATTTTTATTCTCATGAGCCCCTCTATTTTATCATGCAGCCTTTCATGTTTTCTTTCAATCTGCTCACACTTTCACATTGATCTTTCCACTCAAACATAATGGCCCAGAGAAGGACTTGGGAGTTACAGTAGACCATAAGCTGAATATGTGCCAGCTAACAGCAAGTCAGTAGCACGCTGGGTTGTATCAACAGGAGCATCACTTGCAAATCAAGGGAAGTGATTCTTCTGCTCTATTCAGCACTGGTGAGGTTTCATTTGGAGTACTTTGTTCAGTTTGGGCCCCCACATTTAAAAAACAATGTGCATAGATTGGAAAAAGCCCACTGCAAAGCTGAAAAAATTATTAGGGCCCTGGGAAGCGAGACTTACAAGATAAGGCAGAAAGAATGAAGGTTAATGAAAAACAGGTTAATTAAAGATTCATTTTCTATCAACAAATTTGATGGACCATTTCAACCAACCCTACAGTTGAGTAGTAGATGTGAGGTGCTTATAGTTAATTGTATAGAAGTAGGCTTTCAGATGTTGGGGAACCTTCAAGGATAATGTGTTATACAAACTCTAAAACTGGTTGAAAAATGGAATTTTCTTCTGCTGAAAAAAAGTGCATGCACGCACACACACACACACACACACAGAGTGTGTGTGTGTGTGTGTGTGGGTGTGTGTGTGTGTGTGTGTAAAATTTCTCCCAAATCAAGATGGAAAGTCAAAAAGCCAAATGTTTTTGTGGGAGGAGAAACTCTGAAAGATGCCATGTCAATAGAAATAAAACAGAAATTATCATTTTGCTCCCAAGTGATGAATTCCCAGAGCAACACCCCCCCTATGGCAGCCCGAAACATGAGGTAGACAACATGGGAAGGAAGTTGCCAGAGGAACAGAAGGAGTCCAGAATGGCAGGAAAGCAAACAAGCCAGCCTGCCTGGTTTCCACTGAAAGTTTTGATGGAATTGCCACCTACCCACAGAAGATTTCGATCCCATTAAAAAAGCATTTTGTGACAGAGAAATCTTGTGTTGAAAAATTTTCAGCTGGCTCTATTACATGCATCTGGTGGCTAGTGATCAACAACTGATGTGTAATGAGTCACTGTGGTCTCTGTTCTCTTCCTTGTAAACAAGCATGCATCACACACACACACACACACACGTACACACAGGCCCCCTCTACAGGTACAGGTAAAGGTGCAACGGGATCTAATGTGCAACCCACACAATCATGCCTCCTGCTATGCCGCGTGTATGCCAGGAGGTGCAATCATGTGATCATGTGTTAGATCCCATCGTGCCTTATTGCCAGTGCAGGGGGAGCCCAATCCTGGAGTCCCCCTGCATGGGCAAGAAACAAGTACCCCTGGGCTTTGGGGATCATGGGAACCATGATCTCCCAGGATCAGGGGTGTGAGAAACTCCTGAACCCTAGGGATTGAGGCAACCACAATCCCCATGGCTCAGCGGTGTGTGAAATCCCTGAGCCCTAGGGATTGAAGCAGGCATGATGCCTAGTATTTGGGGATGCATGAAACACAATAGAGGTTATTGGAATCAGACATCATTCCTGCATAAAGGGAGGTGTTGAGAGTTGAAACAGGCACAAATACTAAATGGACTTGTGAAACCTACAGGTGGTACCACTAGATCAAGGAGTGGGTCCATTATTCATTTAACAAATCAGATCTTGTTCTGTGACTAATGCAGCTCTTCATCGTATCCCCCTTTCACCAATCACTTCACTTGCATTTTTAAGTTCATACATCTTCCAGCCCTTCTCCTTCATACCTTTGATTAGATTAATGCAGTTAGAGTAAAAGGAAACAAGGTATGATGCAACAGAAAGAGTTTGTTTCTTTCAAACTAGATGGTTGTCTCAGTGATAGCATCATCTCCTCACTTGCTAAAGCAAAATGAGTAATGTAGAGTCCCTTGTGACACCTTCCTATTCCCCTGCTTGCCTGTATTTTGTTCAGTCTCTTGGGAAACAACATGCATTTCAGTTCCTAAAGTTGTTTTTTTTTTGCCTTTTTGAAATCAAATGACTCATCTCTTAACAAATGAGAGAAAAAATCAGCTCTCCCACCTGAAAGTAAACATGTAAGTTAAGCACCTGTTTCTAGCAACTGAGTACCAACCGGAGACAACAAAATGCCAGTAACTAAGCAACACAAATATTAAGATCTTCAGAAATATATATTTTTTTCATTTCAATGCAATCACTAATGTTTATCAAAGTGAATACTGTATCACAAAAGGGAATAACTAAATAAGATGATATATATTAATGTGGGATTGTCAAATAAATCTGAGACAGCTCAGTGTGTAGTCAGTGATTCCAGAAGCTTGAGCAGATTCAAAATGGGCTGAGTATTTGTGAACCAAAAATGTGCCAAACCTTCTCTCCTGACAATCCTTACTAAACAGTCTAAGTAATTATACTGCCAGCCTATAGTCTGTCTCTAATGTATGATTTCCAGGCTGCCTGCCTGTGACAGTCAAGACCAATTGCTATCCTGAAACTTAAAAGCAAGATCTTATTAGCATGGAATGAGGGAATGAGCAGAAAGCTTGAAGTCAGAACTATGGAGAAGCTGCTCCGTCAAACTCTACAAACTTGGGAAAACTACTTACAACTTTCTGCTGCATCGTAAAATCTACATACTCGACCCTGGTCACTCTATGGATTCAATAAGTAGGACCTCAGGTCCTCTACAAGCAATGAGCCTGCCTTCAAGACTTGGGTAGGTACCAGTTATCTTCAGCCCCTTGCTCTGCCAAGTTAAGAACCTGCCTAAGTAGAATTGGGCCATGGCACTGAAACCAGCAGACCTCCCTGACTAACCCTGGCATAGCTGAATCCTTTCCATGTATTCTGACTCCTCACCTCTGCAACCTCTGGCAGAGAAGTAGCTGCTTGTGTGTACTCAGCATGTTCCCTGTCCCTCCCCTTCACCAATGGGAAGGCAAATCAGCCAAACAGCAGAGTATTTAGCTATTTCACAGTGCTTAAATGAGGATTACAAGTTTCCATGCTGAGTGAGTGAAGTTACACATAAATGTCAAGCATCATTGCCAGTTAATGTTTGTTCAGTACTTTGAGATTGTAAAGGACTATATGTATGCTGCACTGTTATGCAAGATCATGTGGCTAATGACTCCATACTATACACTGGAAAACTGTATTTTCTTTTTATCCCTTTCATTCCCTTCCATTCACATGCAATCACACTGCTTAGAATTGGATACCATGTAGATGCCCTTTTGCTGAACATGTCTAGATCTAGTACCATTGCAAGAGAGAATACTTGTACACTACTAGTATCTTTTCCCTGGGCATTTTTAGAGGAGTGTCACCAGAAGACAAGTTGATATATCTGCCAAGTCTGAGATCCACAGTTAGTTTGCATGTAGCTGAAGATTGTAACTGCAGAGAAAAATAAAGATGGAAAAATTATGTTTGCATCAGCAGCTATGCCAAGCATCTTTTCATAAGGATGAAATCCTCTCTCTACACTTGCCTGGCAGCTCAGCCATTTGGTGTGCTCTCTCCCTATCCACTACACTTTTCTTGTTCCCTCTCTATCAAAATTAACTATTTCCTTAACACCTCTGAACTATACTATCCAAATCCATATCTAGGTTGCCTATACATATGCTCCAAGGTGGGGGGTATTTTTTAATTAGGTTCCCAGACAGCCACTCTATTTAAAATAGTTCATCATCATGTGTATTAAGTCCCTGGACATTTAAAAATGGCCATGGGACACTTTATCTAAAGCTCATTTGACAAGGTTTAGATAAAGTGCATTCACAGCCATTTTGAAGTGTGTGGGGGACTTAATGCACATGATGGTGAAGTGACGCTGGAGCATTCTAATTAGAGTGTGAACGAGCATGTCTAGCACAACCATCCCGGAGACTCTGCAACCTTCTCATTAGTTCAGTCTTCCCTATGATCTCTGATTTTATATATAGTTTATAATCCTCTATGTTTAAAAGGGCTTCTTTCAGCTTCTGCTATTCCTTCTCCTTCTTGTGGCTTCTCCAAATCCTAGAAACATCTCCAAGTACATTTACCTCCTCAAATACATGTTAAAGCACTTTCTGGCCTTTCAGGTTATATCTTCGCTGACCTCAGTGCCCCTGTGGTCACTGGTCATGGCTGAGATGCGCGCTGTGCTCGTACAAGTCAAACCAAGAAATGAGACTGTGAAGCTGTCCTGGGGGTCCCCACCAGAGCTCTCAAGCACACCTGAGACAGAAACTTTTAGAACAGCAGCAAGGGGTGTACCTAGGAGGCTTCACTGCCTCATTTCCAGGTCTGGCATTTTACTTTTGAATAATTCTAAATATAACTAATGTTAGAGGTGAAACTACATCTAAGTGTACTTAACTGTACCTAAGATACTTATGTGTATGTTTTGCCTCTTGATGTCTCTCTAATAAGGGGAAAATGTAAGTGTTGAAAATAGAAAGCATCACCATCCTTGACTTGTAAACAAAATGAAAGTTATATCAGAAGGGCTCAGAAACAAATATACAAATAGAGCTCTGTTATGTAATGCAAATACAGAAGAAACTCAGAAAGCTTGGAAAAAATATAACTACATTACAATGTAGTCAACGCAGCACAGTATTATAGGTCAATGGTATATTTGAGCATATACACAAACATCCATAGTAAACTTAATATCAAACTTTAATAGTATATCCCCATATAATAAAGTGTCATGTGTAGGCAAAACAATAGACAAGTCTAATGTAACATAAACAGTTGCATTACTAATACAAGCTGGGAAATGGTAACCTCATTCAAGTTTTCCTTATGATTTCTCTAATCAGAATTTCTGTCCAAAAGTCCACAACTTCTGATTCTGAACTTCACTCTGATCTTCATGTTCGTCATTAAATTAAAGATCTACATGAATTGAAACAACTCATTATGTCTGTTTGTTTCTTAATTGGGTATGTATGGGGTGTTTCAGAAATGAATGGCAATTTCATAATAAAACCACCTTTTTGTGCATTGATCGTTTCTGGACCACATTACTTCTCTACAGCGTTGTAAATGATGGGTGCATTCAACAAGGCCACCAATGTTCCCTGCTGCTGTGTAGTTTCCCAATTGCAGACATACATTTTGCCATTCCTTTCTGACACTCCCTTATATTCTTCCAGACATTGGGCAGTTCCTTTCTGCAGACAGTGCTGCAGAAAAGGGAGGCATCTAAAGCAGATGAGCACCAAGCGGAGTTACTCTTATTGTACAAAGGCTTTGCCACCACATTGTAGAAGCAATATGCTTAGTAGTTCCTAGATAGCACTCTTGGACTACATGCCTTAAGAGACTCTCCAGTCTGAAACATCTGAAAATACTTTTCCAATATCTAGTTCTAAAAGTATTGTTTGTCTAATAATCCAAGTCAAATGCTATCAAAACTAACCTTTGAACCTTAGGTCTCACAGGCTTGCCACACAGCATGTACTGAACAGAAGCAAAATGCTTCTTGCTTATGAACAAAGACCTTCACTTTATTTCTGACTTCTGAGTAAAGGTGTACTTAGATGTTCAAAAACTTTAGCTGTAATTTGAGAAATATCTGATAAAAGTGTTGTATTTTATTCAGATAGAGAGACTGTAGAAGCCACTGACTGTAGAATCGTCAGAGTGTGTCATACACTTGTAAGTACTTTCACATTTTCATTTATCACTGTTTCTTGGGCAGCTGCTTTGTTTTTAATAAACTTTGAAATGACATCCTCACACTTCCCTATATTGTTCTATTAAAATGTTCCAGCATTACCATTTTATTCTAACCATAATTTGTCTTCCTACTTCTTTTTCAAGACTGCAGCTAAAATAATCTGAGTCATTTTCATGTCCTTTATGCCTTTTTTTGCTCTTTTAGAAGATAATTTCTATTAGACCTAACTTCATACATTATTGAATAGATTTAGGCCACAGGGGGCACGGGTCTAGACAAAATGCTTTACTCGAGATTAGACTTAATTACTACACAGTAAGCATCACCGTCTACACGTGCAAATGCTTACTGCACAGCAATTTGCTCTAAGTGCAAGTAAATTTGCTACTGGCAAATGCAAATAGCAAATTTGCTCAAAATTATTTACTGCACTGGGGCACACGTGTAGACACCTGACCAGGAGCAAATGTGCTCCTGGTCAGGCAGGCAGCTGCGGGTGGGAGATTGCTTCCTGGCCTTGGAAGCTGCCTGCTGCTGGGGCAAACTCTGCCACCAGGGCATGGGTAGGGACTATGTCCCCATGCCCTGGCAGCAGGGAGCTCCTAGCCCCTGCTCTGTGATTGTAGGATCCTTCTCTTCCAGTGCCAGGTCTGCAGTCACAGGGAGATCCTTATCTCCCAGTGCTTGCTCCGTGGTCAGGGGACCTAGGCTGGGAGATTCTTCTCTCCTAGCACCAGCTCCACAGTCGTGGGTGTGGTGCTGGGAGATTCTTCTCTCACTGGGAAAAACAAGGATCTCCCAGCACTGGCCCCAAGACCACGGAGCTGGCACTGGGAAATAAAAGTCTCCCAGCCCCATGATCATGGAGTAGGGGCTGAGAGCTTCCTGCTGCTGGGACAGGGGGACATTGTTCCCACCCAGGCTCTGGTGGCAGAGCTGCCCTGGCATCAGGCAGCTCATGGGGGCAGGGAGCAATGTCCCAGACCCTGCCAAGAGGCAGCTGTCTCCTGGCCCCTGGGCTAGCACCCACGGGAAGCCTAGAGCTCCCCCTGGCTGCTGCAGAGGCCCGGTATAGGGCTGCAGGGAGTGGAAGCAGTCTGCCTCTAGGTGCAGCAGATCTGCTCCTGTGTCCCTGTATGTGTAGAAGCATGGCTGGGAAAGTTTACTCTAGAGTAATAACTGCTCCCAGATTATTTGTATGTGTAGATGCACCCAGGAAGTACTTTCTTTTGCAGTACTGTGTTGACATTCATCCATTACAATGTCCCAAGCAACTTTCATAATGCTGGCGCTATCAGCCAGCAAAGGAACTATTTTCCCACTTCTAATCTTCTCTAGTACCAATATATTTCACTAACATCATACTCTTCAACATGTCTGTTCTCTCTCATTTCAGTGTTCTTGTAAAAAAACTAGTTAACATGCTGGTATCATAAAGTTCCTAATGCCCTCACCTATTTATTTGTGCACCCATTTGCACATTGTCAGATAAATGCTCTGTTATTGTCTTCTTGCACAATTTCTATTACATATTCATATGCTGATGGTAGGAAAGGCTCTCTCAAAGAATGTCTACTGAATATCTGGTACACAAGTCCTGACAATTTAAATGCTACCTGCCAATAACTGTCCTCTATGATTAATAATGTAATACCACAGGAGTAAAAATATTGGAGCATAGTGCTATGAACCACATTACGTTTTGGTGTTTGTGACATATCATGAATGTTTTCTTGTGTTTAACTGTACTGATATGTCATGAGTGGTCTTACTGTAAGGGCAATGTTATCCTGTATCCTTTTATCACTGTACAGCAGGCTTGTCAAACAACAGTCCATGGGCTGGATTCAGCCCTCAAAACCATTCCACCTGGCCCACTCCAGCAGACTAATGGAAGTTGAGGGCAGGGCAAGTGGAGTGTGGCCTGCTACAGAATTCAGGGTCCCTAGACCCCAGTGGACATGGGCATCAGCAGCAGGGTATGAGCAAGGGCTGTGTAGATACTTGCCTTGCTGCTGCCCCACTCTCTACACCACTAGATCTGGGACCTGGCCTGGGAGAACCCCGCATGGTCTGGCCCAAGGCATGGGTTAAGTTTGGTGCTTCTTTGCTATAGACAATGTTGTGCTGTCTGTACATGTCTTTATGGTTTGGGGTATGATTTAGTCAAGGAAAGGTGGAACACCTGAATGTCTCTTGCTTTTGTGACCCTAGGGCAAAAAGAATTGCCACTCTCACACACAGGCAGAAAGGGTCAGGCCCCCAGGCAGTGTCTGCCTGTAGTAGGGAAATCAACTCCTCCATGAGCATTGTTACACCTTACACTGTAAGCTGCACAAATATTGATCAGTGTTAGCACTAGCTTGATTTTGGAGCAGTTGCATTTTTAGGTCAGCAGGGGCCCAGAGGACTGAAAGGTAAGAATCATGCCCCTCTCCTCCCATTCAAGCTTCCCCTTGCCCCCTGGAGCTCCCCTGGTCTCCCCCTATCTCTGGGGCTCACCCCTTGTCCCTTGCGGTTCCCCTGTGCCCCCTCCCCACTTACTTGTGGCTGCCCTCGCTGTCTGTCACAGGCCGCAGGCAGGGAAGTGTTAACCTGTTTACTCGGCACCTGCTGCCCAGGCTGATGCTCTTCACTGGGCTGATCCTTCCACAGCATCCCTCTCCGCAGCTCTCCCTGTCCTTTCCCCCATTCCTGCAGCAAGTGCTGCTTACCATCACCACCAAATTCGACTTGACAGTCTGCTGAAAAGTTTGTCCTTGGGATGAATGACCTGCTTGCTGGGATCAGTCATGAAAATTGTAGCTTCAAAGTAGCAGCTGCTTCTCCCATCCTGCAAGCATGGGGTATGTCCAAGAGTTACATTTAGACCGACCTAACCAGGGTTAGGCCAATCTAAATGCCCACTTGTACAGGCATTCATAGGGTTTAAATTGGCCAAAAAATGACATGTCCAATCTAAGTTAGTTCACCTCAGGAGGTGAACTTGGATCAAGAAAGAGTTAACCTGACCTACAACAGAGTTAACCCAATCTAGCAAATGCCTATACATGTTGACAACACAGCCCCAGGGCTAAGAAAGCCCAGCCATTCACCCCAGCCTCAGGGCTGTGCTTTTTCTACACATCATTCATGCCCATTACACCCCTCCCAACCCCTATTTTTAGCTCCCCAACTATGCCCTCTGCTGACCATCAATATCCCCCCTCTGCTATCCTGCCAGCCCTGCCAAACCCAGACCTGCCGGCCCTCCCGACAGACCTGGAAGCTCCTCCCTCCACCCCGAGTTACTTACTTCAGGCTGCCCATGCCACTCTTATCTCATCTTATTCTAAGCTTCCCATGCCACTCTCTTCAGCAGTGAATGCCTGCACACGCTGCTCCCAGTCTAGGTTTAGGCGGCTTAAAATAAGCCGCCTAAACCAAGATTGGGTGTGGTGGGTGATTATATACACCTATGGTCTCCACACCATGCTCCAGTGCTTCGATAGAGGTTACTAGTGGCAGACAGGCAACCATCTAGGAAAAAAGCCCCAACCTGTGCACATTCCAGTTTCTAGTAAGGATGGCAGCACCCTCTACATGCTGGGGGCTGCAATATGCCCAGGTGGGTATATGGATATAATTGGCATATTAGAATAATAATTGCATAACATGAATCAAAGTTCTGAATCAAAGTAAAAGCATTTGAAATACTTGCTTATTATTAGAACGCATGTGAAGGATTGAAGGACAACAATACTAGCATTATTTAAAATATTACTCTAAAAATTATTTCGCTCTTCATTCTGAGAGGAAAAAAACAAAAACCAAATGTTTCTTTTAATTTTCCCCCCAAGATTTCCAACTTGTCTATACCAAAAAAAAAAAAGGGGGGGGGGGAATTTTTAAATAAGTCTGGGCATTTTTTCCCTGGACCTTATATATCTATCCTCATTCAGTTTCTCCATAATCTTTTTTCCTTTGTTTTCTCCAGTTTCCTTGCTCTTATCTTCTCCACCCAATTTCAAGAGATTCTCAAAGAAAGCTGAGAAATGTTGAGACATTGTAAGTCAGATTTTTCACTGAATTAATAGGGTGCAACTTCAATCGGCTTTAGTAGGAGTTGCAACAACATACATGAAAGCAGAATTCAGTACCGAAGCGATCTTGTTGGAAAGAGGACATAATTTTTTTAAAGCTAGTTAGTCTAATCTAAAAAATGTCACACACTATGACACAGGCTAGTTTTACTATAGTGTTAATAAGCTCTACTGGGATCTGCTGAAATCTAATCTGCTGAAAACCCTGGCTCACCAAGGGCATTCAGGAACACCTGGTTGCCAAAAAGGAGGCGTACACCCAGTGGAAAGGGGGCACGATCTCCAAAGAGGAGTATACCTCCACTGCTTGGGCCTGTAGGGGGGCTGTTAGGAAAGCTAAGGCGGACATAGAGCTAGGACTAGCGTCCAAGATCAAAGATAATAAAAAGTCCTTTTTCAAATATATAGGGAGGATGAAGAAGGCGCCGGGAAATGTGGGGCCCCTGCAAGATACGCTGGGCAATCTGGTGGTCGCGCCAGAGGAGAAGGCAGACATCTTTAACAAATTCTTCACCTCTGTTTTCTTGTGCAGGGACCAGGACTCCCCCACCGTGATTCAAGATGGATTCGAGGGGAATGCCTCAAGACCTAAGGTTGAGGAGGACCGGGTTAGAGTGCTTCTGGAGGGGCTGGACGTGTTCAAATCAGCAGGTCCAGATGCTCTCCACCCCAGGGTGTTGAGGGAGCTAGCAGGGCTTATTGCAGGGCCCTTGGCACGGCTTTACGAGCGCTCATGGTAGAAGATAGCCAATGTGGTCCCCATCTTTAAAAAAGGGAGGAGGGAGGACCCGGGCAACTATAGGCCCAACAGTCTTACCTCAATCCTGGAGAAATTCTTTGAGAAGATCATCAAGGAGCACATCTGTGATGGGCCGGCATCGGGGATGATGCTCAAGGGCAACCAGCATGGTTTCATTAGGGGCAGGTCATGTCAGACCAACCTGATTGCCTTTTACGATCAGGTCACAAAAGCATTGGATGCAGGTGT